>NC_083572.1:64334844-64642344 GCF_027579695.1 Neoarius graeffei
TTAAACAGTTTCACGTTGCCATTTATTGTTCTCATTTGGAATGGTAACAGTTTGTTCTTTTTCTGGCTGTGAGTTTTCCATTTTATTTATATATATATATATATATATATATATATATATATATACACACTCATTTTGGTTTTCCTTCCATTGATCTTTTTCAGAGTTGTCGCCATGCTGCCCGGGATGGTGCGTGTATTGCATGCTCTTCTCCCCGTCCTGGTGTTGTGTGGGGTCTCCTCTTCATCACGCCACTATCCAGTGTTCCTGCGTAATGACACGCAATTCGAGCATCTGGCTCTTCACCCTGAATCGGAAGTGGGGCGCATCTACCTAGGTGCCCGTGATCGCTTGTTCCGGCTATCTTCAGAACTGCAGCTGGAAGAGGAGGTGGAGACTGGGCCTGTGATCGACAGCCGTGACTGTCTGCCTCCGATCAGTGAGGCCAGCTGCTCGCAGGCACGACTAACCAGCAACCACAACAAGCTGCTGCTTATTGACCCTTACAGCAAGGTGCTGATCAGCTGCGGCAGTGTGCACCAAGGCACATGTCAGAAGCGAGACCTGGATGCTGTGGGCACCGTGCGCTTTTCAGCCCAGAGGCCTGTAGACACACAGTATGTGGCAGCCAATAAGCCTGAGGTTTCTACTGTGGGGCTGGTGGTGGTGCCCCCACACGGAGCGCGACAACCAGTGCTGTACGTGGGCCGTGGCTATACCAGCAGCCAGCCGCCCATCTCCACCCGCAACCTGGCCACAGAACCCATCTTCTCATACGAAGAAACAGCAAAGCTAACTGTGGTTGGACGGCTTTCAGAATATGACCACCACTTTGTGGCATCCTTTGCACACAATTCTCACGTCTACTTTCTGTTCTACCGCCGTGATTTGAAGTCACAGGTGCTTGACTTCCGTTCATATGTGTCTCGTTTGTGTCTGGATGATATGGCATACTATTCGTATGTCGAAGTTCCACTAAGCTGCCGCTCAGCAGCCGGGAAGAGCTACAACTTGCTACAGGCCGCTCGACTGGGACTCCCCAAGGCTGGAGAAACTAGAGGGGTAGACGAAGAACTCCTGCTGGGGGTTTTCTCCACGCCTTCTGCTTCGTCCAGCAAGCCCAGCAGTGAGTCAGCCCTGTGCATGTTCTCCCTGAAGGAACTGGATAAACGCATCAACGCCACTCGAGACCTCTGTTACACAAAATTGGGACGCCAAGAAGGACAGGAAGCTGCCTATATAGAGTACGAGGTGAACTCAAACTGCGCCAGTTTGCCACCAGTGAGTATGAGACTACTGCTCACATCCCAGCTCGCTCGCACATTAAAGTTGTTGTTTTTTTTTTTAAATCTATATATTGACTTAAGGCATGTATAAGTATTTCAAAATATTTCAGGAATAATACAAGATATATGAACAGCATGTGTAAGTATTCTTAAGATGATCTAACAGTATCATATAATGAAATACTTATGAGCAGCTTATGTCAGGATGCAGAAGATGACATGAGAGCTTTTAAAGTGCATATCACGGGTAAATTCAGGAGCAAGATCAATGTAATTCTCCTATTTTATATTAAACTTTGGTCAAATATCTGTAACATTCTGCATTTTGTGCAATTTTTTTTTACCTTGCGCAATACCAGAAAAATGTAGTTGAAATTAAGCCATTTGTGGCGAATTGGTCCGCCTCTGAAAAAACTTGGCATTTGGATTTCCCGGCAAACATTGATTTTCGTGACGTCGCGTGCGGGACGCCTCCCTCTGAATCCTACGTCAGCGCTGGTTTGTTTATGAGAAAACGACCTGGTGGTTTTCTGCAAATTTCTTCAACGTTATCGCGTAATTATTAAAATGGTTAACAGATGTATCGTAGGAGGGTGTAGCAACACCAATCTTGATGGGATTAGTACTCATCGTTTCCCAAAAGACCGGACAATGAGAGAGAAATGGGAGCGCTTGGTCTACACAGGCTGTGCACTGAAACTGAGCAAGCTCGCGCAGCCTGCTGGCGCTTCCGCACGTGACGTCACAAATCTGGCTCCAGACTCCCTTGGGATTTTTCCAGACGCGTTTTGTTATTTTATTTTTTTCAGCTGTAGACAGACGGCCTTGTGCAAAATTACCCTTCTGGATGAGTGTGTAAAGGGACATACTTTCATATAAAAAAACCACGAAATTGGTCCAGAATATGCCCTTTAAGTAAATGTCCAGTGAGGAGGGTCTCATTCATAGGAACATGTATCAGCCGTTCCACAAATGTTCATCTTCATCAATTCCTTATTCACAACTCTATACATTTATAACATAAATGTTGCTATTTGGTAGATATTTAACAGTTATTCCACGAAATCGAGTCGTACATGAGCTGATAGCCAACGAGGCGCGTAGTGCTGAGTCTGCTATAAGCCATGTACGACGAGATTGAGTGGAATAACTGTTTTATTCTATCCACATTCACTGGATT
Source organism: Neoarius graeffei (assembly GCF_027579695.1). Taxonomy (NCBI): domain Eukaryota; kingdom Metazoa; phylum Chordata; class Actinopteri; order Siluriformes; family Ariidae; genus Neoarius; species Neoarius graeffei. Next base: position 64,337,311 of record NC_083572.1, read on the forward strand.
TTGAGAAACAGAGCATTTTTTTTTTTTTTTTTGCAAATTCGATAAATAAAAACTTTATACAAAACGGCCGACAAAATCATTTCCGCTTAGAATGTAAACAAACCGGCGAAATGACAGGAGCAATTTGTGAAAAATACTTTAGTAATAATTCTTGAAAAATAAAAAAAGATCCATTCTTCCCATCAAATACTTTTATTCCATATTTTGTTGCTTTTTTATCCCCCTGGCATATAATGTGGGGGGATAGAGCTATCGCTCTGTCCGTCTGTCTGTCTGTAAACATTTTAGTTTCTGGAGCATAACTCAAAAACTATTAGGAATTTTTTTGGCGAAACTTGACAGTTATGTGAAGTGCCTAGAGGAGTTGTGCCTTTGACATTTTGGGATTTCTGTGATTTTTATTTTTTCTGTATTTCCATGGCAACCAATTCAACTTAAGAACATTTGGAGTGGAGTTTCATGTGGAGACCAGAGGGCATATGTCACCTCCTGATGACTCTTGTTTTGTATTTTTTGAGGTTTTGTTTTCGAGTAGACTATTTCATCCTCGGTTGGTTCAGCAGCACACGCTGCCATTTTCTTCTTCTTCTTTAGCATTTTTTGGTGGTTGGCAACCAAACTTTAAGGTGCATTACCACCACTGACTGGGCTGGAGTGTGGAACAGGAGATACTGGGGGGGGGGGGGGGGGGGGGATATACTAGTAAAGTGTCGAACTATATTCTTTTAGCTATTTCTGTTTCTTTTAAATACTTGATAACAAAGTGATATATCTGACTTGATGCGCTCCGCCATTTTGTTTTTCTCTACTCATGGTATATGAGCTGATAGCCTAGTAGTAGAGTAGCCAATCAGAGTGCGCAATTGCTCATATCTAGTGAATGTGGATAGAATAAAAACCTATGTTTCATTCATTTGCTTACCTTTCTCGATCATAGAGCAGTATATGTGCTTTCCAACCAAACAGTTCTAGGGACTTATTAACCGTTTTTATACTGCCTGTTCAAGACAGAAATTTTACACTTTTATTCCGACTTGCGTTCTGTTAAAGCTAGACGTCCTTTTGATTTCATAAAATCGGTGAAATTTAGTTCCCTCTGAAACTTGGTTATTGTGATATATGTTTATTTCTGTAATATCTTAAAAAACCCAGGCCATTCTGTGGCTGGGAAGTTATTTAATTTGAGGGGATTAAAGCAAATAATGTGCATGAAAGCACTCGCTTCACGCAGTCAAGCACACAGAGGAAGTCTGTGTTCGCATGTGCAGGTTCACCTTTGACCGTGCACTGACAGTTACATCATTCTGTCACTAAAATAACAGCTGATCACACCGAGGTGCTCGCTGACCACCGATATTTATTAGTTTGGTCCTGCGTTTCCTTTCCTTCGCAACATAACGTCTTTTCTTCTCACTTTCGGTCTTGCATGTTTCATTCGCACACTCACGTCCTCCATTTTTCTCTCCTGTTTCAAATTTGTATCCCACAATGCCTTGAGCGAACGGAGAAAGCCCACCATGCGATGCATGACGTAGTATCTTGAATTGGGTCATGGTGAAGCAGGCAAAAATAGCGGAGAATTTAGGGCCACGTGGCTCTAAATTAATTAATTGTTCTATTAAAAAAAACTAATAAAATTGGAAGTCTGTGATTCGAATTCAGTAGCTTTCAGTCCACTAAACAAAAATAATTAGGTGTCTGGGAAAATTCTTTTTATGACCTACACTTGACAAATCTGAATGCAGTCTACCTTTAAAAAAAAAATGTCCGAATATGGAGCAGAGGTCTGTGTTGTTCCACTTCAGAGCCAGAACTATTGATGATAACAAAGCCAGAAATGACTTCTGTGTAAAAGGGACAGCCAACACGGCGGGACAGGGGTGTGACGTTTTTGACATGTTTTTAACATTCTTCTTTTCGAGCCCAGCATGAATTCAAATGTCTCCATCTACAGCATCTAAGCATCTCTCTGCCTCAGATCGCATCCTACTTCTCTTCACTTTCTCCTCCAACATATTTCTGATCAAACATCAACTTTGCTTACATTTCGTCGCTGTCAGTTCAAAACCTGCTAATTTAGGTCAAATTGGGTTCTCTATGCTGATTGGTCAATTTTGACCTCGTGCTTCCATTTATGCTAATTAGAAAAGCTAATAATAGAACAAGTAAACTTTTACTGGCTTCTCAGCTTGTTATTTCAGAGTTTTATTCAGTTTTTTACGTCTCCTGTAAAAAAGGAAAAATGTCACATAGCAGGTTTTGACCTGACAGCGACGATTTGAAGTGTGGTATAAATGAGCATGGCTAACAAAAGCACCTCAAAACTCATTCCACCCCGGTATTGTTTTGGAAGTAACATCGGTATGCTCGGGGAATTCATATTTCCGACGGCTAGTGTGTTAACCATCACCCTAGATGCAGATGTTCTGTTGTGTCATACGTTATGCCTCTGGTTGCAGAATGCCAGCACACTGTAAAAACACACTGTATTTGGTTCAAATATCTGTAAAAAGAGCTATAGAAAGGAACTGTCCACGGAGGAGCGCTCCCAAGAACTACATACCTTCAAGGGCTTTTATTCTGTTTGCGTTCACACCAACAGTAGGAACGCTGAAGTGACATAAGCCGGGTTGATAGCATGATGTTAGCAGGTAATGCGCTGTAATTCCTCAATCGCATATACTCTCAACAAAGCTTGGACTTTTCTGCTAGTATATTTGTACATGCTTTTTTTTCACTTCCATTTTTTAACGTGAACATTAAGAGCTATTGTTTACACGGCGAAAGTTTTACATAGTTATAAAAATGCCGATTGCAGATGCTGCACTGGCTCATGTTTGACCAATCAGTGTACACTTAGATCACTCCGAAAGCTCTCCTTTCTCCAGGGTTGTGGGTTTTGTGCCAGATTGGGCCACCAAAAACTTTATTTTATAGCCAGTAATCAGAAGTAAAAGGAGATAGCTTTTGTACTTTTCTAAAACACACATACTGGCATAATCCTTTCATATATGGTATATACAGTGGTGCTTGAAAGTTTGTGAACCCTTTAGAATTTTCTATACTTCTGCATAAATATGACCTAAAACATCATCAGATTTTCACACAAGTCCTAAAAGTTGATAAAGAGAACCCAGTTCAACAAATGAGACAAAAATATTATACTTGGTCATTTATTTATTGAGGAAAATGATCCAACATTACATATCTGTGAGTGGCAAAAGTATGTGAACCTCTAGGATTAGCAGTTAATTTGAAGGTGAAATTAGAGCCAGGTGTTTTCAATCAATGGGATGACAATCAGGTGTGAGTGGGCACCCTGTTTTATTTAAAGAACAGGGATCTATCAAAGTCTGATCTTCACAACACATGTTTGTGGAAGTGTATCATGGCACGAACAAAGGAGATTTCTGAAGACCTCAGAAAAAGCGTTGTTGATGCTCATCAGGCTGGAAAAGGTTACAAAACCATCTCTAAAGAGTTTAGACTCCACCAATCTACAGTCAGACAGATTGTGTACAAATGGAGGAAATTCAAGACCATTGTTACCCTCCCCAGGAGTGGTCGACCAACAAAGATCACTCCAAGAGCAAGGCGTGTAATAGTCAGCGAGGTCACAAACGACCCCAGGGTAACTTCTAAGCAACTGAAGACCTCTCTCACATTGGCTAATGTTAATGTTCATGAGTCCACCATCAGGAGAACACTGAACAACAATGGTGTGCATGGCAGGGTTGCAAGGAGAAAGCCACTGCTCTCCAAAAAGAACATTGCTGCTCATCTGCAGTTTGCTAAAGATCACGTGGACAAGCCAGAAGGCTATTGGAAAAATGTTTTGTGGACGGATGAGACCAAAATAGAACTTTTTGGTTTAAATGAGAAGCGTTATGTTTGGAGAAAGTAAAACACTGCATTCCAGCATAAGAACCTTATCCCATCTGTGAAACATGGTGGTGGTAGTATCATGGTTTGGGCCTGTTTTGCTGCATCTGGGCCAGGACGGCTTGCCATCATTGATGGAACAATGAATTCTGAATTATACCAGCGAATTCTAAAGGAAAATGTCAGGACATCTGTCCATGAACTGAATCTCAAGAGAAGGTGGGTCATGCAGCAAGACAATGACCCTAAGCACACAAGTCGCTCTACCAAAGAATGGTTAAAGAAGAATAACGTTAATGTTTTGGAATGGCCAAGTCAAAGTCCTGACCTTAATCCAATGGAAATGTTGTGGAAGGACCTGAAGCGAGCAGTTCATGTGAGGAAACCCACCAACATCCCAGAGTTGAAGCTGTTCTGTATGGAGGAACAGGCTAAAATTCCTCCAAGCCGGTGTGCAGGACTGATCAACAGTTACCGCAAACGTTCAGTTGCAGTTATAGCTGCACAAGGGGGTCACACCAGATACTAAAAGCAAAGGTTCACATACTTTTGCCACTCACAGATATGTAATATTCGATCATTTTCCTCAATAAATAAATGACCAAGTATAATATTTTGTCTCATTTGTTTAACTGGGTTCTCTTTATCTACTTTTAGGACTTGTGTGAAAATCTGATGATGTTTTAGGTCATATTTATGCAGAAATATATAAAATTCTAAAGGGTTCACAAACTTTCAAGCACCACTGTATGTTATTTACCAGCTGAGAGGTCCGTATCGTGAAATACCGTGACCAAGGTCTTGAAAGTACTGACCGAGTCCCTCTGGGCCGAGGTCAGTATTCAAGGCCGAGGTCACAGTATTTCACCATACGGACCGACCTTAAGCTGGTAAATAATATATTTATTTTTTTCTTTACCAAATTCTAACAGAAAACGAGAGCGCCCGAAAGGGAAAACCGAGCCGAGCCGCCAGTTTGAATCCTCATTCACGGCTGTAATGTAAATTGCTTCCTCCTCGGTATACAAGTGCACTTCCATGGCAGGAAAAAACCTACATTTTGCCGCCTATGTAGTCCCCTATTTATACAAAATTGAGTCATTCAGGATTCAGCCATGTTTTTGCTCGGCGTTAGCAACAGTTAGAGGTTTTTAGCTTTCTCCTGAAATGTTTTCTTTTATTTCTTCTTCCTCAGGGTAGTAAAACTCGCTTTCACTGTGAACACTGTCGTTATCGCTATCCATGCTGTAAAATTAATGCTATTCTCCTGAGAAATGTTGGCAAAAATTTATAAGATTTTTGATAATCTTATAAATAAATCTTATTAAAAAAAAGATAAATGTTGACAAAAAATCTACTATGTTTGTTGTTGTTTTGAACGAGCGAGTCACCAGAGGTCCGTAACCGGGGTCTGTAACTGGGGTCCGTATCGTAGGATACGGACCTGCTCGCCAGCCAATCAGAGCGCAGGATTTGATGGAAACCGGACCGCGAAAAAAATAAAATGCAGTATTGCATGAATATTATTCAGTGATTCTACACATGCAGTTTTCTTTCTGTTACTGTTAGTTTCTAAGCATCAGCGATTGGACCGATCAGCTTGTATTCCTTCCAAATAAAATCCTCTAGTTAATGTGATAGAATATTCGAGCTCTTTTCAGCATGCAGCTGTGTGTGCAGTGCTCAGCAATCCGTAGTTAAATTAAAATAATGAATCCGATGGTTCTTAGTGCTAAAGTAATTACACTGAGGTGAAGTGGATTAGATTGGATGTGTTTTACAGCTTGCTTTCCAGTTCGTTCATTGCTTTGGGAATTTCTGTGGGTGGGTATGTAGAGGAGTGGAGACAGATGGGGCTGATCATAACCGAGTAGTGGGTATTGATCCTCCATATAGTTAACGATTCCTGATAAAGGTCATCCTACATGAGTCGACCCCTGAACTCAGGACGGACAGAGCTGACTGGGCTTTGGTGCTTAAATAGGGCTCCATGGAGTCAATATTCAAAATGATCCTTATTCTGATGCTTCAAACGTGGCACATAGGTCCTCAACCATTATCTCCATCTTCATGAGATTAGACTATGGATTAAAAAAAGGAAAAAGAAAAAACAAGATTATAAAGTGAGAGACATACAGTAGAAGAACAGGGATTAATAAATTAAAATGTTTTTAATGTGTTTCAATCCAAACCAACATCGTTTCTAATATAGAGCTGCAGAATCACTCCTGAATATCGCTGTATATCTGCTCTCTCTTCAATCTCACAGAATCAGATTCGGCCCCAAGGCTGCAAGATTGTAAAAGCGGAAACAAATCTCTTTTAGAGCCTTTGAACGTCAAGGCCAGATGCCTACCATAGCTGTTGCTCCAGCCTCCTGTTTGGGCGTTGTCAATCTTTTGCACGAGAAAGAATGAGATAATAAGCGATAACTGTGGAAAAAGTCAAAATAAGAGGCATGAATGTTCTTTTTTTAATTGAAATGTTTTCAGATAATTCTACTGTACCGGATTATTGTTTGTATTTAGGAGCTTATGTAAATAAACAATTATATCAGCAGTCTAATTATTACAATGAAGATATTCCGCTGTATTGACTTTTTGAGATACAGGAGCACATCAATCATATTTGAATAGATTTCCTGACATTTCTCTTAACCCGTGTGTGTGTGCGTGCGTGCGTGTGTGTGTGTGTGTGTGTGTCCCTGCAGACCACTCTAGAAGCCTACCCATGTGGTTCTGACCACACTCCAAGCCCAATGGCCAGCCGTGTGCCAGTGGAGGCCGAGCCGATACTGGACAGTCCATCTGCTCGTCTAACAGCAGTTGCGATTAGCGTAAAAGCAGATCACACCATTGCTTTTCTGGGAGACTCGAAGGGAAATTTACACAAGGTAACTTTCTTCCCCTCTTCTTCATTAAACAGGAAATGCTTCCTTATCATGATCTGAATTACAACCCCAATTCTACAAATTTGGGACACTGTGTAAAACATAAATAAAAAACAGAATATGATGATTTGCAAATCATTGAAACCCTATATTTCATTGAAAATATTACAAAGACAACATATCAAATGTTGAAACTGAGAATTTGTATTGTTTTTTTGTTTTTTTATAAATATATGCTCATTTTGAATTTGATGTCAGCAACACGTTTCAAAAAAGTTTGGACACAGGCAGGCCAGTTTAGCACCCAGACTCTTACTACGGAGCCATGCAGTTTTAATATGTGCAGAAAGCGGTTTGGCATTGTCTTGCTGAAAGAAGGAAGGATTTCCTTGAAAAAGATTTTGTCTGGATGGCAGCATATTGCTCTGAAACATGTATATATCATTCAGCATTAATGATGCCTTCCCAGATGTACAACCTACTCATGTCATGTGCACTAATGCACCCTCATACCATCACAGATGCTGGCTTTTGAACTGTGCATTGATACCAAGCCGGACGGTCCCTCTCCTCTTTAGCCGGGAGGATGTGGTGCCCATGATTTCTAAAGAGAATTTCTACTTTTGATTTGTCAGACCTCGGGACAATTTTCCACTTCGCCTCAGTCCATCATAAAAGAGTCGGGCCCAGAGAAGGTGGTGGTGTTTCTGGATATTGTTTATATCTGGTTTTAACTTGCATGTGTGGATGCAGTAATGAACTGTTTTCACAGACGATGGTTTTCTGAAGTGCTCCTGAGCCCATACAGTGATTTCCACTACAGACACATGTCTGCTTTTAATGCAGTGTCGCCTGAGGGCCTGAAGATCACAGGCATCCAATCTCAGTTTTCAGCCTTGTCTCTTGCATACAGAGATTTCTCCAGATTCTCTGAATCTTTTAATGATATTATGTACCATAGTTGATGTGATCCCCAAATTCTTTGCAATTTTACATTGAGGAACGTTATTCTTAAATTGTTGCACTGTTTGCCCACGCAGTCTTTCACAGAGCGGTGAACCCCTCCTTATCTTTACTTCTGAGAGACTCCGCCTCTCTGGGATGCTCTCTTTATACCCAATCATGTTATTGACCTGTTGGCAATTAACCAAATTTGGGATTTTTTTTTTTTGCATTACACAACTTTTTCAGTCCTTTGTTGCCCCGTCCCAACTTTACTGAAATGTGTTGCTGACAATAAATTCAAAATGACACATTTTTCAAAAAACAATAAAATTTCTCAGCTTCAATGTTTGATATGTTGTCTTCATACTATTTTCAATGAAATATAGGGTTTCCAAGATTTGCAAATAGTCATTCTGGTTTTTATTTACATTTTATGTGGTGTCCCAAGTTTATGGAATTGGGGTTATATATTAACATTGATTTAATTGAGGCTTCAAATAGTTTTCTTTTGGTTCCCGTTTAGGTCCTAGTCTTGTCGCTGGCTACAGTTATTTGAAAGCAGTTTTAAAAATTCTTGATTGGGGAAAGAAGGTCATAGTCTGTGAAGAAAGAACATCTACTGTATGTCTCCTGCTATCTGTGATGATCTCGAAATTTTGGCATTTGCTATTGCTTTCCAGTGCACTTTGCAGACCTTCCTTTAACATCCACTTATATTCGATGTCATTACCTCATCTCATCTCATTATCTCTAGCTGCTTTATCCTGTTCTACAGGGTCGCAAGCAAGCTGGAGCCTATCCCAGCTGACTACGGGCGAAAGGCGGGGTACACCTTGGACAAGTCGCCAGGTCATCACAGGGCTGACACATAGACACAGACAACCATTCACACTCACATTCACACCTACGGTCAATTTAGAGTCACCAGTTAACCTAACCTACATGTCTTTGGACTGTGGGGGAAACCGGAGCACCCGGAGGAAACCCATGCGGACACGGGGAGAACATGCAAACTCCGCACAGAAAGGCCCTCGCCGGCCACGGGGCTCGAACCCGGACCTTCTTGCTGTGAGGCGACAGCGCTAACCACTATGCCACCGTACCGCCCCGATGTCATTATCGCCTGTGAAATCCACATTGCTTTTAGACTCTACTATTGTTCTTGAAATCAGGAGTGAGATATGATTATATGGTAAAAAACTAATCTTTGTCAGTCTTGCGCCCATGTGTGTTGCTGATGGAGTAAATTCAGAAAGGATGAGTTTCTCAAAGGATGAACCCAAAAAGGATTAAACCTTCTGTATCCTCATGTGTGGAATGTTCAATTCCGTCTCTTGGCTTCATATTTTGAAGGTTTGCCATGGAAGCTTGTTGAAATGTTACCATGAGACACTGAGAGCATTGTTAAAGCAAAGCGAGAGAGTAAGAGGGGAAACAGTGATGCGTGCTTTTCTTCATCATGTGAAAAAAGTCTTCAAAATGATCAAAATAACAACTGTGCTACAAAAATATCACGTCCACTTCGATATTGACACTTTACCCCAGGGTCTACAGAGCTTTCACTAAATTCCCTTATTTTTCAGCCCGCTAATGAATATTTGTGTGAAGAAAAGTGTAGTGTGTGTATGACTAGCTTCTTTGTAGCATGAATATAGTACAGATGGCACTCACTGGCCTTGCTAAAGAGATGGAGCGTACAATATTTCTTTGTCTCCATGCAACATTAAAAGTGCATAATAGTACATGCCAGATGTGAATAGTGATGCTCACAGTGTGTGTGTGTGTGTGTGTGTGTGGTGGGGGGACAGGAAAATGTGTTGACCCAAGCAAGCCTTAAGTCACACATTCATTGTATCATATATGCTGACAGAAATGTATCTGATTATTAATAATTTGGGGAAAATGCAATAGTTTTTCATTACCTTTACTCTGAAGTGGTGAGTCTGGGTAAATGATCTTATACACACAAGTAAAGGAAATAAGCCAACCATATACCCATTCTTTATTGTTCTAACTCTTAATCCCGACCTAGAAATTAGACTGGGATTAAGTGCAATCAAACTCACTATTAGTTAAAGTATAGATTATTGTTTTCTTTGATTTGATCGCTCAGCTCTTTCTGTATTTTTCCCATCTCTTGCTGTCATTAACTTATAAATACATGGCTATCTATATTTACAGGTGTTTTTGGGTCCTCATGGTGAGGTGGAAGAATATGCCATTATTCCCATTCAGTCCAGTGCAGCAATCAGCAGCGAGCTGACTCTCGACCAATCAGAGGAGCATCTATACATCATGACCAGCACTATGGTAATATTCAGATGTCTGTAAAAAAACTTTCATTTGACAATTCTTTCATGAACATGTTGAACAGAAGCTGTGGAGTATAAACAACTATTTGAATATCAGATTGATGTACAGTACTAGGCAGCACGGTGGTGTATTGGTTAGCACTGTCGCCTCACAGCAAGAAGGTCCTGGGTTCGAGCCCAGCGACCGGCGCGGGCCTTTCTGTGCGGAGTTTGCATGTTCTCCCCGTGTCCGCGTGGGTTTCCTCCGGGTGCTCCGGTTTCCCCCACAGTCCAAAGACATGCAGGTTAGGTTAACTGGTGACTCTAAATTGACCGTAGGTGTGAATGTGAGTGTGAATGGTTGTCTGTGTCTATGTGTCAGCCCTGTGATGACCTGGCGACTTGTCCAGGGTGTACCCCGCCTTTCGCCCGTAGTCAGCTGGGATAGGCTCCAGCTTGCCTGCGACCCTGTAGAACAGGATAAAGCGGCTACAGGCCACTACACCACCGTGCCACCCACTTAAAGGAGATACGCAGAACCTTTATTTTTAAATACATTTCTGAGTGGATAGTATCTCCATCCTTGACTCTTGTATGCTGCATAAATGGGAATAAAAAATATATATTTTTGAGAGTTAAAATTGACCGCAAAGTTGACATTCGAGCTGCCCCGCTGAGCCAGCCAGCCCTGAGTGTGTGACATCACAGCGGGAACCAGTTTTAAGGCCGAGGCCTTTGACAGCTATAGACCAAAGTCTCGTCTCATCTCATTATCTCTAGCTGCTTTATCCTGTTCTACAGCGTTGCAGGCAAGCTGGAGCCTATCCCAGCTGACTACGGGCGAAAGGCGGGGTACACCCTGGACAAGTCGCCAGGTCATCACAGGGCTGACACAGACACAGACAACCATTCACACTCACATTCACACCTACGGTCAATTTAGAGTCACCAGTTAACCTAACCTGCATGTCTTTGGACTGTGGGGGAAACCGGAGCACCCGGAGGAAACCCACACGGACACGGGGAGAACATGCAAACTCCACACAGAAAGGCCCTCGCCGGCCACGGGGCTCGAACCCGGACCTTCTTGCTGTGAGGCGACAGCGCTAACCACTACACCACCATGCCGCCCCTAGACCAAAGTCATATAAATAAAAATTTATGGTGAAAGTAAGAAATACCGTTACCGACTTGCTCAACTAAGACTGATTTGACTTCATTAATTGTGGGTTGACTCTCATTAAAACAGGAGAGGTGTTATAACTTATGCAACATACCGTACATGTACATGCATGCATTTTCACTGATAAAACATAAAAGGCTAATTAAATAATCAGATGAACTGAGACAATCACATTCTGAAGCAAATTAAATAATCTTATACCGGTAACTTAAACACACAATACAAGTTACATGCAGGTAAACAACGTGTTATTTATTTTTTTTAAATCCAAATGAGAGTCGGAGCTTACCCGTCTGTGTTCTCGCTTCTTGAAGGCCGACCTTGTGGCTGATTGTTTTTGAAACAATCTGACATTCAGTTGCTCGTTCAGTTCTCCGTTCATTCACTTCTTCCATGTAAGGGCGAGATGGCAGCAATATCCAGTTTAGAAATCAGATGGCTGCTACACTCGTTCACTTTTCTTCGTACTGTGTATTCCGCCATTACTGCTGGGCTCAGGCAATTACTAAAACCCGGGACGGAACGGGATGTCACCAGTTTTAGCAACAACTGCAGGGAGGTCACTGCCCGAGCAATATGTCCCGTCCTGTTCCGTCCCGGGTTTTAGCAACAACCCTCGGCCCTCTCCAGGAGGACTGGTGCAACTGAACTCACTTTCCTTTTAAAATAAATAAATAAAAAAAATACTTTCCTTTTCTTGTAGTTTTCTTTTCCTTTAATTGTTTGTACTGCACCCTCTTTCAATACGGGCTTATATCCAACACTCCTCAACAGATCAGAGGTCTCGTACGAGTCTTCAGTAAAATGTGCAGAGCAGAGGAGAGACCACTTCGTAGGCGCCCAATGTGCCTATGAACTTCTTGCAAAACGCGTCCAAATCTTTGCAGTTTGAACATTCTTGGACCATGAATGCAACGTAAATCCACCTTCTGTCGTGTTGCTGCACCCGACAGTAACACATCTACGTGTCATGGTGATAAATTAGCTCAAAATGGAGGATCGGAGTTGCAGTCAGCTCTGTGTTTTAGTATAGCGGAAATGGCGATGAGACCAATTCAATAGACTTCCTGCTGTGACATCACAGATGTCAAGGTCATTCACTCAGACCGCTACCTATATGAATCACTTTAATCGTAAAAATTACTATATTAGATTTATTGTTAACGCTTAAAACTATTCCTGTGCCATTCTTGAGGCCTCAAGGCATTTATAAACGAAAGTGAGGCCATGGTTCTGCGTATATGCTTTAACTGCATATGTTATTTCATAATTTTTATGTCTTCAGTTTTGTTGTACAATGTCAAAAATAGTCAAAATACAGACAAACCTATGAATGAGTAGGTGTGTCCTAAGTTTTGACTGGAACTGTATGTTAATCTGTATATATAACCTGTGGGTGTTGATGTGTAAATAGCTGGAGAAAAGGCCTGTCGCGGAGTGTCACCTGCACCTGGACTGTGAGTCATGCCTCTCAGCTCGAGACCCTTACTGCGGCTGGTGTGTGCTGGAGGGGAGGTGAGATTGTGTACACACATGAGCACAGACACACAGACCTTGTCCCTAACGGCGTCCCAAGCCGTGTTCCAAAGAACACTCTTTGGTGTTGCCTTTGAGATATAGGTCTATGTTATATGAAGGTTATGAGCTTCTTATAGCTCATCATTCAGTGATACGGGTGAAGTCGTCACGAACCAAGTTATTCTTTAGAGACATAGATTACTTTGTCACATGCACAATCATATAAAAACAATGGCAGTGAAATGTCTTTCCTCAAGTTCTTATTGCAGGAGCATTACAATGGTGGGTCTTCCATCTTCTTATTGGTTTTAGTTAAAAATTGCAAAGGGTTAAAGGGCATATTCTGGACCAATTTCGTTTTTTTTTTATATGAAAGTATGTCCCTTTACACACTCATCCAGAAGAGTAATTTTGCACAAGGCCATCTGTCTACAGCAGAAAAAAATAAAATAATAAAACGCGTCTGGAAAAATCCCAAGGGAGTCTGGAGCCAGATTCGTGACGTCACGTGCGGAAGCGCCAGCAGGCTGAGAGAGCTTGCACAGTTTCAGTGCACAGCCTGTGTAGACCAAGCGCTCCCATTTCTCTCTCATTGTCCGGTCTTTTGGGAAACGATGAGTACTAATCCCATCAAGATTGGTGTTGCTACACCCTCCTACGATACATCTGTTAACCATTTTAATAATTACGTGATAACGTTGAAGAAATTTGCAGAAAACCACCAGGTCGTTTTCTCATAAACAAACCAGCGCTGACGTAGGATTCAGAGGGAGGCGTCCCGCACGCGACGTCACGAAAATCAATGTTTGCCGGGAAATCCAAATGCCAAGTTTTTTCAGAGGCGGATCAATTCGCCTCAAATGGCTTGATTTCAATTGAATTTTTCTGGTATTGCGCACGGTAAAAAAAATTGCAGAGAGTGCAGAATGTTACAGATATTTGACCAAAGTTTAATATAAAATAGGAGAATTACATTGATCTTGCTCCTGAATGTACCCGTGATATGCACTTTAAGGGTAAAAGAATGCAGCTGAGGTCACATTGGAACTGTTCAGACTTTGTATTACAGATCAGAAGGATGTAAGTTGAAATCCTAGCACCACCATGCCATTTTGGATAAAAGTATCAGGCAAAAATAAATAATAAGGACCATAAGTGTGCTTGATCCGGGATAGGACAGCAGATATCATGACGTGTATATAACTGCAAAATAAAGAGCTACAGCTGCAAAAAGTTGATCAGTGTCAGGAAAAGCAATACACATCCTTTTCACATCTCTTGTGTCCTGAATGACTTGAGTCAAGCACACACTACTTGACTGTCATTATCATAGTGTACTAGCACATCTCAAAAAATTAGAATATTGTGAAAAAGTTCAATATTTTCCATCAGTTATTTAAGAAAGTGAAAATGTTATATATTATAGACTCATTACACATGAACTAAAATGTTTCAAGCATTTTTCTATTTTAATTTTAATCAGTATGGCATACAGTACAAAAACATAAAAAAAACATCTCAAAATATTAGAATATTTCATTTCGAGTTTGAGTAAAACAGTATGAACACAGTGTATCTCTCGGTCTAGTTCAGTACACACAACCACAATCATGGAGAAGACTGCTGACTTGACTGTTGTCCAGAAGATGATCACTGATGCCCTCCACAAGGAGGGTAAGCCACAAAAGGTCATTGCTGTAAAGGGTGGCTGGAAAAGGTGCACAAGCAACAGGGATGGCCGCAGTCTTGAGAGGATTGTCAAGAAAAGTTGATTCAAGAACTTGGGAGAGCTTCACAAGGAGTGGACTGAGGCTGGTGTCAGTGTATCAAGACCCATCACGAACAGACATCTTCAAGAAAGGGGATACAACTTTCGCATTCCTAATATCAAGCTACTCCTGAGCCAGAGACAATGTCAGAAGTGTCTTATCTGGGCTAAGGAGAGAAAGAAATGGACTGTTGCTCAGTGGTCCAAAGTCCTCTTTTCAGATGAAAGTACATTTTGCATTTAATTTGGAAATCACGGTTCTAGAGTCTGGAGGAAGAGTGGAGAGGCACCAATCCAAGAATCCAAGGTGTTTGAAACCCAGTGTGAAGTTTCCACAGTCTGTGATGATTTGGGGTGCCATGTCATCTGCTGGTGTTGGTCCACTGTATTTTATCAAGTCCAAAGTCAACACAACCATCTACCAGGAGATTTTAGAGCACTTCATGCTTCCGTCTGCTGACGAGCTTTTTGGAGATGCTGATTTCCTTTTCCAGCAGGACTTAGCACCTACCCACAGTGCCAAAACTACTACCAAATGGTTTGCTGACCATGATATTACTGTGTTTGATTGGCCAGCCAACTTGCCTGACCTGAACCCCATAGACAATCTCCACGCCACACCGCACTGATACAGTAATTCATGGTAAAGGAGCCCCAACCAAGTATTGAGTGTATAAATGAATATACTTTTCAGAAGTTGGACATTTCTGTATTGTAAATCCTTTTTTTGATTGATCTTAGGGAATATTCTAATAATTTGAGATACTGGATTTCTGGTTTTCATGAGCTATAAGCCATAATCATCAAAATTAAAACAAAAAAGGCTTTAAATATTTCACTTTACATGTAATGAATATAGATATATGAAAGTTTACCTTTTTGAATTAAATTATGAAAAAAAAGGAACTTTTTCATGGTATTCTAATTTTTTGAGATGCATTAGTATATGATCTCCCCCTCCTCTCTCTGTCTGTCTCAGGTGTGGTCAGCGTGGTGAGTGTGTACGTGGGGAGCAGGCAGACCGGTGGCTGTGGAGTTTTGATATGGAGCAGCAGTGTCTGACTGTACAAACCATCACTCCATCAAACATCAGTAGAGAGGAGAGCATGACAGTATGTCCCTCACACACATGCCACTCCGCTCTATTTCAGGGTGCTGTCTGTCTAATAATACTCACTGATATCACTGTGCACATGTAGGAGTATGCATCCATGTGCATGGAGTTCAGTGTGTGTTAGGCCTGGAATCTTGGCAGTGCAAAAATGTGCTTGTTATTTTTGTCACACTGAGCAATAAATGGCTATTGAGGAAGTGCATATCAGTATAATGAGGAAGAATAACAACATTAATCATGGGTTTGATTTAATAGCTGAGGATAAGAGCGCGCATAGTTCACAAAAAAAAGGGAGGAGGTCGAGACAGACTGAAGGAAACAACAGGGATAAGATGGAATGTAGCAGTATTTGCGATATAAGGAAATGTTCTGCATGTGCATTTGTGCACATTATGCTATTATTTTATTAAAAGGAAGCAAAAGCTTCTTAAATTAGAACTCTTTAGTCCTTTATAGTCTGTTTCTGTTAATAATTCTGTTTCCGAGCCATAATTGCTGTTTTTACACCGTTGTGCCTTTGGCAGAGGTGGACAAAGTACCTAAGTACAGATCCCGCTGGTCAAATGTTACTCCGATACAAGTGAAAGTTGTCCAGGCAAATTTTTACTCAAGATAAAGTACTGAAGTATTTGCTTTTAAAAATAGTTAAGTATTAAAAGTACATTTTCTGTCAACGCGTTGTTGTATTATTGCCACAACGCTTACAAAACCTAATGCCTCTGAAGCAACCGACTGGATTTACTGACTAACTTGTGGAACCTGTAGAATAAACACCTGGTAGAACGTTACAAAATGAAACACAACTGAACTGAAAAAGAAGCCATTGTCATTTTCATTTTTTAATTGTAACACTCCTCTCCACCCCCACAAAGCAGCTCTGGCAGTGTGTGCGCACATATATGTGTATGTTAATCAGGAAGGCAGTGGAATAGCTGTAAATGCAGCTTGCTCAGAAAATAAAAATGACAGTCCAACCTGATTAAAGCCCAGGTCCACACCTCGAGCTTAATAACTGCCCAACAGCAACACTGCTTTAAGCAAGACAAAAAAAAAGTGCAAGACATCAAAACAAAAAATTCCAGCAATTTGTCGTGACTAACTAATACAATACTGTCCATCTCACAGGTCTCGTGTGTGTGTGCACGCATGCGTAATTGTATGTACAGTATTCATGCACGAATGAAACTGCCTGTGGAATCATGGTGGTTTAACATTAAGCTAGCTAGTCAGTGAAGCTCCACCTGACATGCTAGCAAACTCTTTTCAAACTCAGGAGTCATATTGGGTAGCTAACGTTACTAGAAAAGAAAGATTTCTACATTCTGTTTATTTGGCAAGATTTCTGAAAGGACTTCAGATAAGTTAACGTTATTCATGTTAGCGTAACTCCATTTTTACATGCTAACTAACAGTGTCCAAGTTAACTAGCTATGTGTTAACGTTAGCCGTGGACAAGGCTACAGCAGCTTGGCAGGAAAATCCATAGAAAGTCATTTGACTAACCAGACTGCATAGCTATTGCAACGTTATCACTAGCTCTGAAAGCACATAAAATTTCATTGCAAGCTTTCTCTTGGAATAAAACATTTACTGTACATACCTCAATATGCTTCCGCAGGTCGGACGGCGAGTTTTTGTAGGCCGTGATGTGCTCCATTTTAGGCAAACAAAGCAAATATTTAAAATGAAACGACTCTTTATTCCTTTCAGAAAAGTAAAACATGGGTTCTAGCTATAGCCCTGGGTGCGTGCATTCCCCAGAAGACCCGCCTCCTTCCATTCTGCCATCATGTTCAAATAAAGCTGCGGAGAAATCAGTGAACTTGATTTTATCCAGTCTATGGATGTGACGTGACCCTAGTGATTACTGATAGGCTGTCTCAGTGTCACCTGCGAAAAAACCATCATGTTTTAGAAAAGGAAAAAAAACATCCACTTTTAAAGCTGCTTCATAGTAATCAGTAACGAGGACCTTGATAGAAATGTAGTGGAGTGAAAAGTACGATATTCATCTTTCAAATGTAGTGAAGTTAAAGTCATAAGTTGCCAAAAAAAGTACTCAAGTAAAGTACAGATACTCAAAAAGTGTACTTAAGTACAGTACTCAAGTAAATGTACTTCGTTACTGTCCACCTCTGGCCTTTGGAGAGGTTCAAACTGGTCCAGTCTGGTTTAGACACACTGACGGAAATATGAAATGATGAGATAATTTGATTATTCTAACTCTTACTCCTTTCACTCCTCAGATCACGTTGTCCATCCCTGGTCTGCCGAAGCTCGACGATGGGGATCCGTATTCCTGTTTCTTCCAAGACATTTCCTCTCCCGCCACCGTCACTGAGAATGGGGTCACCTGCCTCTCACCAGACCCCCAGAAAGTCCCCACTGTGCCACCCAGCCAAGGTGAGACACACCTGCCAAACTGACATTAGCTGCAGTGCTACAGGATTCTCTTGGTTGATCTGTCATGGATGTATTCCCATAGTGAGTAAGGTTAGGGATTGTAAAGTTACTTGTCTCTAATAATAGCTGTGTGCTGGAACGGCGTTGACAGCATCAGTACGGTCAGTCTTATGTATCGTGGGATTTTTTGTTTGGTTGTTTGTTTGTTTTTGTGGAGGAGTGGTGGTGTTTTATGACTGTGTGTTTTCATAAATCATATTCTGTTATTAAGAACTTTAAGACAAAATCGACATTCAGGAATTTGAAAGAAGATGCCACACACCTTTTAAAACTTTGAAAGCATTCCTGTGGAGTGATAGTTTATTTTGAGATGTTATCTCCTGACTGTTCATAAGAGGGAGGGAGGGAGGACGAATAAACAGTTGGTCATCAGTGTTCAGCATTGCATTTTACAGAGTTTTCATAGTCTTTATTGCTTTGGCTACATTTGAAATTTTAGATGTACAGCTGCTTTCTTTTACAGCTAAAATCTGATGTAAAATATTGTCCTTTTGTCAGTCAGTTGCCAAAAACGTTATGCTATATTGTGAGGCACACAGGATCTGTAAGTTTCATGTCATTGGCCTCAGCAGTACTCTGACGATCTGCTTTCACGATATCAGTTGTTATACTGTCCATCATTCACATCTAGTTATATATATATACACTACTGTTCAAAAGTTTGGGGTCACTTTGAAATGTCCTTATTTTTGAAAGAAAAGCACTGTTCTTTTCAATGAAGATCACTTTAAACTAATCAGAAATGCACTCTATACATTGCTAATGTGGTAAATGACTATTCTAGCTGCAAGTGTCTGGTTTTTGGTGCAATATCTCCATAGGTGTATAGAGGCCCATTTCCAGCAACTCTCACTCCAGTGTTCTAATGGTACAATGTGTTTGCTCATTGCCTCAGAAGGCTAATGGATGATTAGAAAACCCTTGTACAATCATGTTAGCACAGCTGAAAACAGTTGAGCTCTTTAGAGAAGCTATAAAACTGACCTTCCTTTGAGCAGATTGAGTTTCTGGAGCATCACATTTGTGGGGTCGATTAAATGCTCAAAATGGCCAGAAAAATGTCTTGACTATATTTTCTATTCATTTTATAAATAGGGTGGTAAATAAAAGTGCGACTTTTCATGGAAAACACAAAATTGTCTGGGTGACCCCAAACTTTTTAATGGTAGTGTATATATATATATATATATATATATATATATATATATATATATATATATAGTATACGCACATTAGAGTGTGTGTGAGAGAGAGAGAGAGAGTGTGTTTGCGTATAGTATGCACATTACAGTGCTGTACTCGGATCATGTGGCTTCTTCCTTTCTTTACCTTGATTTGTAATGTATAAGATTAGATATAGTCTAAAACTGGACATCTGAGTCAACACAGTTATCCATGAGGGGTGCGTGTGTGCGTGCACGCGCGCGCTTACATGCAGCCAGGTTGGTCAGATGTGTTTGTCTGGCATTCAGTGCAGATGGATCCTATTATATCTGTTTTGACTGTATGTGGAAACTTGCTCTCTCTCACTGTTTTTGAAGAATGTGGTGAATTTGGACAGAGAGCTCTGTACTTTAAATTCCCTTTCATCCATGATAAGCTTTGATAAATATTTAGAGAACCCGTTCACACATTTAGTCCTAAAAAGTAACCTAACTATACTTATTTCTCTCTCTCTCTCTCTCTCTGTCTCGTTTCCACACTCGGGTTTATTTTTTTTCTTTCCTCCAGATTTTCTAACAGTCACACTTTTCTTACGGTTTGGTGATGTCATCGTGACCTCTCAGGAATTCACCTTTTATGATTGCAAAGCTGTCAAACAGCTCTCGGGGAGTATGCCGTGAGTTTTATGCACACACACACACACACACACACACACACACACACACACACTTTTAATAATCATCAGAAGGTGCTGCTTGGTGGTCCCTGACTTAAGCTCAGCCAATCCAGGCATAATTTGATGCATTAGTTTTTCTTTTATTGAAGGAGTTTATTTAGGATTATTAAGTCTCGTACTTTTTGCTGTCTTATATTTAGGTTTGTTGTGTCAGAATTATCTGCTCTGTTTGTTTTATTGCAGTTGTCATGGCTGTGCATCCAGCCATTGGGGCTGTAACTGGTGTGTACACGAGCATGTGTGTACCCACAAGACACAGTGTGAGCAAGGGGTCATCATTTACAATGAAAATGTGAGTCAGCCTGTCCTAAACTGGTCATTTTCGTGTGTGTGTGTGTGTGTGTGTGTGTGTGTGTGTGTGTGTGTGAGAGAGAGAGAGAGAGAGAGAGAGAGAGAGCATAGGTGCTTGTTTTCGTAATTGGGCAGAATGATTTGAGCAAAATTTACCTCATTAGTCATATAAGTTCAGTTTATTTGCAAACGTGAAATAAAAAAAAGCATCTGTTGCTGATTTTACTTTATTATTTTGCAGGTGAGTGAATTTCAGAACTCAACATGATTCTTTTTAATAATCAAATATTAAAAAGAAAACCTGATCCATATTTTAACTTCAGAGGACATGCTTTTACCTCAGTTATGATTACTTTGCTTTCCATTTGTATTCCATTTATTTTGATTGCTTTCCGTTTTCCCTCCCTGTCTCCCTCTACTTTCAGTTCAAAGTCCCCACACCCTCCCCTTCTCCAAGTACACCTGTCAGGATTACGACAGCCGCCCTGAAACAGACACTCCCTACCACCACACCACCTCCTGAACCTCCAACTACAACCACTAAAGCTACCACTCCAACCACTCAAGCTCCAACTACACCAGTGGCAACTACAACCATTGCACCAGCCACTACTTCCACTCGGACAACGTTGCCCACATTTCCCGAACCCCCCGTTGCTCCCACCATCCCCGTGTTGCCAACCCCCCCAACCCAAATCACGACCACAACTCCCTCAGCCTCCGCGCTGCCTGTTCTGAAGGAGCGTACCTCAGAGGAGATTCTGCTCGCTTCTGAAACAGAGGCAGAAGCCCTTAGTGAAGCCAAGAGCGTTGTGATCACCATCTCCAGTCTGGATACTGGAATGGAAACGGAGCCACCACTCATCAACTCAGCAGCCAAAGACCAGCAGTTGCCATCAATGTCGCCATCACAGACTGGGGTGTTGCTGATTCCTGAAGAAGTCACACCATTGGTGGAACCAGTGACCAATGCTCCAGTTTTACCAAGCAGTCCACAGATCGTAGAAGAATTGCCTCCATTGGCTGAGCCTCCTACTGAAACTCAAAACATAACACAATCGGACACTGTGGTAGCAGAATCTAAACCAGACATCTTGTACTTATTGCCTACAGTACCTGCCGTCCTGCCATCTGATTTGCCTGTTCGCTCAGAGAAGGAAGCAGATGAAACTGAAACAGAGGTGCTTCACCTTCCCCTAGAGGAAGTGGGCGTGGATGAAAATGACACAACTACATTTTCAGCAGCAACAGTGCTGTCAGGTGATGGAGAAGTATATCATGCCTCCCCTGGCTACCCTCATCTCTTGGATGTGGATTCTGAGACAGACTACCACTATGACATGGCAGAACTACTGGTGAGTCCACATGAGTGGAAATTTCTCCCAGCAAGCTCACTTTCTACTGGATGCACCTCAGAAATGCCAACTTATGAAACCCCAGAAATTCTGCCCCATTTTATTCTTTCAGTTCAGCTGCTGTGGTACCTTTTGCTTTATTTAGGTTTTAACATCAGAGCATTTTAACAGCTTTTCATTCAAACCCTAGGTTTATAAATTGTTTGATGATTGGAGTGTGTGCGTGTGTGTGTGTGTGTGTGTGTGTGTGAGCAGGGAGACGAGGCCTCTTTTGAGAATCGGGGTTCATCTGCGTGTCCTTGTGTTGAGAAGGTTCAGGACTCCCCGCTGCTGCCTGTACAGACAATGAGGAAGATCAATCTGTTGGCCCGCAACCTTCACCTCTATCAGGTCTAAAACACGCAGACACTCCTCTCCCACATAACAACTAGACTTTTTTGCAGCAAGTCTACATTTTTTGTACTGGTTAACATGCATATCATTTCAAGTAACTCACATCTGAACCAATAAGACACACAAAGTTCACTTAAACACCACACTTCTATAACAGCACACACTCTGACATCATGTACTCTGTGCTCTCAAGCATTTACAGATTAAGACACCGGCACCAGACAAAGATTATTATTATTATTATTATTATTATTGTTTGTTTTAGGACCAAGACTTGGAGTATGAGTGTGTCTTGGTGATTGAGGGACGGACTGTGGTAGTGGTCGCATATGTAGAGAGCGATGACGTGAACCCTTCTCTCTTCCACATTACCTGTCAACAACACCAGGTACAGTAACACACATGCACACATACATGCACAGTTATATTACATTACATGGCATTTAGCAGATGCTCTTATCCAAAGCGACGTGCAACGAGCGCAAAAGTCAGGTACATGAAGTGCTGAACTTCTAGACAAGAAAGTTCTAGTGCCAGCTGAATAAGTGACAGCAATACATAGTGTAATATTCTGTTGAAATACCAATAATCAAACAGCCAAGGAGACAAACCAACCACATAAAGTATAACTAAAGAACTCAAAACAGCTAACCTTAGGCTAGACAGTACACAGCCTGGGTTGGTCAAGACTGAAACGCAGTTACACAGTGGGCAGGGAAGCAGGGGAGAAGTGCAGCCTGAAGAGGTGAGTCTTCAGTCTGAGCTTGAAGGTGGTCAGGGAGTCGGCAGTTCTGACCTCAATGTGAAGGTCATTACACCAACAGGGAGCCAAGACAGACAGTAGTCTTGAGTGGGCGGGGCAGGAGCAGAGAGGAGGAGGGGCCAGGCAACCAGTAGTAGCGGAGCATAAGGATCTGGCTGGTGTGTAGGGCCGGAACAGACTCTGGAGTTACACATCATGCACATGTCTATTACCCTTTATAACAAAATTTCTGATTCTACCTCTCGCTATCTGTATATCTATATGTGAGCCATTCCACCGAATCGGTGCCATTTTCGTCCCTAGAAAATTATATGTATAAATGCACATAAAAATGTACTTTAAAATACATTTCCTTATTACACAGAATGTCCTGCACGTTGATCTGATTTCAAATTTAAGATATATAATTAGGGGCGGCACGGTGGTGTAGTGGTTAGCGCTGTCGCCTCACAGCAAGAAGGTCCTGGGTTCGAGCCCCATGGCCGGCGAGGGCCTTTCTGTGTGGATTTTGCATGTTCTCCCCGTGTCCGCGTGGGTTTCCTCCGGGTGCTCCGGTTTCCCCCACAGTCCAAAGACATGCAGGTTAGGTTAACTGGTGACTCTAAAATTGACCGTAGGTGTGAATGTGAGTGTGAATGGTTGTCTGTGTCTGTGTGTCAGCCCTGTGATGACCTGGCGACTTGTCCAGGGTGTACCCTGCCTTTCGCCCGTAGTCAGCTGGGATAGGCTCCAGCTTGCCTGCGACCCTGTAGAAGGATAAAGCGGCTAGAGATAATGAGATGAGAAGATATATAATTATAAGGATTAATAAAAACTACCTAAAACACTGAAAAATAGCATGTGTTACCTGTCCCTGCACTCTAACTGTATACTTAACTATGAAATTTTATGATTAAAATCCTTCAGAAACAGTATTTCTTTTGCACTGTTGTGTGACTCCATATCCTATCCATGGTTTAAATATATTTTTTCATAAGAAATCCACAATATCTTAGTTAAAATACACATTTTAGTCGTGTCCCTGGGTTTTCACTCAGTCCTGTTACCCAAACATATTACCCCATCTGACAAATTTGGAACATTCCATAAATCACATGCTCAACAGGAAGTTACATCAGTTGTGTCTTCTGAAGGCCATGGGAAGACCAAAAGTTAGTTCTCTCATTTACTTTTCTGTATATTTGATGATTTTTTTAACTTTGACTGATAAGGTCAATGTCAACATACTGTCTTGTTACTTAAATTATTTCTTAGATGATATTTGTTTATTTTGGTAAATCACTAGAATGTACTAAGTGTGGTCATGTTATTAGCGATGACGCCATGTGGCTTAATTCCATGTATTAGCTAATCCTAGGCTAAAAACTCAGTCCTGTTACTTTCAGAGTTTTGGTAACAGGACTGAAAAAAATGCAGCCATCTTTGACTTCCAAACCTTGTAACATAGCCTGAGGTTGACCAATACACATTTTGAATAGTTAAATATGTGTGTTATTATAATCAGTGTTGAAAAGATATAACAAATTAAGTTTAATTTGGGAGTGGTACAACAAGCAAATGGCACCCATTCGGTGGAATGTCCCATATCTATGTATCTATCTGTCTTTATCTATAAGATATAGACAGACAGATGATGTATGAAATTTTAATATCGCAGCTTTTTTTTTTTTTGAAAGCTAATAGTTTTCTTCATGGTATACACATTTTTTTATGGTAATGTGATCTAAAATGACTCTGAAGAAACAACCAGAAAACAAATTTAGAAATATGAATAATGATAACACTAAAAACAAATTAAGAACATCATCAATCACTGACTTTGAAATATTCAAGAAAATGCAAGGCTTCGAATCAGTTGGCCTGCAGAACAAAACCGGCTCACTCTGGTGGAAAAAATCCACTAACCTTTTAAGGCGAGTTGAATTTGGTAGTTTTGCACAATAGTAGAAACAGAAATGGTGTTTTTGAATCTTCTTTAACAAATTTTCTGTGTCTCCAATAATCTACCCACCACTAGTGTGTGTCAGGTGTGTGAAGGAGGCGGATGTAAACGCAGAAGTGTTTATTATAATACAGTGCGATCTATATACATAAAGTGCAGGAAACACACACAACAACAAACAGTCCAAATTGGCAGGCAAGGTCATAAACAGGTAAACAGGCAAATGGTCGGTTGAGGCGCAAACAGGATATCGGAGACAAAATGAGAACAAGAACTAGAAACCAGGAACAAGGAGTCGAAAAACCAGGAAAATCAGAAATATGGGAAACAAGGCTCGGTAATGCGCACTGAACGTGGCGTAATACTCGCGCCGCATTACCTTCAGCGCAGTCCTTAAATAGTCCAACATTTAGTTGACTGATTGAGGACAGGTGTGCTTTGTTCACGTCGTGCGTGCTAGAACTCGTTTGGCGCACGCGCAGCCTGAAGCGCGCCTTCAGGTGCACGCACCAAGGCATGCAGGACTGACAGTGTGAAGTCAGTCATAACTTTTTTTTTTTAAAGCAGATCCATACAGTACTGTCCAAAAATCTTAGGCACATGCAAAGAAATGTTGTAGAGCAGGGCTTTTCAAAGTGTGGGGTGCGCCTCCCCTAGGGGGCGCCAGAGTTCTTCGGGGGGGGGCAATGTGAGGAAAAATAAACCAGAATAAGTTATGATTGCGGACATTTAGCGAACTTCAGCTAGCCTTTGCCAGAGACAAAATGGATCGATTTTTAGTACCTAAAGCTACAGTGAGTGAGGAGACAGCCAAGCAAAAAAAAAAGAAGGAAGTATGACCACGATTATTTAAAGTTTGGATTTTCATGGACTGGATCTGAAGATGCTCCACTGCCACAGTGTGTTGTCTGCCAAGAGGTGCTAGCTAACGATGCTATGAGATGTTTAAAATATGTAAAACAAGATGTTTAAAAAAAAAAGCACAGATGTTTAAAATGTGTAAAAAAAAAAGATGTTTTAAAAAAGCACAGATGTTTAAAATGTGTAAAAAAAAAGATGTTTTAAAAAAGCACAGATGTTTAAAATGTGTAAAAAAAAGATGTTTTAAAAAAGCACAGATGTTTAAAATGTGTAAAAAAAAAGATGTTTTAAAAAAGCACAGATGTTTAACATCTCATCATCTCTAGCCGCTTTATCCTGTTCTACAGGGTCGCAGGCAAGCTGGAGCCTATCCCAGCTGACTACGGGCGAACGGCGGGGTACACCCTGGACAAGTCGCCAGGTCATCACAGGGCTGACACATAGACAACCATTCACACTCACATTCACACCTACGGTCAATTTAGAGTCACCAGTTAACCTAACCTGCATGTCTTTGGACTGTGGGGGAAACCGGAGCACCCGGAGGAAACCCGCACGGACACGGGGAGAACATGCAAACTCCACACAGAAAGGCCCTCGCCGGCCACGGGGCTCGAACCCGGACCTTCTTGCTGTGAGGCGACAGCGCTAACCACTACACCACCGTGCCGCCCCGATGTTTAACATGTGTAAAAAAAAGATGTTTTAATAAATATGTTTTAAATGTGTAAAAAAAAAGATTTTTCAAAAAGCACAGATGTTTAAAATGTGTAAAAGAAAAAAAATGTGTACAACAACCATTTTTTAAAAATATGAATGGAACATTAAGTATAGCAACAACAAAAATTGTAAGGGGGGGGGCGCTGTTGTTTATTTGCTCTCTGAGGGGGGGCTGACTCTCCCACACTTTGAAAACCGCTGTTGTAGAGCAAAGATGCCTTCAAAAAAGAATGAAATTAAACATTTCTGCATTTAAAAAATGCTATAATACTCTAACGTTCAAATCCATAACAAAGTTTGTACTTCGAAAAACAGGGTGTCTAAGACATTACTGTTTCCACAGTATTCCTACTCAGCCCTGGTGGAAGAGTACAACGCCATGGTGTATGTGAAGAGGAGAAACACTTTTCATGTGGACAGCACTAATGACCTCTTTGGTGAGTAGTGGTTTATTTTCAGTGAATTTCTTTCTGTAGACCTTTTGAGAGAGCCAAGCAGGCCTCGTGTATTTACTTGATTCTAAAAGTAGCAGCTGTCTTAAATGTCAGTGTCTATTTTGCTTGGTACCTCAAGCTATAGTTATAACATTAATGTGTCAGAATGTCAGAAACTTCCAGGGCTGTGGGATACGATTATGATTATGCAGCATTGGGTAAGAGTGGAAGAGAAAGACAGAAGCTCTCTTTGTGGTTGTTTTGTGAAACTTACCATGCTAATGCTGGTGATTCTCACTCACCTGCTTTTCCAACACCGAAGCATTGTTTTTGCAGTAGTGGTGGGAAACTAATTGTTCCAGATGAGCTCTCGGCAGCTGTGTTTTCACTTTACACTGTGCGCATGTGTGTGTTCCCCAAGGGGAAGCTGTTATTACAGGGCCAGTAGCAGAAGCAGGCTTTGTATCAGGGAGAGTCCTGGTGAACCGATGAGTTTATAATCTTTTGCTGTTGTGGCCTGTGGGTTTTAAACTGCTGCCTCTAGTAGAGCTCAGAGAAGCGCATTATAACACGGCATTTCATTTAATCCTCAGCCAAGTGGCCTTGATTTAACTTTTGGGGTTTTTTTCTGCAACTGGACGAGAACACTCATTTCTTTGAGACCATCACTGTCGATCTGGCTGTTGAGGGAAAGAGCAGGAACTTCAAATATGAAATATTGCAGCCTGAACGTTGTAATTATGTACTCTTTCCAAATCAGACTGTTGAAAGCATGCTGCATTTGAGACTAACCATTTGTATTTGCAAAAAGCCCTTTGTGTGTGTTCTGCCCTTTTGCGTTGAACCTGTTTTCCAGTGCGAGGAACTGATATTATGTCAGCTTTGGAAATAAGGTTGTTGGGTTCCTTTAAAAATTGCATATGCAATTGCATTAGAATTTTAATGACTTCAAACAATTAGTATTCGAGTGCACTAATACTATTATTAACCATATATTATTATGAATAATATTACATAATATTAAATGCCCTATTATTTTATGTTGCAACTGATAGAACATACATTCACAGTTCTGCTACATGACACATTCATATTATAAAAGCAAAGAAAATCACAGGCATATCATAGGTTTGCCCATATTAAGGTTGTCCAGTGACAAATGGATTATAAATTTCTTAGGTGACCCAGGATGATTGCAAAAATCTGGCATATTTAACTGGTTTTCACACAGGAGTATTTCATTTAGGCCAATTGTCATATGATTCATCTATCCATCATCAATACGGCTTATCCATCAGGGTCGTGGGACGGCCTGAGTTCGGGTAAGAGGTGGGGTACACCCATGGAGGTATGGAGAGAACATTTAGGCTACATCCACACAACAACGGCAATGAGATTTTTTTTTTAGCAGGTAAAAAAAATATTGCATCCACATGGGCAACGGATCAGTAAAATATCAGGTACATATGGCAACGCAACGCTTGCTGAAAACGATGCAATACACATGCTACACCTCTACGTGCGCTGTAAGACGGTCCCATCGGAGACACCAGAACAATAGAAGAATTAGGATGCATGCGCATAAACCCCTTCTTCTGTTGTTGTTACGAATGATGCACGCAAGAGTGCTGCTTGTTCTAGTCATGCGGTTGTGACATCATCGTAAACAAATCCGTTCTACTCATCCAGACGACTTCGCAACGGCGCCGTTGCCAGATTTTTCCACTCTGGAAACCGTTCTCAAAAAATATTGTTTTGGGGCACCCAAAACGCCGGTGCCGTGTGGACGCCAGGCCGAAACGATAAACAATTTTATCGGATTCATCTGAATCCATTGCCGTGTGGACGCCAGGCCGAAACGATAAACAATTTTATCGGATTCATCTGAATCCATTGCCGTGTGGACAGGGCCTTAAACTCCACGCAGAAAGGCCATATTCAGCCATGAGGTTCAAACCCAAAACCTTAATACTGTGAGGCGACAGTGCTAAACACTACACCTCCAGGCCACCCTATATGGTTAATATTTACTATATATTATACGGACATGAGTGTTTTACTGGGAAATACACCACTCATATTTTTTTATACGTGCTACATCTGGGACATGGAGAACCAAAACCGTACTTTTTGTTTGTGAATGTATGAAAAAAAAAAAAATATATATATATATATATGGCACGGTGGTGTAGTGGTTAGCGCTGTCACCTCACAGCAAGAAGGTCCGGGTTCGAGCCCCGTGGCCGGCAAGGGCCTTTCTGTGCAGAGCAGGGCTTTGAACCGGTTCAAGGAACGAAAACCGGGAACTTTTTCTATTTCACATGGACCAGAAACGAAACCAGAAACTTTATTATTTTTTATGTTCCGGAACAGAAACGCTTATTAAAAATAATGGTAACCGGTTAATACCGGTTTTTATTTCGTTCCTCAAAGTTTCTGTAGCCTACAAATAGTCATTCTTCTCCTGCGCAAGTTTCTATGACCCGCTGGGGTTCACTTCCTGTGTGACGTTCGCTGATTGAATGGAGAGAGCGGGAAGGTGGACTACTAGTGAGTAAGTGCATTACTGAGTGTCTCTGAGCAAAGAAGAGCCTGAACGATGCAACCTCCCTATTGGCTGTTTATTGGCTGTTTGTAAAAATGTATCAGTTGTTGCCCCTCCCACGGGAATCATCGCGGGCTCGAGAGACGAGACCTGACGAGTTAGTTCGTTGGTAGCAGAACAAAATGTCTGGACACAAATCGGGTTTTCAGAAAAGGAAAGAAAATAAACGGAGGGTCGAAAATACAAAAAAGGAGGCAGAAAATGCAAAACGAGTTTTAAGGTAGGACAAATGGTTACTTTTCTGAGGCAGCCCGCCGTGGCTGCCTGCAGGCTTATTTATTATAGCCCATTTAGTTAAAATAGTTGATATAAAATGTTTATAGTTATAGTTATGTGATGGTTGTCCTGATTTAGACTGGTTTTTTTTTTTTTTTGGGGGGGGGGGGTTTGCGCGATGTTGCACCCGGGTCCAGATTAGGGCAGAACCGGCCCTGGCTACATTTCAGGTGTAGTTTGTTTTATGTTTGTATGTACTTGCATAGATGTGTACTTGGTCTTCCAATATGGCGCCTAACAAAATCTCACGGCGTGGTGACGTCATGCGGTAGCCCTCTATAGGGCCTGACTTTTTTTTTTTCTATAGGGCCTGACTAGCCTTTGGTAACACACTAAACGAATTCTCTTTCATTTTTGGCACTTTTTCTGTTTGTGTAGATGGGAAGACATACTGAGAATCCAAATTGCCAACATTTGAAATAATAATTGTTTTGAATTATTTCTTGTCTTATTTAATGAAGGTTGTAATAGAATTAGCCTACATTTGGCTTAAGCTGGATGAGACCGAGACATAATTTTATAGCCATTTGTTAAACAGCTGACAGGGAACGTAATTAACCGTTCCGGGAACGAAATTTTTTTGTTCTAACCAGTTCGGGAACGTCTATTTTATGGTGGAACCCAAAACCGGAAACGTTAAAATTCCGTTTCTGTTCGGAACGAACCAATAGGAAAAAAATTCCGGTTCAAAGCCCTGGTGCAGAATTTGCATGTTCTCCCCGTGTCCGCGTGGGTTTCCTCCGGGTGCTCTGGTTTCCCCCACAGTCCAAAGACATGCAGGTTAGGTTAACTGGTGACTCTAAATTGGCCGTAGGTGTGAATGTGAGTATGAACGGTTGTCTGTGTCTATGTGTCAGCCCTGTGATGACCTGGCGACTTGTCCAGGGTGTACCCCGCCTTTCACCCGTAGTCAGCTGGGATAGGCTCCAGCTTGCCTGCGACCCTGTAGAACAGGATAAAGCGGCTAGAGATAATGGATGGATTAGAAAAAGGGTTTTAAGAGTAATACAGAGTAATACAATAGTCAGTGTGAAGGCTGGAGAGAAGATATCCACCAAAAAATGAAAAATACTTTGTTGCTACATATTTCTTACTACATCCACCACCCAGAGGCCCCCTGGGGCCCAAATATGGAATTTCTGAGTTCTGCCAAACTGTGGTTATCTCCTTTACCTACGTGCCAAGTTTAGTGAACTTGTCATATTATCTGTCAAGAGTTTGTGTTGATAAATGTAACATGAAAGGCATTGAGGGAGGGGGTGGGTGAATGTTGTGCCCCCCAGGGACCTCCCTGGGGCCTGTACATGAATTTTGCTTATATCTGCAAAATTTCGGGTCATCCCCGGACCTACTTGCCAAATTTGGTGAAAATCCGTCAAGAAATGGTGACGTTAGCTCAAGACAAACAAACAAACTTTGCCACTTTTATATATAAAATGTGTGTGTGAGAGATAGAGTAAAACTGTCCACACAGCTGCAGAGTTTTGCTGACTTGGAGCTTTTCTCTATGTTGCAGTAACTTTGTATAACTGTTCGGTGGGCCGATCAGACTGCAGTCGGTGTCACACAGCAGATCGGAAGTACAGTTGTGTGTGGTGTGGTGAGATTCACTCAAGCTGTGTGTACAAAGAGGCGTGCTCAGCGGGCGTCAAGGACACATGTCCTGCTCCTGTCATTCATTCTGTAAGTTATTTAGATATCATGTTGACACTAGTAATGAATTCACACACAGTGTACACACTACATTTATAGAGTACTATTAAGAGAGACTTTACTCTAAACATGGTGTTCATGTGGACTTTGTGTTTAGATTGAGCCTCTGACGGGGCTGAAGGAGGGAGGCACCACTCTCACCATCAGTGGCTCCAACTTGGGCCAGAAAGCTTATGACATCTTACAGTCAGTCACTGTGGCTGGCATTTCCTGTACAGTCATACCAGAACTGTATGAGATATCATCGAGGTAATCACTCAGATAACACACACTGCTAAATATATACACTTCATTTTTTTCCCCCCCACTCACATGTTGTTGTTTTTTTTGCCCCCCTTCCTTGTAGAATTGTGTGTACAACAGGAGAGAGCAGAGACGAGAAGTCAGGTCATGTCTCGGTTGAAGTGTCTGGTGCAGGGCGCAAAGGTCTCTCCATTCAGACATTCAGCTATCAGGTCAGTCAGACAAATAATGACCTTAGTAGCACTTTAATGTTCTCTGTAGGGTGAGAAGACAGGCTGTGTATAGAATGATAACACCTTGTTCTCTGTGCATGAGCAGGAACCAGTGCTGGAAGGGGTGAGGCCCCAGAGAGGACCCCGTGCAGGAGGAACCTCTCTCACCATCACAGGCAGAAAGTTACTGACCGGGAGATCCAGTGACATCAGCGTGCTGCTGGGCGATGTCCCCTGTGTCATGCAAGTGTCTCTCTCTCTCTCTCTCTCTCTCTCTCTCACACACACACACACACACACACACACACACATACAGCAGTGGCGGCTCCTGAATTTTTTTTCAGGGGGGGGAATTTTCCCCCGTTATGTCTACACGGACCATAAATGTCCACAGGACTGAAGTAAATTGACCTAGGTAGCAAGTCAACTGTTCTACAGAATGTTCTGTAAATAGATTTTGTACTTCAAACTCCATGACCAGCAAGAATTTTACAGACTGTGCAACTTAAGGACAAACAGGAAAGTGCACTTACTGTAACAAAACATTGTAAATAGTTGGCTAACATAACAATAGCAGTTGAATAAATAGATGAGTGGATCTTTAGATCTTGCAATTACTGGTATTTACCAAGGATATTACCAAAGTGCTAACTCTCAGAGCAAAGTGTGGCAAATATAAAAATCTCATCTCATCTCATCTCATTATCTCTAGCCGCTTATCCTTCTACAGGGTCGCAGGCAAGCTGGAGCCTATCCCAGCTGACTACAGGCGAAAGGCGGGGTACACCCTGGACAAGTCGCCAGGTCATCACAGGGCTGACACATAGACACAGACAACCATTCACACTCACATTCACACCTACGCTCAATTTAGAGTCACCAGTTAACCTAACCTGCATGTCTTTGGACTGTGGGGGAAACCGGAGCACCCGGAGGAAACCCACGCGGACACGGGGAGAACATGCAAACTCCACACAAAAAGGCCCTCGCCAGCCCCGGGGCTCGAACCCAGGACCTTCTTGCTGTGAGGCGACAGCGCTAACCACTACACCACCGTGCCACCCCGCAAATATAAAAATGCACATTGAAAACATCAAAAGTGAACGGATTCTGTGATTGTGTGTGTGTGTGTGTG
The DNA here is from genome assembly GCF_027579695.1 of Neoarius graeffei. Taxonomy (NCBI): domain Eukaryota; kingdom Metazoa; phylum Chordata; class Actinopteri; order Siluriformes; family Ariidae; genus Neoarius; species Neoarius graeffei. Next base: position 64,370,208 of record NC_083572.1, read on the forward strand.
TGAGAGAGAGAGAGTCACGAAGTCAACCAAACCCAGAAAAACACCACGGTGACTGGAGCCCTCAGTTTCGTCTTTGCCTCGTAGAGCTAACTTGAACACTCCACAAAATTTCACGCGTTGGATGAGCCGGTTTAATATGTGCCTGTTCTTGCTCACCCCATCGTTGTGGCGGTGAACTGCTAGCCTGTAGCCCTCATCCGGTTGTGTAGCGATGTAGAGCCCTGCACTCCCAGGGGAGTCCCGCGGGACTCGCGGGACCCGCCGCAAAGCAGTGCGGCGCAGGACAAATTTTGAAAGCTCATTGCGGGCGCGGGCGGGACCGGAAGTGCACATATGCACGCGCGGGCGGGAGTGGGAGTGCACATATGCGGCGCGGGCGGGAGCGGTGATAAGCTGCAGTCCCGCTAACTAAAAATATGTTTGAAATAAAATGTATAAATAATTTATGTCTATCATATATAATTTGTGCTGGATATTTTATTTGGCATTAATAAAAACATTTTAAGATGCCTAAATTTGCAGAGAGAGTCAGATTGCCAGATTGAGTGAGGAATGGCATCTTAAATTTGCCATTGATCACTCTAATGACTCGCAGTTCACACCCAGCTAGCAAGAGAACCATGAGTGAAGTGATTTACTGCTTGCGTTAGTCTACAACTCTAATCAGAGAGACAGCTTACACAGTGACAGTAGGCTTGACTCAATGCTATCCCAGAAATCCTTCCTGTAATATGCAAATTTGGCTGTCCAAGCAGAGGCGGCCAAATTTGCATATTACAGGAAGGTTTTCTGGGATAGCATTGAGTCAAGCCTACCGTCACTGTGTAACCTGTCTCTCTGATTAGAGTTGTAGACTAACTCAAGCAGTAAATCAATTCACTTCTCTTACTAGCTCTGCTTTGCAATAAAAAAAAAAAAAACATTGGTACAAAGCAAGTCCATTCACTTTTTTATGCTGATCAGAGAATTACAATGGTTTCTCATGTGATAAAAATGTGCAATTTGTGATTAAATATTTTAATCGCTTGACAGCACTAATTATTATTATTAGAGACACTACATGCTGAATTCAGAAACAAGGTAAATAATAACAAACATGAACGTGAGCTGTAGATATTTATGCTCAAATTCACTCAAAGTAGAGGGCGGGGCACCATCACGCTGTGTCAAGACAAGAACTTTCCTGAGAAATAACGTGAACGTCTGCATCATGCGGGATTTGCGGGCGGGGGCGGGAGCAGGACAAAATATGGCAGGCGCGGGCGGGAGCGGGACTGAAAATCATAATTTTTTTGTGGGCGCGGGCGGGAGCGGGACTGAAAATCATAATTCTTTGCGGGCGGGAGCAGGACTGCACAATGCGGGCGGGAGCGGGACTGAAAAATCCGACCCGCACAGACCTCTATAGCGATGTTCACTCCCCCAAAAGCCGGAAATTTCAGGCAGCTGCCCATGTGAATCTTTGATGACTCATGTTTTTTTTATTTTCTCCGACAAATGATGCATGTCCGAAACTCCAGTGACCGTCCAAGCAGTGTTGTCCGTGGAGCCACCTCCAGGGTGGAAAAGTAAGCAGGGGGAGCAGAAAACCGCTGAGGCGTCCTCGCAGCCAGCTCGCCAGGATTTGCGCTGGGACCATGTTGAAGTAAAACCTCGAGTATATGATTTCCCCCCCTTGTCGAAATTTGTTTTATGTTTAGATTTGGTCGAGGGGGTCCAGCTTGTTTTGTTGCCAATTTAGCTCGATTTGATCACTGACTAAATGGAACTTCTTTTAAGGACCGCACTGAATTGCTTTCCGCATCCATCTCACCTCAGAAACTGAGCGGATCGAACGCAACTTTGCCGCGCTTCGCAGTGACGTAAGCACGTTAGGGCAAGCCCCCCCGGAACCCATAGAGATTGCATTGAAGTGTCAGTCAGGAGAAAAAAAATATATTAACATGGGACTCTATCAGTGAACTCTTGGGCGATTTTCAGCGTGACTGAAATCGCCCCAAAAGGGGCGGTACTCTAGAAGTAAGCCCACCCTGATTGGACAATGATACCCAGAGACAGATTAAAATGGCCTCGAGCAGCACTGGTGAAAGTTTGTTTTAAAAAAAGAAAAAAAACTTTTTTTTTTTCGTTTTGGCAGTGCGTCGCCCAATCGCCCTTATGTACCAGCCGCCCTTGACATACAGACAATTTGCACAGCGAAGAAAAAATTTTCTGTATAAGTAAAATAACATTTGTTAATACAGTTTAATAATGATTTTGGCAATGGTTCTATTTACATTTTACAGGATTTGTTAAACAACCTACTGAAATATTCTCATGCTGGTACAAATAGTCCAGGTTCTAGAAATACTATTAAACTGAAACCCTGTTAGAGAGCAGGTAGTGTGTGTGTGTGTGTGTGTAAAGGACGTTTTTAAAATTAAGACTAGTTTTAATGTTCACTGAAGTGCTTCCTCTGCATTTAACCCATCTGGGGATGTGAGCATCCATACTCAGAGTAGTGGGCAGCTGTGTTGCAGACTTGAGGAGCAGGTGCCTTGTTCAAGGACACCTCAGCCATGGTATGTAGAGGGAAGGAAAAGTGCTATTTCTTCACTCCTACACAGTTTTTCCTGCTGGTCCAGGGAATCAAACCAGCAGCCTTTTGGTCCCAAAGCTGCTTCTCTAACCTTTAGGCCATGGCTTCCCCAAAGCTGCCATGTCCCTGGGTGGGCCTATCATTATCATGAAATTCTAGCTCACAGTTTTTATTGTCTTTTTAATAGGTAATTTAATTCTGTTTTCTTTATTAATTTATATAAGAAAATTATAGTATAGATGGCACGGTGGTGTAGTGCTTAGTACTGTCGCCTCACAGCAAGAAGGTTCTGAGTTCAAGCCCAGTGGCTGACGGGGGGGGGGGGCCTTTCTGTGTGGAGTTTGCATGTTCTCCCCGTGTCCGCGTGGGTTTCCTCCGGGTGCTCCGGTTTCCCCCACAGTCCAAAGACATGCAGGTTAGGTTAACTGGTGACTCTAAATTGACCGTAGGTGTGAATGTGAGTGTGAATGGTTGTCTGTGTCTATGTGTCGCCCTGTGATGACCTGGTGACTTGTCCAGGGTGTACCCCGCCTTTCGCCCGTAGTCAGCTGGGATAGGCTCCAGCTTGGCCGCAACCCTGCACAGGATAAGCGGTTACAGATAATGGATGGATGGAAATTATAGTATGAGACTAATAATAATAATGCTAACCCTCATTATAACAAAGAGCTAGGCATTGAATGCTGAGCTTTTGGAACATAAAGATGAAATTACCTTTACATTTACTGAAGTGATGAGTAGAAATGAATTGAAATAAACTACATGGCCAAACACAAGACTGGTTTAGATTCATAATAGTGCCTTTGAATACCATTTTTTTTTGTTTGTCTTCGAATTACCGGGTTCAGGAAAATAGATGCACAAACAAGCACATACACTTTAAATCACTTCTAATGTTAATATTTATCAAAAGAACACATTCATCTTTTCATTGTTTTAATGCATATAATCTGACTAAGAAAAAACTCTCACTCTCTTTCCAGTGTGTCAGGTGTGCAGGAAGGGAAGATCGAGTGTGTCACTGGAACCAGCAACCAGACTGGAGAGCACACGTTAAAAGTGCGCTACGGCAACCATGAGCGCCATCTCAATGGCATCCGCTTTCACTACACCCCAGATCCTAACATAACACAAGCCATGCCCTCGAAAAGCTTCATGAGGTGCGTGCTTTATGTATATTGTGCACACTCACAGCCTATTTATGCCACGAAACTCTATCTGATTTCCTCAAAACAACTTCCTGTTTCAGCGGTGGTCGCGTGATCAGCGTATCTGGCCACAACTTGGACGTAGTCCAGGAGCCACGGATCCGAGTGGCCCTGACAAGGAAAAGAGGTAGCAGGCGGAGAAGAAGGAGAAATGGAGGAAGCGTTCTAGCTGTGGGTGTCGAGAATGGTTTACTGTGGAGACACAAGAGAATAATTCCTGAAGTAGACGGTCTAGAAAACACTGGCAAATATGTGAGTAGAGACATTTTATTATACCACAGCATCTTCATGGTCTGAAACTACAGGGTGTTTCAAAAAATTTGATATTATTTGAGATGTAAATATCCCAGAAACTCCGTACCGTAGTCTCGGCAAATGAAACTGAACAGGTTTAATGTTGGCCAATATAAGATTTATTCCTCAAAATTTGAATGAGAAATTCAAAGGTATGTGGATTCCATGAAGGATTTCACAAATTTTCAATATACGCGCGGCCTGAAACACAAACGCACACAGACGCCTTCCTCTTTGAACTTTTTGTTCCAGGTCCAAATCTGCATTGCAGTTGGTACGTTTTTGGAGAATTCTCTGATAAATGCACGCTGCACAGTCTTGTTCGACTGTGTTCGAGCGTACTCTAACACACAAAACGCCTTTTCTTTTCCAGTGAATGGCATTTCTATACCTAAAAAGATAAAAACAAAAAACATTAAACATACAATTTTGACCTGCTTCCACACATGCTGTTAAAATTTGAGGTCAATTGAATGAGAATTGGCAAAGTTATTAGATTGTGAAATGATATCAAATTTTTTGAAACACCCTGTATTTTAAAAGTTTTATATTATTGTTCATCTGGCAGCAGGTTTCTATTTCCCTTGCTGTAGTATAAACATGAGTATACAATTTAAGGTATATTGTGTACATAAGGTTGTACAACCCCAATTCCAAAAAAAGTTGGGACAAAGTACAAATTGTAAATAAAAACGGAATGCAGTAATTTACAAATCTCAAAAACTGATATTGTATTCACAATAGAACATAGACAACATATCAAATGTCGAAAGTGAGACATTTTGAAATTTCATGTCAAATATTGGCTCATTTGAAATTTCATGACAGCAACACATCTCAAAAAAGTTGGGACAGGGGCAATAAGAGGCTGGAAAAGTTAAAGGTACAAAAAAGGAACAGCTGGAGGACCAAATTGCAACTCATTAGGTCAATTGGCAATAGGTCATTAACATGACTGGGTATAAAAAGAGCATCTTGGAGTGGCAGCGGCTCTCAGAAGTAAAGATGGGAAGAGGATCACCAATCCCCCTAATTCTGTGCCGACAAATAGTGGAGCAATATCAGAAAGGAGTTCGACAGTGTAAAATTGCAAAGAGTTTGAACATATCGTCATCTACAGTGCATAATATCATCAAAAGATTCAGAGAATCTGGAAGAATCTCTGTGCGTAAGGGTCAAGGCCGGAAAACCTTACTGGGTGCCCGTGATCTTCGGGCCCTTAGACGGCACTGCATCACATACAGGCATGCTTCTGTATTGGAAATCACAAAATTGGCTCAGTAATATTTCCAGAGAACATTATCTGTGAACACAATTCACCATGCCATCCGCCGTTGCCAGCTAAAACTCTATAGTTCAAAGAAGAAGCCGTACCTAAACATGATCCAGAAGCGCAGACATCTTCTCTGGGCCAAGGCTCATTTAAAATGGACTGTGGCAAAGTGGAAAACTGTTCTGTGGTCAGACGAATCAAAATTTGAAGTTCTTTATGGAAATCAGGGACGCCGTGTCATTCGGACTAAAGAGGAGAAGGACGACCCAAGTTGTTATCAGCGCTCAGTTCAGAAGCCTGCATCTCTGATGGTATGGGGTTGCATTAGTGCGTGTGGCATGGGCAGCTTACACATCTGGAAAGACACCATCAGTGCTGAAAGGTATATCCAGGTTCTAGAGCAACATATGCTCCCATCCAGACGACGTCTCTTTCAGGGAAGACCTTGCATTTTCCAACATGACAATGCCAAACCACATACTGCATCAATTACAGCATCATGGCTGCGTAGAAGAAGGGTCCGGGTACTGAACTGGCCAGCCTGCAGTCCAGATCTTTCACCCATAGAAAACATTTGGCGCAGCATAAAACGGAAGATACGACAAAGAAGACCTAAGACAGTTGAGCAACTAGAATCCTACATTAGACAAGAATGGGTTAACATTCCTATCCCTAAACTTGAGCAACTTGTCTCCTCAGTCCCCAGACGTTTACAGACTGTTGTAAAGAGAAAAGGGGATGTCTCACAGTGGTAAACATGGCCTTGTCCCAACTTTTTTGAGATGTGTTGTTGTCGTGAAATTTAAAATCACCTAATTTTTCTCTTTAAATGATAAATTTTCTCAGTTTAAACATTTGACATGTCATCTATGTTCTATTCTGAATAAAATATGGAATTTTGAAACTTCCACATCATTGCATTCCGTTTTTCTTTACAATTTGTACTTTGTCCCAACTTTTTTGGAATCGGGGTTGTATGTTAATGCCTGTAAACACTCTGATTCGGACATTATAGTTGCTGTAGGTGTCTGTTTCAATAGGTTTGACCGTTCATAAAGTTTAACATTTACATTACCTAAATAATATGCACCCATTCATTTTCTCTCTCTCTCAGTTTGAAGAACGGTGTGAGGTGAACACTTCCTCTCTGCTGCTATGTCGTAGCCCTGGCGTGAGCGCTGAGATGATGGGTCATGTGCAGGTGGAGTTTCTTCTAGATAATTTGCACTTCGACTTCAACTCAATCAGCCAGTCGTCTTTTACCTACGAGCCTGACCCCACACTCAAAAATTTAGCTGACTTCACTAAGACCTACCATTACAAACCTGGTTCAGTCATATCGGTAGAGGTCAGTGCTCGCTTACCTTCTCCTAGTCTATGTGCATTTTTACTATTCACTTTGACCTTTTATTGCACTCTAACCTTTTCCCCTCTCTCTCTCTCTCTCTCTCTCTCTCCCTTTAGGGGCAGAATCTAAACCTAGCTATCTCTAAAGAGGAGGTGGTGGCTCTCATTGGTGAAGGCATATGTACGGTTAAAACTCTGACTCTGAACCACCTGTACTGTGAGCCACCGCCCCTGCAGCCCTCCCCCTCTAACAGCCATGGACGCAAGAGAGAAGGAGCTGATGCACTCCCAGAGTTCACAGTGAGTAAAAGCCCTTACCAGTGAAAGTGCATCTTTTATAGATGGAAGACTGTGTTGGTTTTGGTACAAAATATAACAGATCTGCTTTTAGATCTTTAAGATCGACAGGCTGATGGGAAGTGTCTGCTTGGTGTTTAAAGTGCATATCCTGGACCAATTTCGTTTTTTTATATGAAAGTATGTCCCTTTGCACACTCATCCAGAAGGATAATTTTGCACAAGGCCATCTGTCTACAGCAGAAAAAAAATAAAATAACAAAACACGTCTGGAAAAATCCCAAGGGAGTCTGGAGCCAGATTCGTGACGTCACCTGCAGATCCGCCAGCAGGCTACGCGAGCTTTGCACGGTTTCAGTGCACAGCCTGTGTAGACCAAGCGCTCCCATTTCTCTCTCATTGTCCAGTCTTTTGGGAAACGATGAGTACTAATCCCATCAAGATTGGTGTTGCTACACCCTCCTACGATACATCTGTTAACCATTTTAATAATTATGCGATAACGTTGAAGAAATTTGCAGAAAACCACCAGGTCGTTTTCTCATAAACAAACCAGCGCTGACGTAGGATTCAGAGGGAGGCGTCCCGCACATGACATCATGAAAATGAATGTTTGCCGGGAAATCCAAATGCCAAGTTTTTTCAGAGGCGGACCAATTCGCCTCAAATGGCTTGATTTCACCTGAATTTTTCTGGTATTGCGCAAGGTAAAAAAAAATTGCGCAAAATGTGACAGATATTTGACCAAAGTTTAATATAAAATAGGCGAATTACATTGATCTTGCTCCTGAATTTACCCAAGATGTGCCCTTTAAAGCAGATACGCAGAACCTTTATTTTTAAATATATTTCTGAGTGGATAGTATCTCCATCCTTGACTCTTGTACGCTGCATAAATGGGAATTAAAAAAATATATATTTGAGAGTTAAAATCAACCGCAAAGTTGGCATTTGAGTTGCCCCGCTGAGCCAGCCAGCCCTGAGTGTGTGACGTCACAGCAGTAACCGGTTTTAAGGCCGAGGTCTTTGACAGCTATAGACCAAAGTCATATAAATAAAAATTTATGGTGAAAGTAAGAAATAACGTTACCGACTTGCTCAACTAAGACTGATTTGACTTCACTGATTGTGGGTTGACGCTCATTAGGTGTTATAACTTATGCAACACACATGTACATGCATGCATTTTCACTGATAAAACGTAAAAGGCTAATTAAATAATCAGATGAACTGAGAATCACATTCTGAAGCAAATGAAATAATCTTATACCGGTAACTTAAACACACAATACAAGTTACATCTATTAATCTAAATGCAGGTAAACAACGAGTGTTGTTGTTTTTGTTGTTTTGTATCCAAATGAGAGTCGCATCTTACCCGTCTGTGTTCTCGCTTCTTGAAGGCCGACCTTGTGGCCGATTGTTTTGAAACAATCTGACTTTCAGTTGTTCGTTCAGTTCTCCATTCATTCGCTTCTTCCATGTAAGGGTGAGATATTGCTGCTGAGGCGAGCATATCCAGCAGAGAAATCAGACGGCTGGTCCACTCATTCTCCATTTTCTCCATACTGAGTACTCCGCCATTACTGCTCGGCCCAGGCAATTACTAAAACCCAGGATGGAACGGGACGTCACTGGTTTTAGCAACAACCGTGGGGAGGTCACTGCCCGAGCAATAATATGTCACGTCCCGTTCCGTCCCGGGTTTTAGCAACAACCCTCGGCTCACACTCCGGGAGAACTGGTGCAACTGAACTTACTTTCCTTTTCTTATAGTTTTCTTTTCCTTTAATTGTTGATATTGCACTCTCTTTCAATACGGGCTTATAGCCAGCGCTCCTCAACAGATCAGAGGTCTCATATGAGTCTTCAGTAAAATGTGCAGAGCAGAGGAGAGACCACTTCGTAGGCGCCCAATGTGCCCATGAACTACTTGCAAAACGCGTCCGAATCTTTGCAATTTGAACATTCTTGGGCCATGAATGCAACGTAAATCCACCTTCTGTCGTGTTGCTGCACCCGACAGTAACACATCTATGTGTCATGACGATAAATTAGCTCAGAATGGAGGATCGGAGTTGCAGTCAGCTCTGTGTTTTAGTATAGCGGAAATGGCAATGAGACCGATAGACTTCCTGCTGTGATGTCACAGATGTCAAGGTCATTCACTCAGACCGCTACCTATATGAATCATTTTAATTGTAAAAATTATGATATTAGATTTATTGTTAACGCTTAAAACTATTCCTGTGCCGTTCTTGAGGTCTCAACGCATTTATAAACAAAAAGTGAGGCCATGGCTCTGTATATATGCTTTAAGAGAAGTGTGTGTGTGGCTCTAGGTACAGATGGGGAATCTGAACTTTTCTCTGGGTAAAGTGCAGTATGACACCCTCAGTCAGGCCACCTTTCCTTTGGAGGCTCAGATCGGGGTTGGAGCAGTGGCTTCTCTCGTCGTTCTTCTCGTTATCATCATTGTTCTCGTTTACAGGTGGGTTTTGTGGTCCTTATTTGTGCACGTGTGTTTTGTCAGTATATACTAGTGTATCTCAATTAGAATATTGTGAAAAAGTTCAGTATTGAAATTAAAGCCAAAAAAAAAGACTTGAAACATTTCACTTTACATGTAATGAATGTAGAATATATGAAAGTTTACCTTTTTGAATTAAATTATGAAAAAAATGAACTTTTTCACAATATTCTAATTGTTTGAGATGCGCTAGTAGTGTTCAGTGTGTGATTAATTTTTGTGGGTGTAAGTAATAGACAGTCTGGCTCACAAGTAGATCATTTCCTGTTAATCGGGTTAAGCTTCCATTTGGTCTAAAATAGACACTCAAAACAGTTCTTCCACATCTGGAACCTATTCTGTATGATCGTCATTTTACCAGGGACTGTTGTTTTAGATTATAATACTTTCTTATCCCGGGTGTGAACTTAAGCTCTGTCCCTAACCTTCTGTTACTCTTTTTGTACCTTTCGCCTCCTCTGTCTCTCAAAGGAGGAAGAGTAAACAGGCTCTGAGGGATTACAAGAAAGTTCAAATTCAGCTGGAAAATCTAGAGACGAGTGTGAGAGATCGCTGCAAGAAAGAGTTTACAGGTGAACTTGATGAAAAAAAAAAAGCACTGCTTTGGAAATTTAGGAACTCTGTTCCCATTTTGTTCAAACACTTTAAATCCCAGCCGTGTATGGTATTTTTCTAAGTATGTGAAAAAATATACTTGGTCCACGGTTGTGTTTATTTATTTATTTATTTATTTATACGTTGGAAGGATTCATTTTCTCTGAAGGTAATCAAAATAATAATCAAGGAACAAGCAGCTAAAATCTGACCTTTGATGTTTTTCCAGACTTGATGACTGAAATGATGGACATGTCAAGTGATCTGGTGGGGTCTGGGATTCCGTTTCTGGATTATAAGATGTACGCTGAGCGCATCTTTTTCCCGGGTCATCGCGAGTCGCCACTGCGCAGGGATCTGGATGTGCAGGACTGCAGACGGGCCACAGTCGAGCAGGGCCTGGTCCAACTTTCCAACCTGCTCAACAGCAAACTCTTCCTCACCAAGGTGCATAATCTCATGTTGAAGCTCTGGAAAGAGAAACCTGTAGGAGAAAAAAAAATTGATTTTTCGCTCATCTTGATTTTAAAACAATCATACCTCTACAATGGTGGATTAGGGCCATCCATCCATCCATCCATTACCTGTAGCCGCTTATCCTGTCCTACAGGGTCGCAGGCAAGCTGGAGCCTATTCCAGCTGACTACGGGCGAAAGGCGGGGTACACCCTGGACAAGTCGCCAGGTCATCACAGGGCTGACACATAGACAACCATTCACACTCCCATTCACACCTACGGTCAATTTAGAGTCACCAGTTAACCTAACCTGCATGTCTTTGGGGGAAACTGGAGCACCCGGAGGAAACCCATGCAGACAGCATGCAAACTCCACACAGAAAGGCCCTCGCCGGGCTCAAACCCAGGACCTTCTTGCTGTGAGGTGACAGTGCTAACCACTACACCGCTGTGCCAGGATTAGGGCTATTGTAGGTAAAAAATAAAATAAATAAATACAGAGCTGATACAGGGGGAATATTAATCCCTTCAGTGCCCTTGGACGAGTCATGTACGTCATGAAATCTTTTACCGCTGTGCCTTATGACGTACGCTACTTGTCATAAACACCTCCTTTTATGTACCTTACATGGCACATTACTTTTACTTCACAGTGGTATGTTGGCCTAGTAGTTAGTGTGTCTGTCTCTCAAGCTGGAGATTGTGAGTTCTATTCACAGTTGGGTCATACCAAAGACCATCATAAAAATAGTACCCAGTTACTTGGTATATGTTGTTTTCAAGTACTAGTAATTCATATTTATGGACAGGTTCTCATTGACAAGACCCGTTGTCTTGGATGTTTTTGATTACTAAAGTTATTTTTACTCTACAACAGTGGTTTTTTTTGTGATTTTTCTATACAAATATAAAGTTCTGAACAAGTTAGAGAAAGCTTATCAAAATATCACAATTCTGACCTCTTTTTGTCCTAAATGCCTGGCACATTACAATTAATTATGGGTGGCAGCCAAGGGGTTAACATAAAACTCAGAATTTCCATGATTAATGTCATAAATTTACAAGAACAAAATCTGATATTCTCTGAGAACCACTGAACAGTTGAAAATCTCTTGCCACTTTATTTAACTGATATTGTGTGATCAAGTAGGAAAGACTGCGTCTCCTCTCAGCATCTACTCTCGGCTCAGCCGTCGCATCTCTGGTGTGATGTTGAACCAAGCTTGCAGAGTGAAGCGATGTGGTCCTTTGGTGAAAAAAGTGTTATTTTCTCATAAATTTACGACATTTATCTCGGAATTTTGGGATCCGCACAAATTTATGACTTTACAATCTCAGATAATATCAGAGTTTTTTCTCATAAATTTGTGATTTTAATCTTGAAAATTCTGAGGGTTTTTTTTCTCAGAATATTACCCTCCTCCTCCAGCACCGTATTTTTTTTAACCTACAGTGGCCCTAATATGCTGTCATGTATTTCATAATTGTGAAAAATATATATACACAAGGTCAAAATTTTCAGATTTTTATCGCTAACTCGAGTAAGTTTTTGCTTTAGTATTACAAAATGATACTTATTATACACCATTTGACAAATTAACTTAAACTTCTTAAACTTTTAGCATGTACTGCGATTAGCATATTATTCAATACGTACCATAAACTATTCGCTAACTGCAGTGAAACTGAGACAGATATAGTTGCAAGAGCAAGCAATGTAGGTGTTTATGGTTTAAGAGGTACAACCCCGATTCCAAAAAAGTTGGGACAAAGTACAAATTGTAAATAAAAACGGAATGCAATAATTTACAAATCTCAAAAACTGATATTGTATTCACAATAGAACATAGACAACATATCAAATGTCGAAAGTGGGACATTTTGAAATTTCATGCCAAATATTGGCTCATTTGAAATTTCATGACAGCAACACATCTCAAAAAAGTTGGGACAGGGGCAATAAGAGGCTGGAAAAGTTAAAGGTACAAAAAAGGAACAGCTGGAGGACCAAATTGCAACTCATTAGATCAATTGGCAATAGGTCATTAACATGACTGGGTATAAAAAGAGCATCTTGGAGTGGCAGCGGCTCTCAGAAGTAAAGATGGGAAGAGGATCACCAATCCCCCTGATTCTGCGCCGACAAATAGTGGAGCAATATCAGAAAGGAGTTCGACAGTGTAAAATTGCAAAGAGTTTGAACATATCATCATCTACAGTGCATAATATCATCAAAAGAATCAGAGAATCTGGCAGAATCTCTGTGCGTAAGGGTCAAGGCCGGAAAACCTGTTAGGGTTTTGCTGGGATTCGAACCTGGTTCGTTGGTGTGATAATCCAGCAAACCCCCACTAGGCCACCAGGGGGATGACTCAAATGCAGAGGCGTGAGGCGGAAGTAGAAAAAGAATCAAAAGGTTTATTTAAACTATATACACTATATACAGGGCAAAACAAAAGACAAAAAAAAACCAAAGAGTATAATCCAAAAGAAAAGCAAAGTGCAAAAATACAAAAGCTAAGAAGATCAAAAAACACAGTACAAAGGAAACTGGAGATAAACATAACAGCACAAAGACTCCGTGACAAGAGGACTGAACTCAGGGGTATAAATAGACAAACTAATTAAGGACACAGGTGAAGATAATTAGGCAATTAACACAAACTCAAAACACAGGAACAGTGGCGGCCTCTAGAGGCCAAAATGAACACGACATGAAAAGGAAATAACAGCGGCCTCTAGAGGCCAAAACAGTCCTAGTCCTAACAGGACCCCCCCCTCTAGGAGCGTCTCCTGACGTTCCCAGGGCGATCCGGATGGGCCGAATGGAAGTCCCGACATAGTTCTTTATCAAGGACATCCCGAGCAGGAACCCAGCAGCGCTCCTCAGGACCATAGCCCTCCCAGTCCACCAGATATTGCAACCCGCCGCGGACCCGGCGGGAGTCAAGCAGGCGATTCACAGTGAACACAGTCTGCCCCTGGAAGATGCGGGGGGGTGGGGGGTTCCTAGGGGCAGGGGCATACGTAGACGTCAGTACGGGCCGTAACAGGGAAACATGGAAAGTGGGGTTGATCCTCAGAGTCCGGGGCAACTGGAGCCGGTAGGAGACAGGGTTCACCCTGCGCACCACCTTGAAGGGGCCAATGTAGCGAGGAGCAAGCTTGCGGTTCTCCACCCGCAGTGGAAGGTCCTTAGTGGACAGCCAAACACGCTGCCCAGGGCGGAAAGCGTGTGCAGGTCTTCTATGGCGGTTGGCCTGAGTCTGGTTGGTTCTGGAGGTCTGTATGAGGGTCTTCCTGACCTTGCTCCAGGTCTTGCGACACCGTCTCACATATTGGTTGACCGAGGGCACCCCCGCGTCCTCCTCCTGGTCCGGGAACAGAGGTGGCTGGAACCCGAATTGGCACTGGAATGGCGACAGCTTGGTGGCCGATGACTGCAGGGTGTTGTGGGCGTACTCCGCCCATGGCAGCCAGGTGCTCCACGATGTCGGGTTATCCATAGCCAGGCCTCGCAGGGTGGTTTCCAGGTCCTGGTTGAGCCTCTCCGTCTGACCATTGGACTGTGGGTGAAACCCAGAGGAGAGGCTGGCAGTGGCTCCGATGACCTTGCAGAACCCGTGCCACACTCGGGAGGAGAACTGGGGCCCTCGGTCTGAGACGATGTCCTGTGGAAGACCAAAGACTCGGAAGACATGATTAAACAAAAGTTTCGCAGTTTCAAGAGCAGAGGGGAGTTTGCACAGTGGTATGAAGCGGCAGGCCTTGGAGAATCTGTCAACTAAGACCAAAATGACCGTGTTACCTTGTGACTCAGGGAGACCCGTGATAAAGTCGACTGCTACGTGGGACCAGGGACGCCGGGGAATGGTCAGAGGATGCAGGAGACCCTGGGGACGCTGTCGTGGGTTCTTGGTTCTGGTGCAAACCTCACAGGACAGGACAAATGACCTTACTTCCTTCTCCATGTTAGGCCACCAGAAGCGTCTTTTCAGGAAGTCCAGGGTCCTCCGAGCTCCCGGGTGGGCGGTGAGAGGGGAAGAGTGACCCCACTGGAGAACCTTGGCCCGGGCTTGATGTGGGACGTACAAGAGGCCTGGTGGCCCCGTCCCAGGACCGGGGTCCTGGCGTTGGGCTCGTCGGACAGCCTCCTCAATACCCCAGCGGACAGGGGCCACAATCCGGGACACAGGGATAATAGGCCCGACTTCATTCTCCCTGTTAGTGGCAGAGAACAGTCTGGACAGTGCGTCAGGTTTGGTGTTCTTGGAGCCGGGGCGGTATGAGAGGGTGAAGTCAAACCGACTGAAAAACAGGGCCCACCTAGCCTGTCGAGGGTTCAGTCTCTTGGCTTGCTGGAGGTACTCCAGGTTCTTGTGGTCAGTCCAAACCAGGAATGGATGTTGTGCTCCCTCCAGCCAGTGCCTCCACTCCTCAAGGGCCAGTTTGACCGCTAGCAGTTCTCGATCCCCCACATCGTACCGGGACTCAGCAGGACTCAGGTGGTGGGAGAAGTAAGCGCAGGGGTGCAGCTTTCCTTCCGAACGTTGAGAGAGCACCGCGCCGACACCACTGTCCGAGGCGTCCACCTCCACGATGAATGGTTGGGAGGTGTCCGGGAGAACCAGAATGGGTGCTGTGCAGAAGCGGTCCTTGAGGTCTTTGAACGCCTTTTCTGCCTGAGGAGACCAGCCATAAGATCCACCTGTCCCTTTGGTGAGGTCTGACATGGGTGCTGCCACAGAACTGAAGTTCCTGATGAACTTGCGGTAGAAGTTAGCGAATCCTAAGAACCGCTGAACCTCCTTAACGGACTTGGGAGTAGGCCAATCCCGGACGGCCAGGGTCTTGGCAGGGTCCATTTGGAGTTGGCCTGTCCGTACAATAAATCCCAGAAAGGAGACCTCGGGAACATGAAATTCGCATTTCTGGGCCTTGGCGAACAGATTGTTCTGTAGCAGCCTCTGGAGAACCTGGCGGACATGGTGGCGGTGCTCCTGCACGGTCTTGGAAAAGATAAGGATGTCGTCGAGGTAGACAAAAACGTATAGGTTAATCATGTCCCTTAAGACGTCGTTGATTAGGGCCTGAAAAACAGCTGGTGCGTTGGTGAGTCCGAAGGGCATCACCTGGTATTCGTAGTGCCCAGACGGGGTGTTAAAGGCAGTCTTCCACTCGTCTCCCTGTCGGATACGGATGAGGTGGTATGCGTTCCGTAGGTCCAACTTGGTGAAGACGGTGGCGCCTTGGAGCAGGTCGAAAGCTGTGGACATCAGCGGAAGGGGATATCGGTTGCGCACAGTGATCTTATTCAGGCCCCTGTAATCAATACATGGTCGGAGCCCCCCATCCTTCTTGCCGACAAAGAAGAAGCCGGCTCCAGCAGGTGAAGTGGAGGGTCGAATAAACCCAGAGACCAGGGCATCTTTGAGGTATTCCTCCATGGCCTTGCGTTCTGGCTGAGAGAGTGAAAACAGTCTGCCACGAGGAGGGGTAGTCCCAGGGAGCAAGTCGATGGCACAGTCGTAGGCCCGGTGCGGAGGAAGAACGGCGGCCCTGCTCTTGCTGAATACCTCCTTGAGATCCCAGTACTCTGTGGGAACTTGAGATAACTCGGTGAGATCAGGGGGCTCGGCAGGAGACACAGGAGAGCTAGAGAGCAGACAAGAGGCATGGCATGCAGGGCCCCATTCCACAACCTGGCTTGTTACCCAGTCTATGCGAGGGTTGTGGCGAGTAAGCCAAGGAAGGCCTAGAATAACTGGGAACTCAGGTGAAGGAATCAGGTGCAGGGATATTTCTTCCTTGTGACCTTGAGACTGGAGGAAAACTGGAGAAGTAACTTGGGTGACTCTTCCATCACCTAACGCTTGGCCATCGAGGGCAGACACAGACAGAGGGACTTCAAGAGGTGCAGTAGGTATATTGATGCTTTGGGCGAAGTGAATATCCATAAAGTTCCCAGCCGCCCCTGAGTCTATCAAAGCTTGACAAGAGTGGACAGACTCACCCCAGGAGATGGAGACCGGGATGTAGATTCCTTGGCCAGGGAGTCCGGGAGAGAGGGTAGGCCCCCGTCACAACCCTCCCTCGGCTGGACGGGGCGGTCCTTTTCCCAAGAGTTCGGGACATGATGCTCGGAAGTGACCAGGCTTGCCACAGTAGATGCAGCACTTGTCCCTCCTTCTGCGCTCCCTCTCAGATGCGGAGAGGCGAGTACGACCCACTTGCATGGGTTCTGGACAGTCACTGAAGGAGGTAGACGGTCTCCAGGTAGAGGTAGGGAGGCTGGGGGGGCTCAAGGCTTGGTGGCGTTCTCTCATCCTGTTGTCCAGACGAATAGCATGTGAGATGAGGGTTTCGAGGTCACTTGGGCATCCAATAGAGGCCAGACCGTCCTTGATGGGGTCAGACAGACCATGGTGGAAGGCTGACACCAGGGCAGTCTCGTTCCATCCACTTACTGCTGCGAGTGTTCGGAACGAGATGGCGTAATCTGCGACGCTTCCTCCTTGCCGGATGGACATGAGCTTTCGGGCTGCGTCGGTACTGATGTCTGCCTGATCGAAGACCCGAAGCATCTCTTCAGAAAACAGCTGGAAATCAAAGCACTCAGGTCCCTGTCTTTGCCAGATAGCAGTAGCCCAGGCTCGCGCCTTACCAGCTAATAAGGTGATCACAAAGGCAATCTTGCGGCGATCCGTAGTGTAGGTGGTAGGCTGAAGCTCAAAGGTGAGTTGACACTGGGTAAGGAACTCTCGGCACTCACTGTGCTTGCCGTCATACCTCTGTGGTGCAGGAAGGCTGGGTTCGCGAGGTGAAGAAGGCAGCATTGCAGGAGGCACTGGAGCAGGAGTGGGAGCTGGATCAGGAGCAGGAACTGGATCAGGGGCAGGAGATGCAGGCAGAGATGTCAGCTGTGCCAGGGTTTTCCCAATTTGCTGAAGCAGTTCCTCGTGGCGAGCGAGGGCCTCACGTTGGCTGGTGAGCGTACGTCCATGAGCGTCCATGGTCGCTCCGAAGCGTGTCAAAGCTGCCATAATTCCCTGAAGGTTGGCCGGGTAGACAGTTGAAGCAGCCTCTGCTGAGTCGGTCATGACGGAGTCTTTCTGTTAGGGTTTTGCTGGGATTCGAACCTGGTTCGTTGGTGTGATAATCCAGCAAACCCCCACTAGGCCACCAGGGGGATGACTCAAATGCAGAGGCGTGAGGCGGAAGTAGAAAAAGAATCAAAAGGTTTATTTAAACTATATACACTATATACAGGGCAAAACAAAAGACAAAAAAAAACCAAAGAGTATAATCCAAAAGAAAAGCAAAGTGCAAAAATACAAAAGCTAAGAAGATCAAAAAACACAGTACAAAGGAAACTGGAGATAAACATAACAGCACAAAGACTCCGTGACAAGAGGACTGAACTCAGGGGTATAAATAGACAAACTAATTAAGGACACAGGTGAAGATAATTAGGCAATTAACACAAACTCAAAACACAGGAACAGTGGCGGCCTCTAGAGGCCAAAATGAACACGACATGAAAAGGAAATAACAGCGGCCTCTAGAGGCCAAAACAGTCCTAGTCCTAACAAAACCATACTGGGTGCCCGTGATCTTCGGGCCCTTAGACGGCACTGCATCACATACAGGCATGCTTCTGTATTGGAAATCACAAAATGGGCTCAGGAATATTTCCAGAGAACATTATCAGTGAACACAATTCACCGTGCCATCCACCGTTGCCAGCTAAAACTCTATAGTTCAAAGAAGAAGCCGTATCTAAACATGATCCAGAAGCGCAGACGTCTTCTCTGGGCCAAGGCTCATTTAAAATGGACTGTGGCAAAGTGGAAAACTGTTCTGTGGTCAGACGAATCAAAATTTGAAGTTCTTTATGGAAATCAGGGACGCCGTGTCATTTGGACTAAAGAGGAGAAGGACGACCCAAGTTGTTATCAGCGCTCAGTTCAGAAGCCTGCATCTCTGATGCTATGGGGTTGCATTAGTGCGTGTGGCATGGGCAGCTTACACATCTGGAAAGACACCATCAATGCTGAAAGGTATATCCAGGTTCCAGAGCAACATATGCTCCCATCCAGACGACGTCTCAGGGTTTTTTCTAGAAAAATTTAGTATGAGGGCACTCACCATGGCGAGGGAGCGAAGCGGGGGGGGGGGGGGGGGGGGGGGGGGGGGGATGGTGCCAGTCCCCCCCCCACCCCCCCCCCCCCCCCCCCCCCCCGCCGTGCAAAGCCTTTGAAAAATGCTCCAATGGGACATTCTGAGGCTATCTGAGAGGGAAATTGTAACAAATTGTCTGTCAACGTTGAAAAAGAAAGAAGTAATCTTCTTCTGCCCCTGGACAGTCTTTGGCTTTCTTCCACTTCGTGCCGCGGGATGACATCTTTAAATGCCCAAGTGTCAACAAAAACAACTCGTGAACTACCTCTGTCAAAAGCTCCCGCGCCGGTGGGTGAAAGGTCATTCAGTCTCGAGAAATCTCGCTCTACAAGTCAGCTGACCTTGTATGTAACCCATGTCAAATCTTGCGAGAGCAGCCGCGACAAGTAAACAACTAAACAACATGGCGCCTCAGTCTGGAAAACGCCAATTCGGATGGTTTTTGCACCGTCTGGTGGTGTATCTACTATGATTGGAATATTTTTGGAGCAATTATAACGTATTTGATGATCAGACACATTGTCACGTAGTGTTGCTGGGATGTTTTCACGGAGTCGGTAAGGGGGCGCACGCCGAGAGTAAGAGGGCGCAGCGCCCCTGTTCCCCCGTTTAGACGAAAGCCTTCGTCTCTTTCAGGGAAGACCTTGCATTTTCCAACATGACAATGCCAAACCACATACTGCATCAATTACAGCATCATGGCTGCGTAGAAGAAGGGTCCGGGTACTGAACTGGCCAGCCTGCAGTCCAGATCTTTCACCCATAGAAAACATTTGGCGCATCATAAAACGGAAGACACGACAAAAAAGACCTAAGACAGTTGAGCAACTAGAATTCTACATTAGACAAGAATGGGTTAACATTCCTATCCCTAAACTTGAGCAACTTGTCTCCTCAGTCCCCAGACGTTTACAGACTGTTGTAAAGAGAAAAGGGGATGTCTCACAGTGGTAAACATGGCCTTGTCCCAACTTTTTTGAGATGTGTTGTTGTCGTGAAATTTAAAATCACTTAATTTTTATCTTTAAATGATACATTTTCTCAGTTTAAACATTTGATATGCCATCTATGTTCTATTCTGGATAAAATATGGAATTTTGAAACTTCCACGTCATTGTATTCCATTTTTCTTTACAATTTGTACTTTGTCCCAACGTTTTTGGAATCGGGGTTGTATTTTGCATCTTTCCTTTCCTTTCTCCTGTGTAGTTAGTGTTTTCCCAGTCTAACCAGCTCTTCTTTCTGCGATCTTCAGTTTATCCACACTCTGGAGAGCCAGAGGACGTTCTCTCCCAGAGACCGAGCCTACGTAGCCTCTCTGCTCACTGTAGCCCTACATGGCAAGCTGGAATACTTCACTGACATTCTGAAAACATTGCTTAATGACCTAGTGGAGCAATACGTCGCCAAGAACCCCAAACTCATGCTCCGAAGGTAAGTAAATGGGAGAGAGGAGCCAGTCAAAGACTGAAGATGTTTTATTCATTATTGATACATGATTTGCATTAGAGCATGCATATATTGTTTGGGGTTTTTTTTCCTTACAGAACCGAGACTGTTGTGGAGAAGCTCCTGACCAACTGGATGTCTATATGCCTTTATTCTTTCCTGAGGGTAAGGATCAAAATGAAGAATTTCTTAGGAGTTAAACTATATTTTAATTTGCGTTTTTTAAATAGTGAAAGCATAGTTTTTTAATTGCTTGATTAATATTTATTGCATCCAAAATTGTGCCTCTGTGAAAATTTTAAGATGTTAGATTGTGTAGAAGGCATGTGTAGCACTAGTGCTTAAAATAATCTTTTAATCTGTTGCTCATAAGGACTCGGCGGGGGAGTGTTTGTACATGCTTTTTAGAGCCATAAAGCACCAGGTGGATAAAGGGCCTGTGGACGCAGTGACCGGCAAAGCCAAATACACCCTCAATGATAGCCGGCTACTCCGAGAAGACCTGGAGTATCACACACTGGTTAGAATTCATGCCTTTTTTTTTTTTTTTAAATCTCTATCTGCTTCTTAGTCAAAACATAGTTTCATTTTATTTGGTAGAGTGTTGATGCTGTCTAATACAGCTGACCATTTATCTGTCCATCTATCTATCTATCATCCATCCATCCATCCATCCATCCATCCAGTGTTTTTTATCCCCCGCTGGCCGAAAGGCCCGAAGGAGAATATGTCATGGCAATGTCCGTCCGTCCGTCCCAGGAAGGGTGCTCACCTTCTGAAATCAATTCTTCTCACAATTTTTGGAGGAATTTCACAAAACTTGGCAGGATTCTTTGTTACATTTCGGTAATACGCATATTGTAATTTCGTTAATTTGGGTCACATTTTACCAGAGTTACAGCCCTTGATTAACAAAATTATACTTTGACAATTTCCTGAGAGTGTGTTTTCCTTCTGAAATCAACTCCTCTCACAATTATTGGAGGAATTTCACCAAACTTGGCAAAAGGCATTGTTATATGTCGGTAGTACGCATATTGTAATTTCATTCAGTTCAGTCGCATTGTACCAGAGTTACGGCTCTTGATTAACAACCTTGCACTTTGACAGTTTCATGAAGGTGAGCTTGCCTTCTGACATCAACTCCTCTCACAATTTTTGGACGAATTTCTCAAAGCTTGGCAAAAGGCCTTGTTATATGATGGTAATACGCACATTGCGATTTAATTTACTTTGTAAAAATTTTACCGGAGTTTTGACCCTTGATTAAATAACCTGTACTTTGACAGTTTCATGAGGGTGTATGTTCTTCTGAAATCAACTCCTCTCACAGTTTGTGGAGGAATTTCACCAAACTTGGCAAAAGGCTTTGTTATATGACAGTTATACGCATATTGAAATTTCGTTTAATTTGGGCAAATTTTACCAGAGTTATACCCTTGATTATTAACAAACTTGTACTTTGGCAATTTCATCAAGGCGTGCTTGCTTTCTGAAATCAACTTCCCTCACAATTTTTATCCCCCGCTGGCCAAAAGGCCCGAAGGGGGATTATGTTGTGGCGATGTCCGTCCATCCCAGGAAAGGTGCTCACCTTCTGAAATCAACTCCTCTCACAATTTTTTGAGGAATTTCACAAAACTTTTCAGGATTGTCTGTTATATGTTGGTAATACGCATATTGCAATTTCATAAAATTCAGGTGCATTTTGGCTGTTTGCCAAAGCTTCTCTTTTTAAATGTCCTTTTTCTGGCACACTTAAAAGAGAATGTTATATTTCGAGTTGAATTAAGCAATATCACACAAGAAAGCGTACGATTATACTGAATATCGGCTTGGCTATAGGTATGAGGCCACAGGCGGCATGGCGTGCCATAGCTAATCACAGCCATCCCAATATTTAAATAATCAGACAAGTTCAATATCATGCTAGCTGAATGGAATATATCTGCTATACCATGAAAAAAAGCCAGCCAGTATTATTATTATAATACATACACATTCCTTTCAGGTGTTCAACGCATCTTTCTCTTTCAAAATTCTCTCAAAATCTTCTGTATTTAACGAAGCAAGCCTGGCGGCCATGTTTGTTTACAAATTGTCACAGTCACTCGCTAGCGCGGAAATTTTACGTCTCCGACGTGTGACGCCATGTTGTCTTGACAACCATGCAATATCGTAAACCATATTCAACGCTCATTCTCCATTGGGTAGAGTGACGTAATACACATAGGATAAGCGATATGTGAACAATATTGCATGTTATCAAACCAAATGAATGGAAGCCGCTAGAAGGGAATAGATTGCATGTTTTTATTCCATCGAAAAAGTGTCCTGTATGTATAATAATCAGTATAACCGCACAATTATGAGTGCAATATTGCTGTTATAGAATAGTTCTATAAATAAGAACTAAACATTTCAACATGGGCGGCACGGTGGTGTAGTGGTTAGCGCTGTCGCCTCACAACAAGAAGGTCCGGGTTCGAGCCCCGTGGCTGGCGAGGGCCTTTCTGTGTGGAGTTTGCATGTTCTCCCCGTGTCCGCGTGGGTTTCCTCCGGGTGCTCCGGTTTCCCCCACAGTCCAAAGACATGCAGGTTAGGTTAACTGGTGACTCTAAATTGACCGTAGGTGTGAATGTGAGTGTGAATGGTTGTCTGTGTCTATGTGTCAGCCCTGTGATGACCTGGCGACTTGTCCAGGGTGTACCCCGCCTTTCGCCCGTAGTCAGCTGGGATAGGCTCCAGCTTGCCTGCCACCCTGTAGAACAGGATAAAGTGGCTACAGATAATGAGATGAGATGAGACATTTCAACATAGTATGACCAAATATTTTGTTTATTTTTGCTTTATAACTGGAAATAGATCCTGAAAAAGCCACACTTTACTAGCCCGTAGGGTAGCCTGTTAGCTATCACACATTAATTTGTACATTCCCGTTAAAGGTGCATCTGGTGAAATTTGCTTCTCTTCTTCCTTTTCACCTTCATCAGACAATGTGTTAATCATTTGCCGTGCTTGCTGATGATGTCGCTAACTCTAGTAACAGTTTTAATCAGCTATTGCTAGAGTTGGAATTTTGCACAGTGAACACAGACAAGTGGAGTGATACGAAGAGTGAAGCGTCACAGTGCAGTTATACTACCATTCTATAAAGTTTCATATTTGTTGTATTTATTTATCCACAGCAATGTTTTCTTCTCATTATTTAGCTTTATCATTCCATACCTGTGACGATTAGGCTGAACCCCAAATGACTACCGCCTTTCTCTTTGTTTGTGCCCTACATCTATAATATAATAATGCTGTACACCGCTACCTAGTGCCCTACATGCACATTCTAGAATACCAATAGAGATTCAGCCTTGCTTTGGTTGTATTTTAACATCGTCTGATAAACTCCTCTGTATTTTCATTAAAGTATTGTGTAACTTGACTGTGTTTAGATACATACAGGTGGCATGGTGGTGTAGTGGTTAGCACTGTCACCTCACAGCAAGAAGGTTCTAGGTTTGAGCCCAGCGGCCGACGGGGGCCTTTCTGTGCGGAGTTTGCATGTTCTCCCCGTGTCTGCGTGGGTTTCCTCCGGGTGCTCCGGTTTCCCCCACAGTCCAAAGACATGCAGGTTAGGTTAACTGGTGACTCTAAATTGAGCGTAGGTGTGAATGTGAGTGTGAATGGTTGTCTGTGTCTATGTGTCAGCCCTGTGATGACCTGGCGACTTGTCCAGGGTGTACCCCGCCTTTCGCCCGTAGTCAGCTGGGATAGGATCCAGCTTGTCCGCGACCCTGCACAGGATAAGCGGTTACGGATAGTGGATGGATATATACGCAGCTGTTAAGTGAAAGTTACTCTGCATTCTTCCTTTTGGCCAGTGTTTCACTCTTAATGGTTTCCCCTGTGATAGAGATATCCATCAGTGCTATACATTTAAACTAAAAAGGTGATCTGCATAGATTAATTTCAGAATCATTGTTTTAATTTCAAGTAGCACTTCACTACTATTGCTCATCACTAGTCACCATGCAATAACCTTCTATGGTACCTTCAGATGGTTGGAAACCAACACATGCAGCTGGCCAGAATATGATTAGTCTTGGTTCAGGTTATTTTTTTTGGCAAGCTGTGCTGTAAACGCACTGTTAGTGACTGTTTATAATCCCCTGAGTTGTGTTTAAGGTCAGTGGAGAGTAAATTTGAAGTTATTGTAGATCGAATGAAACCTCACCAACCACAGACCCTTGGGTTTTTTTGGTTGTTTTTTTTTCCTTCTTTTTCTAGACTCTGAACGTGCTGATGCAGGGAGTAGGAATGAATGAGACTCAGCCAGTAGCAGCGAAAGTATTAGACTGTGACACTATAACCCAAGTCAAGGAGAAGATTCTAGACCAGGTCTATAAGGGAACCTCGTACTCCCATAGACCGCACACAGATTCATTGGACTTGGGTAAGAACAGTCTTTCTTTGCTCTATATTTAACGTGAATATTACACACGTTCCTAAATGTATATATTTAAACTCAGCCTGTCTTGTTTATTTCCTCCTTTTCCTTCTGAAACATTCTGTAACTGTTTTTATTCTATCCACATTCACTGGATATGAGCAATCGCATGCTCTGATTGGCTACTCTACTACTAGGCTATCAGCTCACATACCGTGAGTACAGAAAAACAAAATGGCGGAGCATGTTGTTGAACTAACCAAGGACGAAATAAAAACTCTACTCGAAAACAAAACCCCAAAAAATAGAAATCAAAGTCCTTCCCATGCCATGTGGCCGTGCCAATCTCCGTTTCCATAACCCTCGGCCTCTCGCCTATTACATAGCTAGGGTTACAGTGGGGGGCTAGTCCTCTGGTAACCGCAAGAGTTTGACTCCCCACTCGCATCAGTATTACAGCGTGCCTTGCCAGACGGCAGTAGGTACCATTTTTATGCTGGTCTTTGGTATGACCCGACCATGAGTAGAAGTCATGATCTCCCGATCGAGAGGCGGACACACTAACCACTCGGCCAACTCACGGTTGCAAAAAATAAAATAAAATAAAGCAACAAAATATGGAATGACAGTATTTGATGGTAAGAACATATCTTTTTTTATTTTTCAAGAATTATTATAGTATTTTTCACAAATTGCTACTGTCATTTTGCCGGTTTGTTTACATTCTAAGCGGAAATGATTTTGTCAGACGTTTTGTATAAAGTTTTTATTTATCGAATTTGCAAAAAATAAAAATGCTCTGTTTTTCAAAATCCAGTGAATGTGGATAGAATAAAACAGTTATTCCACTCAATCTCATCGTACATGGCTTATAGCCGACTCAGCGCTATGCGCCTCGTCAGCGATCAGCTCATGTACGACTCGATTTCGTGGAATAACTGTTTGTATTTATGGTGGTGGATGTGTTCGCAGAATGGCGTTCAGGCGTCGCAGGTCACCTCATTCTCTCAGATGAAGATCTAACATCTGTAGCGCAGGGCAACTGGAAACGCCTTAATACGCTTCAGCATTACAAGGTGCACACAGTTTCATTACACTATACACTAGTACCGCTACCAAATTTATTTACCAAGCTTTTTTTTTTCTCTAACAAACTTTTTTTAATCTCTCACTTCTCAGGTTCCTGATGGAGCTACAGTCGCTCTGGTGCCACGACATAGCAAACACATCCACCATGACAACCATGACTATGTGGCAGGAGAGAGTGAGTACATACAACAGCACCTCTCGAGACCTTAAATTTTGAACCTATGCTGACATTATGTAGTGACGGCATGACAGGAAACCAACCATTTTCTTCATGAATACATGTTTCCGAGCTGCAGTTCTTCTGTCTTCAGTAAATGACAAGGCAAGAATGGAGCAGTTGAATAGAAATGTTCTCAGTTTCGTGCAAATTGAACTTTGGCTGTAAATTCCCTGGACCACAAAGTGTGGGTTATTTCACACTTGTGTTTGATCCATATGTATTTCAGCACAGTTTGTCTTGGCTTTAATAGTACAGTCACTTACAACTACCATTTTGGCTCTGGTTCCAGTGTGGATAAAGTGCAGCAATAAGCAGAAGTAACCACTGTTCCTAAAATAATAAAATGATGCCTTGTATTTTTAGGGATGTTTTCCTCCAATGTATAATTTTAAATGAGCTCAGCATGCCTTAGCTTAGTAGGTCAGCTTCTCACACACATTCGAGTCTGGGTGGGAGATTTCTCATGTATGTTTCGCTCCTCAGAGACGCCCATGCTAGAGGATGCAGATGAGGGTGGAGTCAGACTGTGGCATCTTGTAAAGGCCAGTGAGGAACCTGAACTGCCCAAACACAGAAGAGGCAGTTTGAGAGAAAGAGAGAGGGCCAAGGCCATACCGGAGATCTACCTCACACGACTGCTCTCCATGAAGGTATGGTACACTTTCACCTACTGAAATACTCCATGATCGTGGAGCTCGGTGTGTCTGAGACAGTGTCGGGAGACAGTAGCTGCTACACTGTGCGTAACTAATGCCGTCACCTGCTGTCTGTAGGGCACGCTGCAGAAGTTTGTTGATGATCTGTTCACCGTGATTCTGAGCACAAGTCGGCCCGTTCCTCTCGCTGTGAAATACTTCTTTGACCTGCTGGATGATCAGGCAACTAATCACGGCATCTCGGACCCAGAAACAATCCATATTTGGAAAACCAACAGGTACTAAGTCCTTGACGTCACAGCATGGAAATCAAAATGTTTTGCTAGAATAGATGTGTATGGAGTGATGGGGAAATTAAAAGGGAAGTTTGGAAGACTATTAGGAGTTACAGTAATACTGTAGATGAACTGTAACCTCCATCTCTTGCAGAGGTGGACAAAGTACCCAACTTCATTACTTAAGTCAAAGTACAGATCCCGCTGGTCAAATGTTACTCCAATACAAGTGAAAGTTGTCCAGTCAAATTTTTACTGAAGTTAAAGTACTGAAGTACTTGCTTTTAAAAATACTTAAGTATTAAAAGTACATTTTCTGTCAACGCATCGTTGTATTATTGCCACAACGCTTACAAAACCTAACGCCGTTACCAAAGACAGAAATGTGAATTCACAAAATGAGCACATGCTGTGCCATCATGGTGGTTTAACGTTAAGCTCACTAGTCAGTGAAGCTCCACCTGACATGCTTGCAAACTCTTTTCAAACTCGAAATCATATTGGGTAGCTAACGCTACTAGAAAAGAAAGATTTCTACATTGTTTATTTGGCAAGATTATGCTAAACCATATTTCTGAAAGGACTTCAGATAAGTTAGCATTACTCATGTTAGCGTAACTCTGTTTGTACATGCTAACTAACAGTGTCCAAGTTAACTAGCTATGTGTTAATGTTAGCTGTGGACAAGGCTACGGCAACTTGGCGGGCAAATCCATACAAAGTCATTTGACTAATCAGACTACATAGCTATTGCAACGTTATCGCTAGCTCTAAAAGCACAGACAACTTCATTGCAAGATTTCTCTTGGAATAAAACGTTTACACACCTCAATATGCTTCCGCGGGTTGGACGGCGAGTTTTTGTAGGCCGTGATGTGGTTCATTTTAGGCAAACAAAGCAAACATTTAAAACTAAATGAATCTTTAATCCTTTCAGAAAACTGAAACTGAAACATGGGTTCTAGCTATAGCCCTGGATGCGTGCGTTCCCCAGAAG
Organism: Neoarius graeffei; assembly: GCF_027579695.1. Lineage (NCBI taxonomy): Eukaryota > Metazoa > Chordata > Actinopteri > Siluriformes > Ariidae > Neoarius > Neoarius graeffei. The sequence continues at coordinate 64,398,094 of NC_083572.1, forward strand.
AACCGCCTCCTTCCATTCTGCCATCAACTGATCGTGTTAAATAATGCTGCTGAGAAATCATTGATCTTGATTTTATCCAGTCTATGGATGTGACGTGACCCTAGTGATTTACTGATAGACTGTCTCAGTGTCACCTGCGAAAAAAACCAGTCACGTTTTAGAAAAGAAAACAAAAAACATCCACTTTTAAAGCCACTACATAGTTACAAGTAACGAGGACCTTGACAGAAATGTAGTGGAGTGAAAAGTACGATATTTGCCTTTCAAATGTACTGAAATTAAAGTCATAAGTTTCCAAAAAAAAAATACTCAAGTAAAGTACAGATACTCAAAAAGTGTACTTAAGTACAGTACTCAAGTAAATATACTTCGTTATTGTCCACCTCTGCTCTCTTGTCATTTTTCTTCACTTCAGTAGATATAAATGCCAGCAATTTTTACAAGCTTTTAAAAACTGTTATCTAAATCACACTAGAGATGCATGTGCATTCTTGCGGTTATAGGTCTATGGCTCCAACTAACACAGACTACTTACATTATACTGACATTGCAAATAGCAGGTTACTCTGCCTTATGAAGTAGCAAATGCTGGAGTACTGATTTAACATACAGGTTACTTCCCGTAGTATGGAACTGTTGGATGGCACGGTGGTGCAGTGGTTAGCACTGTCACCTCACAGCAAGAAGGTTCTGGATTCGAGCCTCACGGCCTACGAGGAGCCTTCCTGTGTGGAGTTTGCATGTTCTCCCCGTGTCTGTGTAGGTTTCCTCTGGGTGCTCCGGTTTCCCCCACAGTCCAAAGACATGCAGTTGTCTTTGGACTGTGTCTCTAAATTGTCCGTTGATGAAACTTGGAGAGGGATGGACTCCGTCAAGTTTAAATGCCCTAGACACACCAACGATGGACTGTTAAGATGTCATCAGTGGTGCCCTTGCTGGCTATGGGGGAAAAGAAGAAGAAGTATGGAAATGTTAATTAGGACATTTTAGATAACCTAATATGGTGACTGGAAAGAGCTGCGAGAAAAAGACAAAACTGTATATACTTAGGCTACATCCACACGACAACGGCAACGAGATTTTTTTTTTAAATATCGCGTCCACATGGGCAACGGATCAGTAAAATATCAGGTTCATATGGCAACGCAACGCTTGCTGAAAACGATGCAATACACATGCCACACCTCTACGTGCGCTGTAAGACAGTCCCATCGGAGACACCAGAACAATAGAAGAAGTAGTAGACGCATGCGCATAAACCCCTTCTTCTGTAGCATCAGCCACATAAAGTTTTGATTATTAATCAGTAGCGTAAAACGAAAGACGCGGAAAGAGGAATGAATGGGGGTAGATGGAAGCCGGTACGCCAACATTCTGATATCCTCCAGAATTCTTTAATGGTCCGGAATAAATTGAATGCTACACGTTGATGGATTACTTTGTTCTTCTATGCCCTTTTTGAGGAATGTATTGTCGGACTTAAACCAACATCTGAAGAGGTGAGATCGCTCTTTTTTTTTCCTGTGTTTGCTGGCGGGATTGTTTTTGTTTTTTGAAAGCGCACGGGCGGTGCGCGGTTTGGTACTGCTTCCGCAGTGTTTGGACTAAAGACTCTGCCCTAAGGGCTATTCTCTCTCTCTCTCTCTCACTCTCTCTCTCTCACTTTGCACCATTACACAATAAATATTCACAGTGAAAATATTTTGTAAGCGCATTTCATGAACCAAGTTATAGGATTTGTTGACAACTCGCATCGAGTTCGTTACACTTCTACCCAGCATGAAGCACTGACAGTCATGTGGTTGTGACGTCATCGTAAACAAATCCGTTCTACTCATCCAGACGACTTCGCAACGGCGCCGTTGCCAGATTTTTCCACTCTGGAACCCGTTCTCAAAAGATTTCGTTTTGGGGCACCCAAAACACCGGTGCCGTGTGGATGCCAGGCCGAAACGATAAACAATTTTATCAGATTCACCTGAATCCGTTGCCGTGTGGACAGGGCCTTAGTGAAGTTGTTTTTTTTTTTTTTTAACTCCTTCAGATGATCAAAGCATATTTTTGCAGACTGCTTTAAAAACCGAGGCCACTACTATTACAAACACTTGATTAGCTTGCGGTTTTATAACCATAAATAATAAATCAACATTTTCCTGTTCATGTTTGGAACAGCTACAGGTTAGAGGTGAGCAGTGAGACTGGGATCAGGAGTGGGATTTTGCTACTCTCAAAGAGAGAACGTGCATACCCAATACCTTTCATTAAAGCTAAAATCTTGGTGCAGACAGTTGGATAACTGTGGGATGTGGCAGAAAATGGATAAAAACTCCAATCCTGCAGAGAGGTCTATTAGAGATGACAAAAAGACTGATGCGATAGTAACAGCGTTGTGTTCTCTACCTGCTCCAGTCTGCCTCTGCGATTCTGGATCAACATTGTGAAGAACCCTCAGTTCATCTTTGACGTGCAGGCATCCGACAACGTGGACGCTGTCCTGTCGGTCATCGCTCAGACCTTCATGGATTCCTGCACCATTGCTGAGCACAAACTGGGCAGGGTGAGACAAGAATATACAGTCGATTCCACAATTATTAGTACCCTAGATAAAGATGGGTAAATGCTTATCTCTCTCTCTCTCTCTGTGTGTGTGTGTGTGTGTGTGTGTGTGTATATATATATATATATATATATATATATATATATATATATATATATATATACACTACCATTCAAAAGTTTGGGGTCACCCAGACAATTTTGTGTTTTCCATGAAAAGTCACACTTTTATTGACCACCATAAGTTGTAAAAATGACAGGCAGGTTAGGCTAGAATAGTCATTTACCACATTAGCAATGTATAGAGTGGATTTCTGATTAGTTTAAAGTGATCTTCATTGAAAAGAACAGTGCTTTTCTTTCAAAAATAAGGACATTTCAAAGTGACCCCAAACTTTTGAACGGTAGTCTCATTCATCTCATTATCTCTAGCCGCTTTATCCTTCTACAGGGTCGCAGGCAAGCTGGAGCCTATCCCAGCTGACTACGGGCGAAAGGCGGGGTACACCCTGGACAAGTCGCCAGGTCATCACAGGGCTGACACATAGACACAGACAACCATTCACACTCACATTCACACCTACGGTCAATTTAGAGTCACCAGTTAACCTAACCTGCATGTCTTTGGACTGTGGGGGAAACCGGAGCACCCGGAGGAAACCCACGCGGACACGGGGAGAACATGCAAACTCCACACAGAAAGGCCCTCGCCGGCCCCGGGGCTCGAACCCGGACCTTCTTGCTGTGAGGCGACAGCGCTAACCACTACACCACCGTGCCGCCCCATATATATATATATATGTATAACTATATATATATATATAGTTAATTAGCTTAATTTCATGCTGAAACTATGAGAGAAATAACTTGAGTCAAACCTTATCAGTTTTTTTCTTACCATAGCCACATGTATCAGTTATTGGCACTCTTGCATTTACAGCCTTCTTTTGCCAACCTAATAGCACCGAGTCTTCTCCTATAATTCTTGAAGAAATTGGAGAATACAAAAAGGGTGTGTGTGTGACCACTCCTCAGTACAGGATCTCTTCAGGTCCTCCCCTGTGGACTCCTCTGCAGTGCAGCCCACAAGTACAGTATATTTAAGCCCAACCATCTTCGCCAAGGGCAGTGTAGTGGTCAGCACTGTCGCATCACAGCAAGAAGGTTCTGGGTTCGAACCCAGCGGCTGATGAGGGCCTTTTTGTGTGGAGTTTGCATGTTCTCCCTGTGTCTGCGTAGGTTTCCTCCCACAGTCCAAGGATATGCAGGTTAGGTTAATTGGTGGCTCTAAATTGACCGTGAGTGTGAATGGTTGTTTGTGTCTGTATGTGTGTGTCAGCCCTGCAATGAGCTGGCGACTTGTCCAGGGTGTACCCTGCCTCTCGCTCATGGTCAGCTGGGATAGGCTCCAGCTTGCCCCCTGCGACCCTGCACCGGATAAGCGGTTTCAGATAAAACAAACAAACATCTTCTCCAACCATAATCCTTGGAAAAATGTTTCTCTCTCTAACCATCCCCCTGTAATACCCAGTGGCAAAATCCACTTGCATCCTTTTCCAGGCAGGTGCATTACACTTGTCCTTCTCAATTATTGCACAAATAGATATGGGCATTGTTTACACCCATTGCCTGTTTTATGAAGGTGTTGCTTCATTTTATTTATTTATTTATTTATTTGTTTGTTTGTTTCCATGTTGTTGAATGTGAATTTGACCTCCATCACTTCATTTTTATACCTCAGTGAACCAGGACATAACTGCTCACCACTTAAGAGTTCATAAACATTCTGGTGAATTAAAAAAAACAAAATATAAAGTCAAGTCAAAGTCCCCTCCACATCAGGATCTGGTCTTCCCAGGTAATCTCCTGTCCCAGTACTAACCAGCTCTTTAAGGCGTACTGTATGGGTGCAGCGTCGATCTCCGTTTCTGTAGCCCTCAGCTTCTTGCCTATACAGCTAGGGTTACAGTGGGGGGCTAGTCCTCTGGTAACCACGAGAGTTTGACTTCCCTACTCGCATCTGTATTGCAGTGTGCCTTACCAGATGGCAGTACTGGTAGGTACTATTTTTATGATGGTCTTTGGTATGACCCGACCGCAAGTAGAACTCGCAATCTCCCGGTCGAGAAGCGGACACGCTAACCACTAGGCCAGCTCGCGGTTCAAAATATAAAGGGGAACATGCAAAGAATGCCAGTAATTGTAAAACGGCTTTGTTTTTTAAATACTTCTAATTTTCTTCGGGGCGGCACGGTGGTGTAGTGGTTAGCGCTGTCGCCTCACAGCAAGAAGGTCCGGGTTCGAGCCCTGTGGCTGACGAGGGCCTTTCTGTGCGGAGTTTGCATGTTCTCCCCGTGTCCGCGTGGGTTTCCTCCGGGTGCTCCGGTTTCCCCCACAGTCCAAAGACATGCAGGTTAGGTTAACTGGTGACTCTAAATTGACCGTAGGTGTGAATGTGAGTGTGAATGGTTGTCTGTGTCTATGTGTCAGCCCTGTGATGACCTGGTGACTTGTCCAGGGTGTACCCTGCCTTTCGCCCATAGTCAGCTGGGATAGGCTCCAGCTTGCCTGCGACCCTGTAGAACAGGATAAAGCGGCTAGAGATAATGAGATGAATTTTCTTCGGATAAATGAGCTGCTCTTAAATTTTTCATATTTTTAATGTGAAATTAAACTAATATACCACAAAGACTTTTTTTTTTACACATCAACCTTTGTTTTTCTTTTCATTTTACATCTTGTCCTTCTCTTCTTCAGGATTCCCCCATCAACAAGCTGCTGTATGCCAGAGACATCCCTCGTTATAAGCAGATGGTGGAGAAGTATGATGAACAAACTTGTTTTTTGTTGTTGGTTTTTTTGCATGTCCTTCAGAATATTGAAATATTTGATTTTGAAGCAGGCACTTGACTTAAAATCCTGAACCGACATGAATTGTTGTTTGAGTCAGCATTTACTTTATAATTCAATTTGTCCAAATATCTTAGGTACTACGCTGACATCAGACAAACCATCCCCGCTAGTGATCAGGAGATGAACTCTGCCTTAGCTGAGCTCTCCAGGGTAAATGAAATCCTTTAAATCATCAACCTTCATTTCATTCATCTTAATCAGAGGAGTCCTGATTCCTGCAGTGTATTTAAAGACATTTTCCTGACTTCCCTGTCCTTCTGCCTAGAATTACACCGGAGAGCTGAATTACCTAGTGGCCCTGCATGAGCTGTACAAGTATATCAACAAATATTATGACCAGGTATGTATGAATAATAATATTAGGCATGGACATTAGATGAAGTGGCGAGAAAGAAACTTTAGGCCCTGGTCACGCTACAGCTCGCGATGGGTTTGTGAATACTTGGCGATGAAAAATCGTTCGCATCGCCACCAATCGTATGGTGCAAAGCGAATGTTCTCCAAGCTTCGCGAGTTGTTTTTTTGCTATGTCTCTGCCTTGTGAGTGGCCAAAAACATCACGAAAAATTTCATTGCATGCATTGAAATTTGGTGGCTATGTTTTCGCCGGCAAACTAAGCAGCGAATACTCACAGATGGGTTTGGGAATACTTCCCGATGCTTGAGGAACCTTCGCTAAGCCTCTTGAGATCTGTTTTTCTTGAATCCATGTCCCTGATGCTCGCAGGAGCCTCATCAACACAGCGGCTCGGCATAACCTAACCTTCGCCGAGACTTGAAGAGTGGATTTACATTTGGAGATCCTTCGGAGCACGTTGTGCAGGTGCTTGGAACCTAGTCATTATGGGAAACACCTGATGGTGACTTGAGCGCAATCAGCACGCGCGTATAAGGACGCTGTTTTTTAGACTTTGCAAAATATTCTGTCAAGTATGCGGCGGTAGACAGATGTAAGTGCAGGAAAAGTGTTTATTAGCAGGCGTGATATTTACAAAAATGAAACGTGAGGCAAGGTCCGAGTAACAAAACACAAACAAAACCAAAAGCAAAGCAGAATCTTAAATAAACGTGACAGTGGCAACGATTATACGTCACAAAAGCCCTATCAAAACAGGGTCCTTATATGTACATGCTGATCGTGGTTGCCCGAGCGTGTGAAGGCATGACAGTCAATGTCATGCCGTGTGTCCACAAATTTTAGCTCGCCTATATATCGCCATGTATCATCACCAAAACGCCTCATTTTCATCAATCACCCATCGCAAAGCATCGTGAGCTGTAGTGTGACCGTAGCTTTAATTAACATGCGTACTCTGTGCATTTCAGATCATCACTGCCTTAGAAGAGGACACCACAGCTCAGAAGATGCAGCTTGGTTATCGACTTCAACAGATCGCAGCCGCGGTGGAAAACAAAGTGACAGACTTGTAATTAAGAGGTCATGATGAGTTGATTGATAGGAGGGAAAAGAAATAAGGAGAAGGTGAATGACATGGGTTGCACTGAAGAATGGACCTACTGTATGTAGTTACTGCAGAGAGTTGTGTAGAAGCAGCAAGTGAGAACCACAGCACTGTGGCTGTTGACTTCAGCGACGGAGTAAACACACTGCCACTTTACATAGGAAACGAGGACTCTGTGTGTGATAAGACTACATAGTTTGTGTCATTATTTGAGAGATTAGTGAATCGGAGGCTCTTCGGCATCCTCACAATGAGGTTCAGGAGGCAGATCTCTGACGGTCCTTCAGGAGAAAACGAGGAGGGCGTGGACCGCTTTGGTGGGACATGAGTGAAGTCACTGCAACAGGAACAGCCGCGTTGTCCGTCTCCTCCGCTACTCGATCAGGTGACTACTGCAAGTTTCCCAACACAAAGAGCGATTGTGGTCTCGCCAGTTCCAGCCGCTTACACCATTCAAAGTCAGTCCTGCAAGTTAATGCAGTTTTGTTCCACGTAGGCAGATATATACTGAGGAGGAACACGATACCTGTCGAATTAGAGACAAGTAAGGCTTTAAAAAGCCTGAAAATGACTTCTACAGGTCAAAAACTAAATCTGTGCCTCACAGAACATTTTCTTCTTCCTGCCGTTCTCTACCTCCTCGTGTGTTTCTCTTTCCGATTCTCTCGACGTCTTTCGTTCTGTGCGTGTTGCCAATATCCAGACTGCACCCTTCCATGCAGCAGTTACTGTGTGTACTAATATAATGAAGTGAGGGTTTTGTCTATGGTCATTGTATTTCTCCTGCCTGTTGGGAGCGAAAGACAAAATTTTCATGGTGTAAAACATCAATGCGGAATCTTGTCATTTTAGATTATTATTTATTTAACGTGTAACATGCGTCTTCTGTTTCTTCCACAACTGTATATATCATCCGTCCAGGTCATTAAAAGGCGCTCTGATACTAAAGGAAAAATGCAGTACAGGCAAAAGCTGTCAGTCATCTCTAATCGAGCACTCGGACACATTTCAACATTTTGTTTTAATGTATTTTCCATGTATGGCACTAAAGAAATAGCTGGTGATCGCACCACGTTTCACCCCACCCACCACCACATTTTAATTCATTTATTATTGTTTCTCGTACTTTTTTCATTGTATAAGAATCACTGGAAGGGCAGTATGCAGGAACACGACGCTGTAAACGTGTAAGGTGTAATGACTGAAGTATGCTCTGTTTTTGGACATTGTCGGTTCTGCTCTAACATTCCTTTTATGTGGTATGAGAGAAGCTGATCTCCAAATAATTAGCCTTTTAAAAGTATTTTTGCTTGTGTGGGTGTGTGTGTGACATGTTCGATTCATACTTAAGTATAGATTTAATATTTTGTTTTGCTGCATCGCTTCACATGCACACTAGATAGAACATGTTCAGTTTATGGAGCCGAGTTTTTGGTAACCTTCAGCTTATCATTTTCAGCAAGCGCATTGATCACTAGCCATTTTAATTTTAGTGGAGGTTTTTTTTTTTTTTTTTAACAAAAGCTGATTAGCATCCATCCTGAAACAGATGCATAGAAAGGGAGAGAAAACTTCAGGAACACAGTTGATTTAAAAAGAGGCTAATATGCAGAAATCTGGAACTAATGATACATAAATGGTTCAATGGTCCATTAAATGTAAGATACATGGACCACACATGTAATTAGTGGTGTGATGTAACGTGCAGAAGTTTCAGAAGGAAGTATAAAGCTGTAACTATCATTAGGTTCTGTAAATTATGTGTAGACTAGAGCAGGCTCTGTACGTTTTACAATATGTTGTTAATATCATCGTATGTAATGATTGTCTTTCGGCTGTAGCTTCTTACCAACAGTATGTGAAAAATTTTACAAATTATATGGAGATTTAATAAAATATTCTAAATGAAGTTGACTGAATTTCTAATCTGAAACATGAATTCAAATACTGTAGTTCTTTCGAGGTGTAACTTCATCTCATCTCATCTCATTATCTCTAGCCGCTTTATCCTGTTCTACAGGGTCGCAGGCAAGCTGGAGCCTATCCCAGCTGACTACGGGCGAAAGGCGGGGTACACCCTGGACAAGTCGCCAGGTCATCACAGGGCTGACACATAGACACAGACAACCATTCACACTCACATTCACACCTACGGTCAATTTAGAGCCACCAGTTAACCTAACCTGCATGTCTTTGGACTGTGGGGGAAACCGGAGCACCCGGAGGAAACCCACGCAGACACAGGGAGAACATGCAAACTCCGCACAGAAAGGCCCTCGCCGGCCACGGGGCTCGAACCCGGACCTTCTTGCTGTGAGACGACAGCGCTCACCACTACACCACCGTGCCGCCCGAGGTGTAACTTCTCTAGACTAAACATTACAATATTTATATAACACTTCAGTTTTTACGGCTGGTTCCCTTTTCTGCAGCTATACGTCATACTTTTGTAAAATATGGAAATCTCCTCGAATTACAATCATCCACTTCTGTGGGAAGCAGCTCATTATGGCTCCTCAACTAATCTTTTGTGTTGAGTGTTTAATTCATTTTATTTCCATCATAGGAGATGATTTTACATGCAAGAAGCTGAGAGTTAAGTTAGAAACCTGCATCCAGATGTTCTGTGAAAGGTGGGAAAGTGATCACTTTTGAGTCAGTTGAGGGGAAAAATGCTTCAAAATAATGTTCCCGAGCTCTGTGTGTTCGCACAAGTTGTCCTTCCTATCAAGACATCCAAAATATACAACGTACGGCCAAAAATATGTAGACAATTGGCCATCACGCACATGTGCTTGTTGAACATCCCATTTCAAAACCATGGACATTAATGTGTATTTTAATCCCCTTTGGTGTTATAATAACCTCCACTCTTTTAGGATGTCTTTCCACAAGATTCTGGATAGTGGCTGTGGGGATTTTCCATTCAGCATGTAGTGAAGTCCGGCACTGATGTCGAGTGAGGAGATCTGGTGTGTAGTCAGTTTTCCAGTTCATTCCAAATACGTTCAGTGGGGTTGAGGTCAGGGCCCTGTGCAGGACACTCGAGTTCTTCCACTCCAGCTTTGGCAAACCATGTCTTAATGAACTTCACTTTGTGCACAGGAGCATTGTCATGCTGGAACAGGTTTGGGCTCTTTGGTTCCAGGGAAGGGAAATTGTAAATCTACAGCATGAAGACATTATAGACGATTGTATGCTTCCAAATTTGTGGCAACAATTTGGCGAAGAACCATATATAGGTGTGATGGTGAGATGTCCACATACATTTGGCCATGTAGTGTAAATGCTACCTGCTATAGTTTTGTGCTGAAGGCATTTTCGGATAAGGTCACAGTAATAAAGTAGCACTAAATACTTGTGGTATTGTTTTATGAAGTATTATAAAACGCATGCTGTGGCAGGACAGTTTGATAAGGTAGAACAAACTGTTAGAGCCCCGGCAGTCTACCGTGTCAAGATGTAACGCCACCTTTTCCATGTACGCCGCCTCTGACTGCAGTGGTCTCAGTGCACCACCTGGTGCCAGTCGGTAATACTGTGCTTACATTGTGTTTAGGAAGAGAGATGACATCACCAGATGAAAACGGTATGGTTGATTTTAATCCCATTTAATTCAATTTTATTTGTACAGAACTTTTAACAATAGGCATTGTCACAAAGCAGCTTTACGAAAATTTGAATATGGATTTTGATCCCTAATGAGGAAGTCCGAGGCGACAGCGGTGAGGAAAAACTCCCTGAGATGACATGAATAAAACCTCGAGAGGAACCAGACTCAAAAGAGAACCTCTTCTGGGTGACACAGGATAGTGCGATTATAAACCATTACCTTCCACAGCTGCATAATATAAAGTGGAAAAAGTACTCGGTGTTTTGAAGAGATGTTCATTAAGAGCGTCAGGGTCTTTTATGATTGCATTACATTAATGGCATTTAGCAGACGCTCTTATCCAGAGCGACGTGCAACATGCCCAGAGCAGTCTGGGGAGCAGTTGGGGGTTAGGTGATTTGCTCAGGGGCACGTCAGCCGTTCCTGCTGGTCCAGGTAATTGGACCAGCAACCTTTTGGTCCCAAAGCTGCATGTCTAACCGTTAGGCCATGGCTTCCCCAGTAGATTGCAGTAGAGTTTTTAGCATTAGCGGCTCATGACCATAGATTTTGGTGTGGCAGGCCTGTGTTTTCAATAACATAGCCTCAAACAAAATTTGATAGGCTATTACACTTGACTTATGCTGTAGGCTACTATCTAGTAAATAACCCCTTAATAGCCAGTTGAGAGTCAACAACATGCAGTCACAACTCCGTACAATTTATTCCCATACAGTTCCATTTTAATATCAAGTACATACCTCTTTTGAGTGACCAATGATTTTAAACAGAATGTGATTTGACAGATATCATCTGACTTTTGCTTCCATTTCTAGATGGAGCACAGTCATGGAGCACTCTACTCACTGCCGCAATTAGCTTTCATAGAGTTTTTGTCATAATTGCATCTAGTGGTCCTATGATTGTGCAACTAAAGACCCATTGTGGTTTGTGCTGCCCAGCCCTTACATTGTTTCCCAAAGCAAAGGCTGAGGAAATGAAGAAACATGCCTCGCTTTTCCAGTGCTAACATTTTTGAGGGCTAGTTTCAGATCTTTTGTGTGTTTTTTAGATGTAGCTGGGCTGGAAATTTCACTGAAACCTGTCAGTGTTGGTTAATCATATCATGTCAAATAGTTGAATGAAGGAACATCATCCTCAAAAACCTCCTCTCTGTGTTCAGACACAAATATGTATTAATGCAGAAATATAAACCAGGCCATACACTTTTGACAATAGACTTTCAAAATATTATACGATTTATCGAGTGAAACAGGTCTTAGAAAAATGTACTGTGCTTTTACTGGAATGCTTTGGATTGTTGTTTCAAATGTATTGGGTTGTTTTACAATCAGGGTACGCAAGCTAAAAATCACATTTAACACTTATTATCTTCAATATCAAAAGGCTTGACTAAATATACTTGGTTGTTTATTGTAGCCCTGTGATAGCTCTATTTACCATGCAAAAAAAAAATTTTGGTGATAACGTTATTTTTGGTGAATGTATGGCAATATGTCATATTTAGCAAAATTACTCGTGTCATTTAGAAAAAGTGCTTTTTTGACCACAGGTAACTCCAAAAAGGATGCACTTAAATCATTCTTTATACCATAAAACACATATTTGGTTCCATATCATTGGAAACATAGTTAAGTTTTAATGTTGAATCCCAGTAAGTTTTCAGACTATTTTGATCAAATTAGTATGTAATTGTGCCAAAAAAAGTCCTCTCCGAGACAGCTAATTTTTCAATAACATATCTAAAATGATTATTTTCATCCTAAAATGTGGTCAAGATATTGGGACATAAATATTAGAGACAACTAACACAAAGCTTACAGCCTTATATTTAAAAGCCCTATGGAAGTAGTGGATTCTGAATTGTCAAAAAAAAAAAAAAAGTCCTCTCCGAGAATCACTTCATTTGTTTCTCCCAGCCCTGCTTAAAGCTACACTTAATCTTCTTTATCTTATAGCAGATTACACAAAACTACCATACACACATGTCAAAAAATTACCTGAAATCTGTTCTTTAACTTGTCCTTCACTTAAAAACTGGTACAAGAACCAGTTTGAATCAATTTGAATTTTGGACCCCTGTGGCACAAACTTTGTACCCTGATTGTAAAACAACCCTTGGCAGCAGCTGAAGTCGAGTTATTTGATGTCATGTATCTTTGCATACCAGTCAAAAATATCCGTTTTCTAATATGTGTATTTATTCTAATGGGTCAATTTCATATCCGTAAGGCAAAGTGATCTAAGAGTAGGCCAAACTATTACTGTGCTGAAACCGTGCAACACCCTGGTATAGTCGTCTAAAAATCTAAATGTATTCAGAACATTTCAATTCATACAATAATAACATACAGTAATTTTTTGTTTTAGTTACTACCCCGGAATAAAGTTATTTTTATGTGTCTGATGGATTTGTTAAACAGCTTTGTATGTACACTTGTAATAAATGATGTAATAAAGTTTAATTAAAATTACTTGACAATGGGTATAAATTTATTAACAATTTGAGTGGAAAGTGTACGGTAATAATGAATGTGCTCTGCACAAACCTCCATGCGGTGGGATTGAATAAAACTGCCAGTTGTATGAACCATACTGTCGAATCCATGTTTATTTGGTAAGATAACATGACTGTAGTTAGCCTGCTAGTTGTAGAGAATCCAAGCTATTATGTATTGCTTTGCTAACCACTTAACATTAGTTTACTGCAGCTAAACCACCTTCTTCTTCTTTTGGCTGCTCCTGATTAGGGATCTTTCGTCTCCATCACTCCCTGTCTTCCGCATCCTTCTCTACCACACCTGCCACTTTCATGTCCTCTCTCACCACATCCATGTATCTCCTCTTTGGCCTTCCTTGTTTTTGTGTGCCTGGCAGCTCCATCCTCAACATGCTCTGCATCTGTTCTCAGGATGTGCCCATACCATCTCAGTCTCATCTCTCTTAGCTTAATTCCCAAGCTCTCCACATGTGCTGTCCCTCTGATGTGCTCGTTCCTTATCCTGTCCAACCTTGTCACTCCCATCGCAAACCTTAACATCCTCAACTCCACCACCTCCAACTTTGCCTCCTGTCTCTTCGTTAAGGGTACGGTCTCCAATCCATCCATCACAGCTGGTCTCACTACTGTCTTATACATCTTACCTTTCACTTTTGCTGGGACTTTCCTATCACAAATGACTCCCGAAATCCTTCTCCAACTGCTCCACCCTGCCTGCACTCTCTTTCTCACCTCACTATCGCAGCCCCCATTTTCTTGCACAGTTGACCCCAAGTACTTGAATTCACCAACTTTCTTTACGTCTACTCCTTGCATCTTCACTACACTCTCATCCCCATTCTCATTGATGCACGTATTCTGTTTTGCTACCGCTCACCTTCATTCCTCTTCGTTCCAATGCATCCCTCCATCTCTCCAAACCCAACTCAACCTCCTTTCTACTTTCACCACTCAACCTCATTTCTACTAAATACGCTACAATAAAACACACTGAAATATGAGTATGTACTAAAATACAAAACTTATTGTAGTCATGTATTTTAACTGAAATGCATTACTTCCAGTAGTACCCTAGTTGCACAAAATGATTTACAGTATGTGGCCAAACATATGTGGACACTTCCACTGGACCTATGGGGCTGAAACCTGTTTCAGCATGGCAGTGCCCCGTACACACAGTGAGCTCCATGAAGACATGGTTTGCCAAGGTTGGAGTTGAAGAACTCAAGTGGCCTGCACAGACCCCTGACCTCAACCCCAGTGAACACCTTTGAGATGAACTGGAACAGCACTTGTGCCTCAGGCCTCCTCACTTGACCTCAGTGCCTAATGCTCTTGTGGCTGAATGAGCACAAATCCCCATGAAAATGTCCAAATTCTAGAGAAAAGCCAGTCCAGAACAGTCGAGGTTATAATAACACTGAAGGGGACTAAAATCTGGAATGGGATATTAAAAAAAGCAGGAGTGCATTGTTCCTATCAGCCAGGAACAAGAATCCGAGGCTACCATGGACAATGGTTAGCGAAACTGGACAGCTGAAGATTAGAAAAAATCGCCTGGTCTTAAATTCTTCAGGTGTTTAGTTTCAGTGAATCTGTGCCCATGCCAACTGTGCCCCAGTGAGTCTGTTGATAAGCTGGAGCCTATCCCAGCTGACTATGGGCGAGAGGTGGGGTACATCCTGGACAAGTCGCCAGGTCATCACAGGGCTGACACATAGAGACAATCATTCACACTCACGGTCAATTTAGAGTCACCAATTAGCCTAAACTGCATGTCTTTGGACTGTGGGGGAAACCGGAGCACCCAGAGGAAACCCACACAGACACGGGGAGAACATGCAAACTCCACACAGAAAGGCCCCCGTTGGCCACTGGGGTCGAACTCAGAACCTTCTTGCTGTGAGGCAACAGTGCTAACCACTACACCACCGTGCCACCTAAGTTGTAACTAGTAATTATTTTAGTTACTGTATCCTTCATTGCACTTCAAACCAATCTATTACCAGCAGGGTGTTTCCACAGAACTGTCGCTCACTCTGTGTTTTTTGTTTTTCACACCATTCTGAGTAAACTTGAGCGACTGTGGTGTGTGAAAATCCCAGGAGATCCACAGTTTCTGAAATACTCAAACCAGCCCAACAACCATGACACAGAGATGACATTTTTCCCCATTCTGATGCTTGATGTGAACATTAACTGAAACTCTTGACCTGTATCTGTCTGATTTTATACATTGTGCTGCTGTCACATTATTGGTTGATTGGATAACTGTATAAATGAGCAGGTTTACAGGTGTTCCTATTATAAAGTGACCAGGGAATGTATATATCTACTTAAATTACATTGTGCATGGGTTGAGGAACTTCTAAATAAATTAAATAAATCAATACCATATGCATACAGTCCAGAGGCGACTGTTCTAAGACTACAAGGGAAGCTCAGCTTCCTGTCAAATGTCATGAAAAAGTTTGTCTGTTAAATATGTATTTACATTACTTAGCTCTCTTATTCCAACTCGATATTTTATGCTAGAAAGTGCTCAGCTTTACGGCAAGTTCGTTCAGCAGTTATTTCTCGCTGATCGTCATAATCTGATCACGTGATTTTTCTCCATAGAAGCCTGTGGAAGCACGAGCCATTGAAAACCCATTGGTGCTCAGCATCTCTAGTTTAATGTCACTATGCTTTGATCTTAGTGCAGCAAAGCTAGACATTTATTGGACAATATGTTTTTAAAAAGTAATTTCTGGATACCCATCTTCACTGGGGGGCTGTAGAGAGTCGGCGACAGTAAGGCAGGACTGGATGCTGGGCTTCTGTATACTGATTGGAGGAACTCTCAAGTCTCTTTTGAATGTCATGTGACTGACAGCGTTTTAAAATTCTACGTCACATCGGAGGGATTCAAGCTCAGTCCATGCGGAGTGTTGACAAGTGAAGTAATGAGACTAACTGCTGCTCATTCTCGTTCTTTTCCTACTTGTTTGTGTATACTGTAAATAAAATTGTAAATATCAAGTTCATGAGTTTGTTACTTGCTTTCATTTCAGTTCAGTAAAGGCTGTTTATTTTACACACAATGAGAGGGAAATCTAACCAGCTAGCTAGCTGTGTGAAATAGCAAACATTGCTAATGTTGTCGACCTGATTTTGGAGAAGACGTTTGATGCTCTTCTTTACAAGGAGAGGCTCAAAGTTAAACAACAGGGCAGATCAATGCCCAAGATCAATTTAATTCGAAAGTCAGGGAGACACAATCATTCATTTCAGCTGTCTTGGTATGACAAAGTAAACTGGTAGTGCTTTGACCAAGAGAATGAACTGCTGGCCATCTCAGGGATGTGTTATTTGGTCAAAGCTGGGTTTTAAGTCAAGTCAAGTTTGTTTGTATAGTGCTTTTAACAATAGACATTGTCCCAAAGCACCTTTACAGAATCTGAATGACCCAAGGCATGAGTCAATTTTATTTCTAATCGATCCCCAATGAGCAAGCCTGTGGCGATGGTGGCAAGGAACAACTCCCTCAGATGACATGAGGAAGAAACCTCGAGAGGAACCAGACTCAAAAGGGAACCCATCCTCATTTAGGTGATAACAGACAACGTGACTAAAACATTAACATTAACAGTTTTAACATGAAGTCAGTTTCATTGACGTTATAAACTCTTCATTAATGGAAACTTGAGTGCAAAACTGTTCATGACAACTGCAGTCCTAAAGTTAGCAAGTCAACTGTAGTCCTCAGCCATAAAAGCATTACTGTAAGTGTCCAGAGCGTCTTCCAAGTGTGACTTTCAACATGGGGCCGTCCTCCACAGGAGCGATGTGATGAGACTCCGACCAGACGTAGGGCATCAGGATGGATCAGGCAGGTCCGAGGAGCAGAAGAGGTCAGCATCTCGATCTCAGGATTGACATGTAACTCAGAGGGACAGATTTTTTTTTGGGGGGGGGGGGAAGAGAGAGAAAACACAGGTTGTTAGGTATGCCTAATGTCACCTGAATAAGTAGGAACAGTATACATTTTGCGCTGAGTACAAGTAGGGACTCCGGCAAAACTAACTATGACAGCATAACTAAAAGGGGAGAGCCAGAAGGTAACACAGACATGAGGGAGCCCCAGGACATAAAGCAGCCAGCCACTACACCGTCAAGTAACTCAAGTGAGCAAGCAAGTGGGGACTGACAGCATCCATACATCCCAGTTTACCAAAACACTCTATGTCTGACGACCCTCCAGATCTACTCCTTTACCTCATAAACACATTAACAAAAGGCTTGACTAAACAGATATGTTTTCAGCCTAGACTTAAATGCTGAGACTGTGTCTGATTCCCGAACACTACTTGGAAGGCTGTTCCATAACTGTGGGGCTTTGTAAGAAAAGGCTCTGCCCCCTGATGTAGCCTTTACTATATGAGGAACCAGCAGATAGCCTGCACCTTTTGATTTAAGTAGGCGTGGCGGGTCATAAAGGACCAGAAGTTCACTCAGGTACTGTGGTGCGAGACCATTCAGTGCTTTAAAGGTCAATAGTAGTATTTTATAATCAATACGAAATTTGATTGGGAGCCAATGCAGTGTGGATAAGACAGGGGTGATGTGGTCATATTTTCTAGTTCTAGTAAGGACTCTTGCTGCTGCATTTTGAACTAACTGGAGCTTGTTTATGCACTTATTGGAACATCCAGGGGTGGCACGGTGGTGTAGTGGTTAGCGCTGTCGCCTCACAGCAAGAAGGTCCTGGGTTCGAGCCCCATGGCCGGCGAGGGCCTTTCTGTGTGGAGTTTGCATGTTCTCCCCGTGTCCGCGTGGGTTTCCTCCGGGTGCTCCGGTTTCCCCCACAGTCCAAAGACATGCAGGTTAGGTTAACTGGTGACTCTAAATTGACCGTAGGTGTGAATGTGAGTGTGAGTGGTTGTCTGTGTCTATGTGTCAGCCCTGTGATGACCTGGCGACTTGTCCAGGGTGTACCCCGCCTTTCGCCCGTAGTCAGCTGGGATAGGCTCCAGCTTGCCTGCGACCCTGTAGAAGGATAAAGCGGCTAGAGATAATGAGATGAGATGAGATGAGATGGAACATCCAGACAGTAAGGCATTACAGTAATCCAACCTGGAGGTAACGAAAGCATGAACTAGTTTTTCTGTGTTGTGTAGTGACATTAAATTTCTTATCTTAGCAATATTTCTGAGATGAAAGAAAGCTATCCGGATGATGTTATCGATATGCGTTTCGAATGAAAGACTGGGGTCAATAATCACTCCGAGGTCTTTTACTGCTGCACATGAAGAAATAGAAAGGCCATCCAGAGTTACTGTGTAATCAGAAAACTTACTTCTAGCTGCATGTGGTCCTAGTACAAGTACTTCAGTCTTGTCAGAGTTAAGCAGAAGGAAGTTAATAAGCATCCAGTGTCTAATGTCCTTTACACATTCCTCAATTCTATTAAGCTGGTGTCTCTCATCAGGTTTTGCAGAAACATACAACTGTGTGTCATCAGCATAACAGTGGAAACTAATACAATGTTTACGAATAATATCACCCAGAGGTAACATATATAAAGAAAAAAGCAGTGGACCCAAGACAGAACCTTGTGGAACACCAAACTTTACCTCAGTATGTCAAGAAAAATCACCATTTACATCAACATACTGATAGCGATCAGTTAAATAAGAGCTGAGCCAGGAGAGGGCCGTTTCCTTAACTCCCACAACATTTTCTAGTCTATCCAGAAGGATGGAATGATCAATGGCATCAAATGCTGCACTAAGGTCAAGCAACACAAGCAGTGAGACACAGCCCTGATCAGACGCCAACAGTAGGTCATTTACTACTTTAACCAGAGCTGTCTCTGTGCTATGATGAGGTCTAAATCCTGACTGATACATTTCATGGATGTTATTCCTATGTAAATATGAGCATAACTGCTGTGCCACAGCTTTTTCAAGGATCTTGGAGATAAAGGGGAGGCTTATTCAAAGGGTCTTAGGTCATTCAAAGTTGGTTTTAGAGATTTGGCCAACTTTGACAGGGCATACAAAGAGCATAAGAAAAGCAAGGAACACTTGAGTTCATGTGCATGCTTGACTTGGCAGATTCAGAGTTGAACATGGCAGAATTCACATGTAAATAACAACAAATTGACAAATAATTGAAAAAAATTATTACATAGACCTAAAACTGAGCTTCCCCTATTTCAAAGACCACCAGCCACCACTGATACAAACAACAGCAAAGGACTGAGCACACTTGGGGGAAAATGGCTCCTTAATAGTTAAGGATTCTATTCTTCTGGGCTCTCTTTCTGATGAGGAAACACTAGAACCTGCAGGGTTTCCCCAGAGTTGCAAGGAAGCTCAAGAACCTGTAAGGGTTCTAGATTAAACCTTTTCCATCCCAAGAGGGTAGCTCATGTGTAGTTTGTCTGGCAGGGTTGGCAGATTCAACACCCTTTTGAATTTCTGTCTTCTCATCTGTAGCAAATTCATGTTCAGACTTTTGGTTCACTCTGATGAGGCTGGTGCTCTCAGGGTCTTCTGGATCACTGGTTCATATAATGTATTATTCACTTCTGATAGATAGATGGATGGATGGATGGATGGATGGATGGATGGATGGATGATCCCGAAGAAAATTAAGGCACCCAGTAGCTTATCTGACACACATACAAATGCAAAAAAATAAAAAAACCTCACAGAAGACAACTGTGAGATTACAGATTCTTGGTAGAGCGGCAGCTACAATTATTGACAGTCCATAATTATCGACAACTTTTCAGATTTACCAATAAAAAACAATTTTACAAAGGTAAGTTTCAGTTACAACAATTATTATTGGTTAATTAATCAACCGGAAGACCCCCCTCACTCTTTGATCTTGTCATCTGATGACACAGCTCGTTACCTGAAATGCAATTTTTTTAGCATGATCAGCAATTTGAGGAAAACCCAGACGTTATCACCGCAGGTAAGCATGGTGGAAAGATCATGGACATGTTTTTACTGATCAAATTCATTGATATTTCATGATCTCCTTGTCAAAACCTACTTTGTTTCTTACTCTTTCCTTTGACAGCCGCCATTTTGTATCTAAACGTGCGTTTGAGAAGTCACGTGAGGTGTCGATAATAGTGATCACTTTCACCGGTGTCCACCATTATCGACACCCTGTGGAATTAAGTGACATTTACAACTGTTATGGATCGATCTTTGTGTGACATTGTTGAAGTAGATGAAGTACTTTCAAAAATAAAAGTGCTGTGATTTATAATATTTTTTTTTCTGATTCATAACAGAATGGAATGTTTTTAGAGTATTTGGAATCCTACTGCAATAAATAGAATTAGACCATAATTAAATTCCTAGCATATAAAACATTACATGCTTGAAATATTCAGATTTTTCTATTCCAGTCAGAAAATATTTTTTGCAGTTTGTTGTAAATACAGTATCTACCGTGTATTACAATATCAGCAGACATTTTATATTTTTAGATATAAAAATATAAAGTTTTGGTTTGAGGAATGACATGCGACCTTTGACCTGGATTTTCTTGTGGTTACAATATCAATTGCCTGTTGACATTTATTGGTAAACTACAAATGAATACAACAATGAATGAATAACAAAATGTGATCTATGAAAATACTTAGAAAGTGAAACAAAAAGATTTTATGACACAGGTTAAACATTATCAGTTCATTTGTTTACAAATATTAGAATTACTTCCTCATTTACGGAAACACCCACATCGATATATTTACAGTGGTGCTCGAAAGTTTGTGAACCCTTTAGAATTTTCTATATTTCTGCATAAATATGACCTAAAACATCATCAGATTTTCACACAAGTCCTAAAAGTAGATAAAGAGAACCCAGTTAAACAAATGAGACAAAAATATTATACTTGGTCATTTATTTATTGAGGAAAATGATCCAATATTACATATCTGTGAGTGGCAAAAGTATGTGAACCTTTGCTTTCAGTATCTGGTGTGACCCCCTTGTGCAGCAATAACTGCAACTAAACGTTTCCGGTAACTGTTGATCAGTCCTACACACCGGCTTGGAGGAATTTTAGCCCATTCCTCCGTACAGAACAGCTTCAACTCTGGGATGTTGGTGGGTTTCCTCACACGAACTGCTCGCTTCAGGTCCTTCCACAACATTTCCATTGTATTAAGGTCAGGACTTTGTCTTGGCCATTCCAAAACATTAACTTTATTCTTCTTTAACCATTCTTTGGTAGAACGACTTGTGAGCTTAGAGTCGTTGTCTTGCTGCATGACCCACCTTCTCTTGAGATTCAGTTCATGGACAGATGTCCTGACATTTTCCTTTAGAATTCACTGGTATAATTCAGAATTCATTGTTCCATCAATGATGGCAAGCCGTCCTGGCCCAGATGCAGCAAAACAGGCCCAAACCATGATACTACCACCACCATGTTCCACAGATGGGCTAAGGTTCTTATGCTGGAATGCAGTGTTTTCCTTTCTCCAAACATAACGCTTCTCATTTAAACCAAAAAGTTCTATTTTGGTCTCATCTGTCCACAAAACATTTTTCCAGTAGCCTTCTGGCTTGTCCACGTGATCTTTAGCAAACTGCAGACGAGCAGCAATCTTCTTTTGGGAGAGCAGTGGCTTTCTCCTTGCAACCCTTTCATGCACACCATTGTTGTTCAGTGTTCTCCTGATGGTGGACTCATGAACATGAACATTAGCCAATGTGAGAGAGGCCTTCAGTTGCTTAGAAGTTACCCTGGGGTCCTTTGTGAACTTGCCGACTATTACACGTCTTGCTCTTGGAGTGATCTTTGTTGGTCGACCACTCCTGGGGAGGGTAACAATGGTCTTGAGTTTCCTCCATTTGTACACAATCTGTCTGACTGTGGATTGGTGGAGTCCAAACTCTTTAGAGATGGCTTTGTAACCTTTTCCAGCCTGATAAGCATCAACAACGCTTTTTCTAAGGTCCTCAGAAATCTCCTTTGTTCGTGCCATGATACACTTCCACAAACATGTGTTGTGAAGATCAGACTTTGATTGATCCCTGATCTTTAAATAAAACCGGGTGCCCACTCACACCTGATCATCATCCCATTGATTGAAAACACCTGACTCTAATTTCACCTTCAAATTAACTGCTAATCCTAGAGGTTCACATACTTTTGCCACTCACAGATATGTAATACTGGATCATTTTCCTCAATAAATAAATCTCATCTCATTATCTCTAGCCGCTTTATGCTTCTACAGGGTCGCAGGCAAGCTGGAGTCTATCCCAGCTGACTACGGGTGAAAGGCGGGGTACACCCTGGACAAGTCGCCAGGTCATCACAGGGCTGGCACATAGACACAGACAACCATTCACACTCACAGTCAATTTAGAGTCACCAGTTAACCTAACCTGCATGTCTTTGGACTGTGGGGGAAACCGGAGCACCCGGAGGAAACCCACGCGGACACGGGGAGAACATGCAAACTCCGCACAGAAAGGCCCTCGTCCGCCACGGGGCTCGAACCCGGACTTTCTTGCTGTGAGGCGACACCGCTAACCACTACACCACCGTGCCGCCCTCAATAAATAAATGACTAAGTATAATATTTTTGTCTCATTTGTTTAACTGGGTTCTCTTTATCTACTTTTAGGACTCGTGTGAAAATCTGATGATGTTTTAGGTCATATTTATGCAGAAATATAGAAAATTCTAAAGGGTTCACAAACTTTCAAGCACCACTGTATATAAAAGATATTTTGTACTCAATATAAATCTATGTAAAATAAAATTTAAATAAAGACTATGTTTTGTTAACTTAATACCACATACTGATCTTTTTAATATAAATAATCATTTGGGTGTCGATAACTGTGGACAAAAGTGTCAATAATTGTGGAATGGTGTCATGTGCTCTAATATGCTAAGTAATCGGGAATCAACTCATTTTTTTTCCAGTGGAAGTTTGAGTAATTATTCATGCACAATTTACGTATTGAAAGTCTTTTCTACTTTTGCAATGGCCAAAAGATCGTTAAGGTGTTGATAATTGTAGCTGCCGCTCTAGTATGCATAGGCCTACTGGAAGCGGTGCAAGAGAATGCTATAGTAGAACAGAATGCGTATTATGGCGGTCGTGCAAAAAGTGAACAATGCAGGAATATACAGTGGTGCTTGAAAGTTTGTGAACCCTTTAGAATTTTCTATATTTCTGCATAAATATGACCTAAAACATCATTAGATTTTCACACAAGTCCTAAAAGTAGATAAAGAGAACCCAGTTAAACAAATGAGAGAAAAATATTATATTTGGTCATTTATTTATTAAAGAAAATGATCCAATATTACATATCTGTGAGTGGCAAAAGTATGTGAACCACTAGGATTAGCAGTTAATTTGAAGGTGAAATTAGAGTCAGGTGATTTCAATCAATGGGATGACAATCAGGTGTGAATGGGCACCCTGTTTTATTTAAAGAACAGGGATCTATCAAAGTCTGATCTTCACAACACATATTTGTGGAAGTGGATCATGGCACGAACAAAGGAGATTTCTGAGGACCTCAGAAAAAGTGTTATTGATGCTCATCAGGCTGGAAAAGGTTACAAAACCATCTCTAAAGAGTTTGGACTCCACCAATCCGCAGTCAGACAGATTGTGTACAAATGGAGGAAATTCAAGACCATTGTTACCCTCCCCAGGAGTGGTCGACCAACAAAGATCACTCCAAGAGCAAGGCGTGTAATAGTCGGTGAAGTCACAAAGGACCCCAGGGTAACTTCTAAGCAACTGAAGGCCTTTCTCACATTGGCTAATGTTAATATTCATGAGTCCACCATCAGAAGAACACTGAACAACAATGGTGTACATGGCAGCGTTGCAAGGAGAAAGCCACTGCTCTCCAAAAAGAGCATTGCTGCTCATCTGCACTTTGCTAAAGATCATGTGGACAAGCCAGAAGGCTATTGGAAAAATGTTTTGTGGATGGATGAGACCAAAATAGAACTTTTTGGTTTAAATGAGAAACGTTATGTTTGGAGAAAGTAAAACACTGCATTCCAGCATAAGAACCTTATCCCATCTGTGAAACATGGTGGTGGTAGTATCATGGTTTGGGCCTGTTTTGCTGCATCTGGGCCAGGACGGCTTGCCATCGTTGATGGAACAATGAATTCTGAATTATACCAGTAAATTCTAAAGGAAAATGTCAGGACATCTGTCCATGAACTGAATCTCAAGAGAAGGTGGGTCATGCAGCAAGACAACGACCCTAAGCACACAAGTCGGTCTACCAAAGAATGGTTAAAGAAGAATAAAGTTAATGTTTTGGAATGGCCAAGTCAAAGTCCTGAGCTTAATCCAATCGAAATGTTGTGGAAGGACCTGAAGCGAGCAGTTCGTGTGAGGAAACCCACCAACATCCCAGAGTTTAAGCTGTTCTGTATGGAGGAATGGGCTAAAATTCCTCCAAGCTGGTGTGCAGGACTGATCAACAGTTACCGCAAATGTTTAGTTGCAGTTATTGCTGCACAAGGGGGTCACACCAGATACTGAAAGCAAAGGTTCACATACTTTTGCCACTCACAGATATGTAATATTGGATCATTTTCCTCAATCAATAAATGACCAAGTATAATATTCTTGTCTCATTTGTTTAACTGGGTTCTCTTTATCTATTTTTAGGACTTGTGTGAAAATCTGATGATGTTTTAGGTCATATTTATGCAGAAATATAGAAAATTCTAAAGGGTTCACAAACTTTCAAGCACCACTGTACCAGTGCAATTACTCTATCTGATACAAAATACAAATGCACAATATACCAATACAAAAATGTAAACAGCAATAGAAATTAACTATACAAATCCTTTAATACTCTGTAAAAAAAAGAGAGAGAGAATTAAAAGATAAAAACAACAGGTTCAAATTTAGGACAATACAGACAGTCATAATTTATAGTTATCTGACTGTTTGACTGGTTGCTCGAATTTAATCCAAACTTCAGCCATTAAATAAATAAATTGTCAATTAAAAACCAGAGGTGGACAAAGTACCCAACTTCATTACTTAAGTCAAAGTACAGATCCCACTGGTCAAATGTTACTCCAATACAAGTGAAAGTTGTACAGTCAAATTTTTACTTAAGTTAAAGTGCTGAAGTATTTGCTTTTAAAAATACTTAAGTATTAAAAGTACAGTTTCTGTCAACGCATTATTGTATTATTGCCACAACACTTACAAAACCTAATGCCTCTGAAGCAACCGACTGGATTTACTGACTAACTTGTAGAACCTGTAGAATAAACACCTGGTAGAACGTTACGAAATGAAACACAACTTACAACCAAGCAGAATCATCAATAAGATGCTAGCTATTTTTTCTCTTTGGCTACTGGTAAAAAAACCCAAAACGTAGTAGCTATAGTAATTAAGCAAGGTCACAAAAGCTACAATGTTAACATTACCAAAGACCAAAATGAACGCATGCTGTGCCATCATGGTGGTTTAACGTTAAGCTAGCTCGTCGGTGTAACTCCACCTGACATGCGAGCAAACTCTTTTCAAACTCGAAATCATATTGAGTAGCTAACGCTACTAGAAAAGAAAGATTTCTACATTCTGTGTATTTGGCAAGATTATGCTAAACCATATTTCTGAAAGGACTTCAGATAAGTTAACGTTATTCATTTTAGCGCAAGTCCATTTTTACATGCTAACTAACAGTGTCCAAGTTAATTAGCTATAAGTTAACGTTAGCTGAGGACAAGGCGATGGCAACTTGGCGGGCAAATCCATAGAAAGTCATTTGACTAACCAGACTGCATAGCTATTGCAACGTTATCACTCGCTTTAAAAGCAGATACAACCTCATTGCAAGCTTTCTCTTGGAATAAAATGTTTACATATGTTTCTATAGGTTAGACGGCGAGTTTTTGGAGGCCATGATGTGGTTCATTTTAAGCAAACATTTAAAACAAAACAAATCTTTAATCCTTTCCCCAGAGCATTCCCCAGAAGAACCGCCTCCTTCCATTCAGCCATCAACTGATCGTGTTAAATAAAGCTGCTGAGCAGAGGTGGACAGTAACAAAGCACATTTACTTGAGTACTGTACTTAAGTACACCTTTTGAGTACTTTACTTGAGTATAATTTTTTTGAAAACTTCTGACTTTAACTTCACTACATTTGAAAGGCAAATATCGTACTTTTTACTCCACTACATTTCTATCAAGGTCCTCGTTACTATGAAGCAGCTTTGAAAGTGGATGGTTTTTCTTTTCTTTTCTAAAACGTGATGGTTTTTTCGCAGGTGACACTGAGACAGTCTACCAGTAATCACTAGGGTTACATCACGTCCATAGACTGGATAAAATCAAGTTCAATGATTTCTCAGCAGCATTATTTAACACGATCAGTTGATGGCAGAATGGAAGGAGGCAGTTCTTCTGGGTAACGCACGCACCCAGGGCTATAGCTAGAATCCATGTTTCAGTTTTCTGAAACAATTAAAGATTCGTTTAGTTTTAAATGTTTGCTTTGTTTGCTGAAAATGAACCACATCACAGCCTACAAAAACTCGCTGTCCAACCTGCGGAAGCATATTGAGGTGTGTAAACGTTTTATTCCAAGAGAAAGCTTGCAATGAAGTTGTCTGTGCTTTTAGAGCTAGCGATAACGTTGCAATAGCTATGCAGTCTGGTTAGTCACATGACTTTCTATGGATTTGCCCGCCAAGTTGCCATCACCTTGTCCATGGCTAACGTTAACTCATAACTAGTTAAATTGGACACTGTTAGTTAGTATGCAAACACAGAGTTATGCTAACATGAATAACGTTAACTTATCTGAAGTCCTTTCAGAAATATGTTTTCGCATAATCTTGCCAAATAAACAATGTAGAAATCTTTCTTTTCTAGTAGCGTTAGCTACCCAATATGATTTCGAGTTTGAAAAGAGTTTGCGAGCATGTCAGGTGGAGTTTCACTGACTAGCGAGCTTAACGTTAAACCACCATGATGGCACAGCATGCGCTCATTTTATGAAGTCACATTTCTGTCTTTGGTAACGGCGTTAAGTTTTGTAAGCGTTGTGGCAATAATACAACGATGCGTTGACAGAAAATGTACTTTTAATACTTAGGCATTTTTAAAAACAAGTGCTTCAGTACTTTAATTTAAGTCAAAATTTGATTGGACAACTTTCATTTGTATCGGAGTAACATTTGACCAGCGGGATCTGTACTTTGACTTAAGTAATGAACTTGGGTACTTTGTCCACCTCTGCTGCTGAGAAATCATTGAACTTGATTTTATCCAGTCTATGGATGTGACCTGACCCTAGTGATTACTGATTGGCTGTCTCAGTGTCACCTACGAAAAAACCATCACGTTTTAGAAAAGGAAATACATTTTTATATATATAAAAGAGAGAGAGAGAGAGAGAGAGAGATAGGGACAGAGACAACATTTTTCTAATTTTGGTTCTGTACATTACCACAATGAATTTTGAACAAAACAATTCAGATGCAGTTGAAGTTCAGACTTTCAGCTTTAATTCAGTGGGTTGAATAAAATGATTGCATAAAAATGTGAGGAACTAAAGCATTTTTTAAACACAATCCCTTCATTTCAGGGGCTCAAAAGTAATTGGACAAATTAAATAATTGTAAATAAAATGTTCATTTCTAATACTTGGCTGAAAAGCCTTTGTTGGCAATGACTGCCTGAAGTCTTGAACTCATGGACATCACCAGACGCTGTGTTTCCTCCTTTTTAATGCTGTGCCAGGCCTTTACTGCAGCGGTTTTCAGTTGCTGTTTGTTTGTGGGCCTTTCTGTCTGAAGTTTAATCTTTAACAAGTGAAATGCATGCTCAACTGGGTTGAGATCAGGTGACTGACTTGGCCATTCAAGAATATTCCACTTCTTTGCTTTAATAAACTCCTGGGTTGCTTTGGCTTTATGTTTTGGGTCATTGTCCATCTGTATTATGAAACACCGACCAATCAGTTTGGCTGCATTTGAGGACACAGTATGTCTCTGAATACCTCAGAATTCATCCGGCTGCTTCTGTCCTGTGTCACATCATCAATAAACACTAGTGACCCAGTGCCACTGGCAGCCATGCATGCCCAAGCCATCACACTGCCTCCGCCGTGTTTCACAGATGATGTGGTATGCTTTGGATCATGAGCTGCACCACGCCTTTGCCATACTTTTTTCTTTCCATCATTCTGGTAGAGGTTGATCTTGGTTTCATCTGGACAAAGAATGTTCTTCCAGAACTGTGCTGGCTTTTTTTAGATGTTTTTTAGCAAAGTCCAATCTAGCCTTTTTATTCTTGAGGCTTATGAGTGGCTTGCACCGTGCAGTGAACCCTCTGTATTTACTTTCATGCAGTCTTCTCTTTATGGTAGATTTGGATATTGATACGCCTACCTCCTGGAGAGTGTTGTTCACTTGGTTGGCTGTTGTGAAGGGGTTTCTCTTCACCATGGAAATTATTCTGCAATCATCCACCACTGTTGTCTTCTGTGAGCATCCAGATCTTTTGCATTGATGAGTTCACCAGTGCTTTCTTTCTTTCTCAGGATGTACCAAACTGTAGATTTTGCCACTCCTAATATTGTAGCAATTTCTCGGATGGTTTTTTTCTGTTTTCGCAGCTTAAGGATGGCTTGTTTCACCTGCATGGAGAGCTCCTTTGACTGCATGTTTTCTTCACAGCAAAATCTTCCAAATGCAAGCACCACACGTCAAATCAACTCCAGGCCTTTTATCTGCTTAACTGAGAATGACATAACGAAGGAATTTCCCACACCTGCCCATGAAATAGCCTTTGAGTCAATTGTCCAATTACTTTTGGTCCCTTTAAAAACAGGGTGGCACATGTTAAGGAACTGAAACTCCTAAACCCTTCATCCAATTTTAATGTGGATACCCTTAAATGAAAGCTGAAAGTCTGGACTTTATGTCCATTATATAACTATAACCTGAATATGTTTCAGTAAACAGGTAAAAAAAAAATTGTGTCAGTGTCCAAATATATATGGACCTAACTGTGTGTATATATATATATATATATATATATATATATATATATATATATATATATATATATATATATACTTTCAAAGCTGCTTCATAGTACCAAGGACCTTGATAGAAATGTAGTGGAGTAAGAAGTATGATATTTGTCTTTCAAATGTAGTGAATGTAGTCATAAGTTTCAAAAAAATAAAATAAAAATACTCAAGTATTTAAGTACAGCTATTCAAAAAGTGTACTTAAGTACAGTACTCAAGTAAATGTACTTCATTACTGTCCACCTCTGTTAAAAAGTCAATATCACTGTGTACAGTGTACTCATACGCTATAACAGGGGTATTCAATTAAAAGTCACTGAGGTCCAGTTATTAAATTTCGTCCAAGTAGAAGGTCCGACCCGAAGTCCAGCTTGTGTCTTATAGCCTTCCCCTATGTCCACATTTTCATATGGTTTCAACAATATTTATTGTTAATTTCCAATGCAGGAAATGAACTGAGTGCACAACTATCTCTTTTACCATAAATAAAAGTAGTCCCAGGAAAATAAATTCAAGGCCTTCATTTCAGATTAAAGAAAACAGAAACCTCAGAATAAAATAAATAAAAAAGTGCAAACAGAGTGGAATAACTCCTTTTTCTCTTAAATTAAAGCGGTCCCAACCTGAAGAATTGAAGGCCTACACTTCAAGTAAAAAAGTCAACTCAGAAAACATTAACTAAAAAGTGCAAACAGAGCATTGACTTCACATTTTCTCTTCTTTGTTCTTAAAATAAGGAGGTCCCAGCCTAAAAAAATGAGGGCCTACTTTTCAAGAAAAAAAAAGTCCACATCTTCAGAAAACAAGTGGCTTTTTTTGGGGGGGGGAATGCAAACAGAACATTTTTCTTTGAACTTTTCTCTTTTAATTCTTCTTTTACTTTTCTTAATGAGAAAAATGGGCATGTGGCTGACCTGCCAGTAATTTAAATCTTGGTTGGAGTGTCATTCTCATGCAGATATGTAGATGTTCATTGTTGAGCCTAGAACGGTACTTGGTTTTGACAATGTTCATAGTGGAAAAAGCTGACTCACAGCTGTAAGTTGATCCAAACATAGTCAAGGTGTGCAGTGCTACTTTGGTTAGACTAGGGAACACACTCTCAGGGTGTTTTCACACTTGGTCCCTTTCAGCCATCTAACCGAACTCAGATCGATGACTCAGCATTTTTTGCGCATATGTGAACACTCCAACCGTACCCAGACCCCTTTAAAGTGAACCAAACTGAGACCACCTCAGGAGGTGATCTCAGTACGGTTCGCCTAATCTGCGCATTGTGAACAAAAAGCACACCGGGTTCACTTCGCCTTTTTCACTGTAGTTTTAACCTTCTTCGTTTGCCGTAGTTGGTCACGTGACTGCAGCAGGAAAACTCAACTTCCTTTTGGAACTTACCACAGCCGCTTTACAGTTCTCTGAACTTACTGACTGATGAGTTGGCCACAATAATATAACTATATTATAAATAAATAAATACATACATTTATTTTCCTTAATCCACACTATTTTGATCAAAGAATACAGCAGGGCAAGCATGGCAGCAGACATTTTGATTTAAGAGAAAATTACCCAGAATTCCGTGCACTGGGGGTCTGAGGGCTCTAGAGGACCTGGTGTGAACAGAAAGAGGACTGAGGCCCCATCAAAGCTTAACTGGACCAGAAAGAGAACCCAGTCCTCTTTGTAATAAATTCACAGTGTGAACACAAAAAGAACTGAGTTCTTTTTCTGTTGGTCCACTTTTTGGTCCACTTAAAGAGGACTGAGTCTGGTTCCTTTAAAGGGGACCAGGTGTGAAAACACCCTCAGAAACAGTCTGTAACCAGAAAGTAGCAGGGTCAGTTGTCTCAAAATGCTCTCTTAAAGGAACAGTCCACCGTACTTCCATAATGAAATATGCTCTTATCTGAATTGAGACGAGCTGCTCCGTACCTGTCCGAGCTTTGCGCGACCTCCCAGTCAGTCAGACGCAGTCAGACGCGCTGTCACTCCTGTTAGCAATGTAGCTAGGCTCAGCATGGCCAACGGTATTTTTTGGGGCTGTAGTTAGAGGCGACCAAACTCTTCCGCGTTTTTCCTGTTTACATGGGTTTATATGACCAGTGACATGAAACAAGTTCAGTTACACAAATTGAAACGTAGCGATTTTCTATGCTATGGAAAGTCCGCACTATAATGACAGGCATACTAACACCTTCTGCGCGCTTCGGCAGCGCATTGATACGGAGCTCAGATATCAATGCGCTGCCGAAGCGCGCAGAAGGTGTTACGTAGTACGCCTGTTAATGTTAATGCTATTATGCTGAGAAATGCTGGCAAAAATGTATAAGATTTTTGATAAAAATCTTAAATCTTATAAAAAAGATAAATGTTGACAAAAATTGCTACATTTGTTGTTGTGAATGAGCAAGTCACCAGAGGTCCGTACGGTAGGATACAGACCCACTTGCCAGCCAATCAGAGCGCAGGATTTGATGGAAACCAGACCGTGAAAAAAATAAACGGAATCATGTGGTAAACAAAAATAAAAAATTAAAAAAAAAATTTTAAAAAAGGGTTGAAACAAAATGTTTCATATTTTAGATTCTTCACTGTCGCCACCGTTTTCCTTGATGACGCTTTGCACACTATTGGCATTCTCTTAACCAGCTTCGTGAGGTCGTCACCTGGAATGCTTTTCAGTTAACAGGTACCTCGTCAAAAGTTAATTAGTGCAATTTCTTGCCTTCTTAATGTGTTGATCAAACAGTAAATAGTCCGATTCCACAACTGTAATAATCCATATCATGTCAAGAACCGCTCAACTCAGTAAAGAGAAACAACATCCATCATTACTTTAAGACATGAAGTGACTTAATTAATAAAAATAAAAACACTGAATTAGAAGGCGTGTTCAAACTTGACTGGTACTGTATTCAACATTTCATTAATAAGCCAAATGTAAACACAATGAGCACTTTATTAGGAACACTTGTCATCAGGCCAGGATCATCACACAGGTCATCACAGGGCTGACACATAGACACAGACAACCATTCACACTCACATTCACACCTACGGTCAATTTAGAGTCACCAGTTAACCTAACCTGCATGTCTTTGGACTGTGGGGGAAACCGGAGCACCCGGACACGGGGAGAACATGCAAACTCCGCACAGAAAGGCCCTCGCCGACCACGGGGCTCGAACCCGGACCTTCTTGCTGTGAGGCGACAGCGCTAACCACTACACCACCGTGCTGCCCTGAAAATTACTTAATCTCGTGAATTTACCATTGGTCACGGGTCTGGACAGAACCATCACTGGGTCCGGATCCGGACTGAGGTCCGCCATTTGGTGATGCCTGCGCTCAGTGCTTGAAGTTGAAAAAAAGAAGTGCAGGAACCCTGATTTTCTGACAGTGCCATCCCGGTCATTCAAATAAGTTCAAATCAAGTTCAAATGTTTGAATTGAAAACTTCACAGTTTTTGTATTGCCTTCACGCATTTTGCAAAACTTGGCTCATAAGGACAATGCTCTACTCTTTTCATCTGTTGTTGTGCTACAGTATTTGTTGTTTGAACAGATGTGTTTTCACAATGACTCTCTGAGATATTATTTTTGAACGAAGTGTCTTAGTTTGTAGACAGCTGGAGTAAAAACAAATCAGAACTAAGAACCACAACCATATTGTCAAGTTGTGTATGATTTTCCCCAGTTTTGTGCCCCAACTTCTGTCTTTCTTGCTCTGTCATGTGAACAAGCGTGCAGTGCATTCAATGTGAGGTTGCAGCAGCATAGCATCCTGGAAGCCACGGCCTTGTCGTAGCGCAGACAACACATCGGGCAGTCGGTCAGCTCTTCCCCTGCCCCACCAGCCAGGTAACACGTGAATCGAGTGAAAATGTATTGTTTGCCCTCTAAGCCCAAGCTGTAATTATTTTTGTCGTGAAGTAGCCCGTCGCATACATAAACAACTGCACATAAGTATTATATTTTTTGCTAGACCATTTTCAGATTTAGGAAAACAAAAATTTCTTTTTCTATTTTGTTCAACTAGAGATTCCTGGCAAAGTCAAAAAGCCTTAATGTAATAAATTAACATTAAGTGGTTGTTTTACACCTTTAAAAACTAAAACGGGTCAGTGGCGACCCGAACACAAGAGGAGGGTTAAATCTCAGACTTTTATAATAAGGTGTTCCGCATGCGCAAAAAAGTGCCCTTTTTCCACCCAGAGCACTTGCCCCCCAAAATGTCTGTGCACGCCACTGATGCTTATGTTTGGTTTATGCTTATATTGAAACAAACAATTCAAATAGTTTGAACTACAGGAAGACTCAAACAGAATGTGTGTGTGTGTGTGTGTGTGTGTGTGTGTGTGTGTGTGTGTGTGTGTGAAAGAATTAGAGTTTATGTGTGTGTTTAAAAATATTAGATTGTGTGTGCATGAGTGCTTGCATAACTGTACAGTGTGTGTGTGTGTGTGTGTGTGTGTGTGTGCATATGTAAGAATATTAGATTTTATGTGTATGTGTGCATAGTAAGGCAAGGCAAGTTTATTTATATAGCACATTTCATACACAGTGGCAGTTCAATGTGCTTTACAGAAGTAAAAGCAAAACAGTAAACAACAGAGAATAAAATTACATAAAATAAATGGGAAAATATAATAAGAATTAAACAATAGTAGAAATAAAATAATAAAATGAAGTAGAAGTTCAAATAGGGGGAGAAAAAAAACAGCAGAATAAAATAGAATAAAGTTAAGTAAAATTTGAAACATGCAGGGCGGCACGGTGGTGTAGTGGTTAGCGCTGTCGCCTCACAGCAAGAAGGTCCTGGGTTCGGGGGCCGGCGAGGGCCTTTCTGTGTGGAGTTTGCATGTTCTCCCCGTGTCCGTGTGGGTTTCCTCCGGGTGCTCCGGTTTCCCCCACAGTCCAAAGACATGCAGGTTAGGTTAACTGGTGACTCTAAATTGACCGTAGGTGTGAGTGTGAATGGTTGTCTGTGTCTATGTGTCAGCCCTGTGATGACCTGGCAACTTGTCCTGGGTGTACCCCGCCTTTCGCCCGTAGTCAGCTGGGATAGGCTCCAGCTTGCCTGCGACCCTGTAAAACAGGATAAAGCGGCTAGAGATAATGAGATGAAACATGCAGAAACTGTAAAAGTACAGATTATAAAACATGTAAAGAAGACAATATTAATTATTTAACAGAAAGCATCTGAAAACAGCTTGGTCTTTAGTTTAGATTTGAAGCTGCCAACAGCAGGAGCATTTTTGATGTCCTCTGGCAGTTGGTTCCATAGCTGTACTGCACAGTAGCTAAAAGCTGCTTCACCACACTTTGTTTTAACAACAGGTTTTAACAGTAAATTTTTCTGCTGCGATCTGGTAGATCTGATCGGGTTAGGCCGCTGCAACATATCAGAGAGGTAATTGGGCCCTGTACCATTTAGAGATTTGTGCACCAGCAGCAATGCTTTAAAGTCAATTCTGTAGCTTACTGGAAGCCAGTGGAGGGACCTTAGAAAGTGGTGTGTGTGTGTGTGTGCGCACACATTTGGTATGGGGCATGTCCAGTCAACAGGTCAAGAGATGCTCCATTTCCCAGAGGGCTCTGGCATGTTCTCCACCTGAGTACACATAATAACCAAAAGAAAAGACAATGGATTTTAGTCAGCCACAGGCTGGTGTTGCAATGTATGGCAAAATGCCCAAGAGTTGGCACTGTTGGAGAAGTTATTTTATTGGAAATTATTTCCACTTGCAAGAAATAAAATGATAAAATACGACTTCACTTGTTTGCAGGCTGCGCTAGAACAACACATTTGTAAAAGAGGTTCTTTTACAGTTAAAAGGAAACTAAATACTTCCGGTCTGACCCGGAAGTCGAACAGGAGTTTAGCAGTATGGCGTGTCTGGAGATGCGCATTCGTATAAAAATATGCTGTAGCTAACAGAATAAACTCTTCAGTCAAAAGCTAGAAGATAATTAGAGCAGATATTTGGTTTTAATGTCACCGTATGCTTTGTTTGTTTTGGTTTTTTGGACAAAGTAAAAACGAGCAAAGCGCGTGACGGTGCTCGGGTTCAGTGTTAGCTGTAGCAGGTGTGTACCGTTAGCTCAAACAAAAATACGGTTCATTGCTCGTGTTTTATTGATGTGAAGCTTTTACGCAGAGGCAGAACCTGGTCCATGATCGCATCCCGTCTCACTAGTGGAGTGTGTAACATGAGCGTGACTCAGTGGTAGTGATTAGAGAGAAGTGCTAATAGCGCATGCGTGCTGTTTGCCGAAGCGAATTAAACAGGCTGGCATATAACTGGGCTTTTATTTATGCATGATTGTGATTTTCAGGCTTTATGCAGCTGTGTTTCTTTCTTGTATTTGTCACACATCCTTCTAGCTCCGATGCATGGTGAGTGTTGGCCAGGCCATCCCTTTAACTCCTAGTCGTGTGTTTTGTGCAGAGAAGTGAAGTGATGGAGTCATCTGAGCAATGTCCTCCGGACTCCGTCCATCAGGAGGTGAACCCGGTCTTCCTCCAGCAGCTCAGAGAACTGGATATCCCTGAGGAGGCAGCCAGACAGGTCTGCATCAGCCACCTGTCTGACAGCTCACCAGTACTGCAGCTGTGCACGCTATCACAAGTACACAGCATCGACAGCTTGTGTAGACTTCATTCATTCGTTCATCTTCAGGAACCACTTTATCCTGGCCAAGATTGTGCTGGATCAGGATCTTATTCCTGGGACACACCCTGGATGGGGCACCGTGCGCGCACACATTCACATTTAGGGAGAACTTGGCACAGCCAAACCAAACCAGGGATCCTGGAGCTATGAGAGGCGAATGCTAGATAAAATAGGATCAGAAAAATTCAGTTAAGACTGCATTATAAAATCCTCCAAGTCGTAGCCTTGATGTCATATTTTTGTGCTATTCGGTTTATAGTAAATGATAAATATGCATTTTATTTTAAACATTAGATGGTCTTGGTCCATTCTTCTTGGATTAATAGCATAATATTGCATGGGGAGAAAAGTTTTCAGGTGCGTAGTGGTCATCACTGTCGCCTCACAGCAGGAAGGTTCCGGGTTTGAGCTTCGTGGCCGACAGGAGCCTTTCTGTGTGGAGTTTGCGTGTTCTGCCCGGGTTTCCTCCAGATGCTCTGGTTTCCCCCACAGTACAATGGGGCCACTGTAATTGGTGCAAGCTGTAGTGGTTTCCCAGCCATTGTGTGTGTGTGTGTGTGTGTATATATATATATATATATATATATATATATATATATACACACACACACACATAGCTTTGCTATAGCAAGATTGATTGATATACATCTTGCTATATAGCAAAGCTAATACATCAAATAAGAAAAAATCAAAAGAATATCAGTTCATGTTTCAATTCTAA
Source organism: Neoarius graeffei (assembly GCF_027579695.1). Taxonomy (NCBI): domain Eukaryota; kingdom Metazoa; phylum Chordata; class Actinopteri; order Siluriformes; family Ariidae; genus Neoarius; species Neoarius graeffei. Next base: position 64,434,625 of record NC_083572.1, read on the forward strand.
GAAAGTCTTTTTAAACAGTTAGTCACAAGAAAATAACAGACTTTCATTGTGGTGCCATTCTGCTTTTTTGTTTACTGGTGTGTGTGTGTGTGTGTGTGTGTTATCTGCTTCTCTTAGGCACTCCTACACACAAGGAATGTGTCTGCTGAGGAGGCGGCAATGTACTACTTCAACAAACTAGAAAATGAGGTCTGTTGTTGATTACACACTTATACAGCCACATTAATGCAAATTGCCCTCGTCTGTCTGTTTCTGAGTGCATTTGTCTTGTCCATCGTCTCAGGAAGAAGGGGATGAAGATATGATGTTCAAGATGGTTTTTGTTGTGAATATGGAATTGTCCATGGGAGTTGGGAAGGTGTATATATATATATTTTGTTTTAAATAAAGTGTTGAGTTGCCTAAATGGCCTAATGTACAATGCAAAGTGAGCTGAAATGCTGAGAGTTTCATTGCGCCCCCTCCAGATGGCAGCGCAGGTAGGCCATGCAGCTGTGGCTCTGTACCAGGCCATGCAGGAGAAGAATACTTGGAGAGAGATGGCCTGGAAGTGGGACCGTACTGGGTGAGGCAGCATCAATCAATCCTGAATAACTCTTGAAATATCTACAAAGTCCTTAACTCTTACAGAGACTGTTGATCAAACAAGTTCAATAGTCTCTTTGCAGGCAAAGAGATCAATCTGTCTGTTTTCATGAGTGAAGTTGAAGTCTCTCGAAAATTCTCAAATATTTATGGCCATGTTTAAAGCTCAAGACAGCTGAAAATAACCTTAATAATTTAACCAAGGGATTTTGTCCTTTTTAAATGGGTATATCTATAAGATTGTGCTCGTTTGTGTATATCCTTTTTGTCCTCCTGGGGAAATATGACCGAACGCCCTGTCCGAGTGATACTGTATGGCATTACCGGAACTAAAGATAATTGAATTATTAAGGTGAAACATACAGGGCAGAACTAGTTATAACCTTGATATTCACTAGTCCTGTGGTTAAAAAAAACCCCAAACACAACAAAATAAGGGATGAACATCATAAATGTAAATTAAGTAACATATCTATAAAATAACAAAAGGAGTAATAGATAATCAGGGGATTAAATAAATGTATCACACAGCAAAAATGCAGTAAAGCTTAAGGCCCCGTCACACTTATTCGGAATTAGCAGGAATCAAGCAGAACCAGCCGGAATGAAAAAATTTTTCAAAACTCGTGCCACATTCGGGCGGGAATTTCAAACTGACCAACATTCTAACAGCTTTGTAAGAATGCCGTTCGAATACGTTTCGAACCCGCCTCGAATGATTCTTGCGCATTCTGGGTGTATTAGCTTTCGAATGCAGTTCAAATGTAGTGGGAACACAGTAGGAATACCTAGAATGCAGTAAGAATATTAAGAATGCACTTCGAATGCCGTACGAGTGCGTTTCAATTGCTGCCTGAATACCACCCGAAGTCTGGTCGGAAGGTGCCTCGAATGCTGTACGAATTCACCTCAAATGCAGTCAGAACGCTCCCGGAATAGCCGCCGAATATGTTTCGAACGTGTAAGAATTCAAAGAGAATGTAGCTCGAATACTTAGAATGTACTTCGAATATCTTGGAATATGTGAAGAATTTTCATTCTGACTAGGGATGGCGAAAACTAAAAAAAAAAAATCTTGACTGACCACCGAGCCTCATTAGCCGGTTAAAGTCGGTTAACCTATGAAATTCTAGAATTGGAATTATTAGAATCTATTCTAAATCTAACCGCGAACATCCGCACATTCAGTCCCAGTCGCTGCCCTCCACTCACATTACCTTTTCTACAGCGCGAAACATTTAGTCAAACGCGGCACTGATGTCGAGGGGTTTGTATTGGAGCGGAGGACAAATGGCTCCAGCTTAGAGACCGTTTCAGTTGGCCATGATGGCGTTGAAAATAAAGGCCCTGTCCACACGGCAACGGATTCAGGTGACTCCGATACAATTGCTTATCGTTTAGGCCTGGCGTCCACACGGCACCGGCGTTTTGGGTGCCCAAAACGCAGTCTTTTTGAGAACGGGTTCCAGAGTGGAAAGATCTGGCAACGTTGCCGTTGTGAAGTCGTCTGGATGAATAGAACGGATTTGTTTACGATGACGTCACAACCACATGCCTGTGAGTGCTTCACGCCGGGTAGAAGTGTAACGAATATCACCAGGAAAAAGCCTTACAGAGCACTAGTGAGAGTGAAACACGAGCTTGGATATTATTATTATTATTATTATTATTATTATTATTATTATTATTATGTTCAGTGTTAGTTCACAGTAGTAATGCAAGAAGCAGAATAGTGACAGTAATAGTGAAGCAAAAACATGCAATTGTACAAACACTGCAGCTCTACAGCAAAATATTCATTTATGAAATGGTCTGATTCTTAACACCAGTAGTGCCAATGATCTCTTTGCGATGCGAGTTGTCAACAAATCTTATAACTTGGTTCATGAAACGCACTTACAAAATATTTTCACTGTGAATATTTATTGTGTAATGGTGCAATCCCGCCAGCAAAAATAGGGAAAAAAAGGAGCGATCTCACCTCTTCAGATGTTGATTTAAGTCCGACAATACATTCCTCAAAAAGGGCGTAGAGGAGCAAATTAATCCAATTTATTCCGGACCATTAAAGACGCCGCCTTCCGCGTAGAATCATACGTCATCCTCGCTGCCATATTGGATAGGTCAAAGCGGAGAATAAAGATTCATGTGCTGCCTTTAACTGTACCAACAGGTTTACCGTCCAAACGAGATCACATGGGATTACCTTTCACAGGTGAGAAACAAATTAATCCATCAACGTGTAGCATTCAATTTATTCCGGACCATTAAAGACGCCGCCTTCCGCGTAGAATCATACGTCATCCTCGCCGCCATATTGGAGAGGTCAAAGTGGAGAATAAAGATTAGCTGCGTTTAACTGTACCAACAGGTTTGCCGTCCAAACGAGATCACATGGGATTACCTTTCACAGGTGAGACTGGAAAAATACTTTTCATTGTATTTGGTCATTATAACGTAATTTTACAAACAGATTTTCCTGACTTTGTGGCTAATATGAAGTCTCGCGCATTATGCGCATGCGTCCTTACTACTTCTATTGTTCTGGTCTCTCCGAAGGGACCGTCTTACAGCGCCCCTAGAGGTGTGGCATGTGTATTGCATCGTTTTCAGCAAGCGTTGCGTTGCCATATGGACCTGACATTTTACTGATTGTTGCCCATGTGGACGCGATATATTTTTAAATAACATCTCGTTGCCGTTGTCGTGTGGATGTAGCCAAAGTCAAGTGCTAGAAGAAGTACATAACATTCAGTGATGGGAATAACGGCGTTAAAATAAAGGCTGTTATAACGCCGGGTAATCTAATTAATTAGCTACAATCGTTATAACGCCGTTCCCAATATCAACACGCCATTACTGCATGGTATTGAAGTTGCTCTGAAGCCGTCACCGACTTGGCTCACAGACATAAAAGCTGCGTTTGTCACTCCCCCTCAGACACCGCTGTCATTTCATTCTCTCCCCTTCCCTCCAAAAGTCGGCATCTGCGCCTTTAGTTTGTGTGGAGAGATATGATCTGCAATAACATGCATTGTTGGCTACAGACCGAAACATACTTTCAGAATGCACTGGCCAAGGCAGGACTAAACTCCATGTGCCTTCTAATAATAATTAAAAAAAACAGAATAGTAATTTGTAAGCTAAAAAGCCTGTGTCTACACTTTTCTTTCGCCGAGTGGCGGCAGGAGGGCGGGACATGACTGAATGGGTGTTTCTGATTTGTCAGCTGTCGTCCTTACACCGCATGGCATGCCCCAAGCATTTACAACACAGAATTCCAGGTTCTCCGCTCCAAAATCGGCAGCTTCAAAACGATTTATTTTTTTTTTTAACCGACAACCAAAAAAAAATTAACCGGTTGACGTTGATTCGGTCAAACGGTCATCGGTTAACATCCCTAATTCCGACGGCATTTCTGCTCATTCGAGGCACATTCGGGACATTCTGACAGGATTTGAAGTGGCTTGCCATTTCAATTTTTCCCTCGAACATGATCAGAATGTTTGGAATGCTGCAAGAATATTTAGAATGCAGTTAGAATACACTCTGAATGCCGTTTGATATTTCTCCTCTTTGAGTGCACCTCGAATGTTTTGAGCATGAGCAAAACATTCGGGCCAGCCACAAGAATGGGCCCGAATGTTTGGAATGCAGTCAGAATTTTTAGAATGCACTTTGAATATCCCGGAATATACGAAGAATTTTCATTCTGACGGCATTCCGGCTCATTCCACCTCTAGTGTGGATACCCTTAAGGAACTGAAATAGACTTCCAGGGCAAATAACTTTGTGACTTTGGGATCATTGTGTCAAGGACACAGCTGAATGTCATGGATAAAGGGAAAAAACCAGCATGATGTAGTGGTTCAATTAAATACTCTAACTCACTGACCTCCATATTTATCTCAGTGGTGGTGATGGATATGGCTTTCTTGTTGTGTTTGTTTACACCTTCAGAGCTAAGAAGATTGTGCTACAGGGCACCAACATGGCGCACCTCTTGGAGTTGCAGGCTCTCGCTATGAGTCTGAGCCTTCCGACAAAACTGATACAGGATGCCGGACTCACACAGGTAGAACCAACTTATCAATGACATTTGAAAACAAATAAATAAATTGCAGAGACACGGGAACTAATCAAATTCCAAGACAATGTTGGTTTTTCTTGAATGAAAATTGACACAGTCTGAGATATTTAAGATAACTAGAAGGCTATATATTATAATACACATTCACCAAACACTTTATTAGGAACACTATGCTGCTGCTACTACTACTACTGCTAATAATAATAATACTTTGTCACATATAGATATTACAGCACAGTGAAGTTGTTTTTGTTAGGAAGTTGGGTTCAGAGCGCAGGGTCAGCCGTGGTATGGCTCCCTTGGAGCAGAGAGGATTAAGGGCCTTGTTCAAGGACCCAGTAGTGGCAGCTTGGCGGTGCTGAGGCTTGAACCCCTGACCTTTTCATCAGTAACCCAAAGCGTAAATCTTTGAGCCACCACTGCCCAGATCAGCCAAGCCACCCCTGCTCTACCCATACTGGATTTTGCCTCCTTTTCCATTCAGAACGGCCTCAATTATTCATGGCATAGAGATGATGTTTCCACAAGATGTTGGAAGCATCTGTTGGGGATTCTGGTCCAAGTTGACATGATTCCATCACAGTTCCAGCCCAAAGTGTGCCAAAAATTATTCCCCGCACCATTACACTGTTGGCACATTGCGGTTTGGGTCCATGGATTCATGGTGTTGGTGCTGAATTCTGACCCTACTATCTGTGTGCCTCAGCAGAAATCGAGATTCATTAGACTGGCTACGTTTTTTCTAGCCTTTATCTGTCCAGTTTTGGTGAGTCTGTGTACACTGCAGTCTTTCTGTTCTTGGCTGACAGAAGTGCAACCCAATGTGGTCTTCTGCTGTTGTAGCCTGTCCATCTCAAGTTTCAATGTGTTGTGCTTTCTGAGATACTTTTCTGCTCAGCACAATTGCACAGAGTGATTGAGTTACTGTAGCCTTTCTGTCAGCTTGAACCATTCTGGCCATTCTCTGCTGACTTCTCTCATCGACAAGGCATTTTCATGCGTGGAACTGCTGCTCACTGGATGTTTATTGCACCATTCTGAGCAAATTCGACACACTGTTGTGTGAAAATCTCAGGAGATCAGCAATTATAGGAAAAACTCAAACCAACCCATCTAGCGCTAACAACCACGCCATAGTCAAAATCACGGACACCCATATCTGCATGATTTTATACATTGCACCGTTGCCACACGATTGGCTGGTTGGATAATTTGCATGAATGGTGTACAAGTGTTCTTAATAAAGTGCTCATTGTGTTTACATTTGGCTTATTAATGAAATGTTGAATACAGTACCAGTCAAGTTTGAACACGCCTTCTAATTCAGTGTTTTTATTTTTATTAATTAAGTCACTTCATGTCTTAAAGTAATGATGGATGTTGTTTCTCTTTACTGAGTTGAGCGGTTCTTGACATATGGATTATTACAGTTGTGGAATCTGACTATTTACTGTTTGATCAACACATTAAGAAGGCAAGAAATTGCACTAATTAACTTTTGACGAGGTACCTGTTAACTGAAAAGCATTCCAGGTGACGACCTCACGAAGCTGGTTAAGAGAATGCCAATAGTGTGCAAAGCGTCATCAAGGAAAACGGTGGCGACAGTGAAGAATCTAAAATATGAAACATTTTGTTTCAACCCTTTTTAAAAATTTTTTTTTTTTATTTTTGTTTACCACATAATTCCGTTTATTTTTTCACGGTCTGGTTTCCATCAAATCCTGCGCTCTGATTGGCTGGCAAGCGGGTCTGTATCCTACTGTACGGACCTCTGGCGACTTGCTCATTCACAACAACAAATGTAGCAATTTTTGTCAACATTTAACTTTTTTATAAGATTTTTATCAAAAATCTTATACATTTTTGCCAGCATTTCTCAGCATAATAGCATTAATTCTACAGCATGGATAGTGATAACGGGGCGGCACGGTGGTGTAGTGGTTAGCACTGTCGCCTCACAGCAAGAAGGTCCGGGTTCGAGCCCCGGGGCCGGCGAGGGCCTTTCTGTGCGGAGTTTGCATGTTCTCCTCGTGTCCGCGTGGGTTTCCTTCGGGTGCTCCGGTTTCCCCCACAGTCCAAAGACATGCAGGTTAGGTTAACTGGTGACTCTAAATTGACCGTAGGTGTGAATGTGTGTGAGAATGGTTGTCTGTGTCTATGTGTCAGCCCTGCGATGACCTGGCGACTTGTCCAGGGTGTACCCCGCCTTTCGCCCGTAGTCAGCTGGGATAGGCTCCAGCTTGCCTGTGACCCTGTAGAACAGGATAAAGCGGCTAGAGATAATGAGATGAGATAGTGATGACGACAGTGTTCACAGCGAAAGCGAGTTTTACTACCCTGAGGAAGAAGAAATAAAAGAAAACATTTCAGGAGAAAGCTAAAAACCTGTAACGGTTGCTAACGCCGAGCAAAAACCCCAATTTTGTATAAATAGGGGACTACATAGGCGGCAAAATGTAGTTTTTTTTTCCCTGCCATGGAAGTGCACTTTTATACCGAGGAGGAAGCAATTTGCATTACAGCTGTGAATGAGGATTCAAAATGGCGGCTTGGCTCGGCTTTCCCTTTCGGGCGCTCCCGTTTTCTATTAGAATTTGGGAAAGAAAGAAAGAAATGTATTATTTACCAGCTTAAGGTCGGTCCTTAAGGAGAAATACCTTGACCTCGGCCTTGAATACTGACCTCGGCCCAGAGGGCCTCGCTCAGTACTTTCAAGACCTCGGTCACGGTTTTTCACGATACGGCCCTCCCAGCTGGTAAACAACATATATATGTGTGTGTGTGTATGTATATGTATGTTCCATATGTTATTTCATGGTTGTGATGTCTTCAGTATTGTTCTGCAATGCAGAAAATAGCCAACATACAGAAAAACCTATGAATGAGTAGGGGTGTCCAAACTTTTGACTGGTACTGTATGTTCAGATGACGTGACAAAACTGTGAATAATCACTTTCCATTTGAAGTTATTTAAGCACGATGGTAACCATCAGCCCCCTGGTTTTAGGTGGAGCCTGGCTCTAGCACTGTGCTGGCCATCATGGGAGAGGAAGAAATGGTCAATAATGTTACAGGAAGCCTGAAACTGCTTTGAGTACTGAAAAAAAGCGACAATGGAAATGCAGATGTGTAAGGTGCCACTGTGTGTCCACAGGGGGGCAGAACAGTCCTACAGCAGCAAGACTGCACGAAAACCACAGCATAATCTATGGCGTTCACATACTTCTACTGACACATTCTTTTACACACACACACACACACTTAACAGTAATGATATCTGAAGTAGGAGAAGAGCTGCGCATGTGGGTGGGTGCCTGGATGTATCAGTTCTGTTTCATTTAACATTTAAAATGTATCTGCATTCATTCAGTTATATAAGGGTCTTTGAGTCTATAGAAAAACATGAAAATGTGTGAAACCACATTATACATTTAAATAATAGATCAAATGGGTTTAGGGTTATGATGCCAACTTGTGTCCTATTACATAAATAAATATAGCCCTTAGAATATATATTGTTTTGGTGATTGTTGGACCAAATGTCATTGTAAAAGAATTAAATGAAATGTAACACTACATGTAAAGCATCCTCTTCAGATGTAAGCACTCCTGTGGTGAGTTTATTGATCTACAAAGAGCCTTCCTTTGTTGAGTTGTGATGTACAAATCTACGTTTGTCTCGACTTATGTAAGTGTGATGATGCCCCTTTCTATCAAGCCTTGTTACAGAACATGAAAGCATACTGATAAAGAAGGGGGGGGGGACGCAAAATCTTAAAGCCATATGTTTATCGTGGAGTGCCATTGTTAACAATTTCTGCTACTTTTTGACTATTTATTTTTTATGCATCTGCTTGTTGTGTCTACTATATATTGACTGTGGGTTCTAGGACTAAAGTTGGCTATTTGCAATAATATTGACATGCTTTCTGTCTGCCTCAATTAAAATTTCATTATAGTGGTACAAGATCAGAGCTTTGTGTTTAGACCATGATGCATTACTTTTGAAAAGAAAATGAATATTGTTTACGATGTTAAATATGGCTACAACGTGTCTCAAGAGTTAGAAACTCTACCATCACCATGTCTTTTTTTCCCCCATTATGTTTTTAGCTGAAGTAATTGGACGTGTAGTTCATTGGTCAGTAATAATCACAAACTTGAGAAAATTTGATTGATAATTGGGACTGGTATTTTCTTTGAGATTTCTGAATCATGGATCAGTGTCAGATGGAAGCTATGGCCTAAGGGTTAGAGAAGCAGCTTTGGGATTAAAAGGTTGCTGGTTTGATTCCCTGCACCAGCAGGAATGACTCGAGTGTCCTTGAGCGAGGCCCCGAACCCCCAGCTGCTCTGGATAAGTGTGTCTGTCTGCTAAATGCCTGTAATGGAGGATTTGGGGAGGAAACACATGCATGTTTGGGAATAGTTTATGATCTGTGCTCCAACTATTTCTAATACTACTTCAGTATTCTCTGAATCTGCTCTATTTTTTTTTTATCACATAAAAATGATTGGCCACTGAGCTGCAACTTCCCACTGAGTAAATGCACCCACGTTTTGAGACGCAGACCAACAACCTGATGTTGAGAGGAAGCCGCCATTATCATAAGGAGATTTACAGGCCGCCATTTTTGTTTTGGTGCTCGGTGGAACGACTCAGCAAATCTGAGCGCTGGAAAATGCAAGAGAGTTCACTATCACCCATGGTGAGGTAAACGAGTCTTCATCACGTAACGACTCGTGAGAACAATCACGTTCATTCTTCTCTCTCTCTCCCGGTGACTTGGCGTTCTCTTGGCCGGGTATCACGTGAGCTGAATGTGGGGCTGAAGGCTGTGCGGCGGCGGTACAATAGCAGCGCTGTAAAAGCGGCCTCGGCCTGCCGCTGCTGGACTCAGGGAAATTCCGACTCTTTCCAGTGAGTCGGATCATTGAGCCGACTCTTTCATCTCCCAAAATGTTCATTGCTGGCTTTTTCCCCTCTAAAACGGACAAAGCGTTGGATAATTTGACTAGTGGTGGTTTTTCTTTGAATAACTATGGCTGTAATTCTCTCTCTCTCATATATATACTACATAACATTACCGTGCATTCTCATCTCATCGTATTTCATAAAATCCATTTAAATTATATACATATTTTATATATTGTACTGTATTTGCACTACTGCTATTTTGTACATTGATTTTAGAGTGTATTTTTACATATATATTAATCTGTTTTACAAGTAAGGTGAGAGAGAAACGGCATTTTGATTCTCCTATATGTCCTGGATATATAGTGAATTGACAAATCTTTGAAGCTTGAAAAAAAAAAAAAAAATATATATATATATATATATATATATATATATATATATATATATATATATATATATATATAATATTACACACACACACGCATATACTATTTTATTATATATTAGATTGAACTTTATTGATCCCTTTGGGAGGATTCCCTCAGGGAAATTAAGATATATAAATTTTTTTCAAGTTTCAAAGATTTTTGTCAATTCACTATATATTCAGGACATAGGAGAATCAAAATGCCGTTTCTCTCTCACCTTACTTGTAAAAACAGATTTATAAACATATATATATATATATATATATATATATATATATATATATATATATATGTATATGTGTGTGTGTGTAAAAATACACTCTAAAATCAATGTACAAAATAGCAGTAGTGCAAATACGGTACAATACTGTATATAAAATATGTATATAATTTAAATGGATTTTATGAAATACAATGAGATGATGAGATGAGACAATGCACGGTAATGTTATGTAGTGTGTGTATATATATATATATATATATATAATTTTTTTTTTTACAAGTAAGGTGAGAGAGAAACGGCATTTTGATTCTCCTATATGTCCTGGATATATAGTGAATTGACTAAAAAAATCTGAATCTTGAAAAAAATATATAGATATGTGTATATTACATATTACTACCATAACATTACCGTGCATTTCATAAAATCATTTAAATAATTGGCACATTTACAAGGTACTGCGAATATGAGAATCCTTGCATTGCGCTTGATTAAGTAGATTCATTCGACCTTGACTCCAGCTGGGGAGGGGAAACCACGAGAACCGATTCAAAGATACCGAGTTGTTCATTCGTTGCTGGGAAACAGACGATCACGTGCTTTCCATCCGACCTGAGCGCGCACGAGCAGCTCTTTTGTGCTGACGTGGGAGTCAGTGATTGGCCAGTTCCTTTCTTCCACCACTAAACCCCGGAAACACGTCTTGTGTCATGGAAAAAACGGCAGCTTTTATAAGAATCAGCCAAGTGTGTGTGTGTGTATATATATATATAGTGGTGTTTGTATGGGAATGTGAGAAGTCGTCAGTCATAAAGCTCCATGATTACGTGGAGTTGATTACAGCGTAATGAAGTCGTGTCGCTCGGAGGTTACGTGCGCTCCTGCTTTCGCACTATGGCGGTTACTCCGGTCACGAGCTTTTCCTGCAACAAGGTGCGGTTGTTGGACCTGAACACTGTCCCAAATCAAACAAACAACCACTAGCATTACGTATCAGAGCGAGTAGCTACTAATTTTAAAACACGCTTTCATATACCAGTGGCAGGAAAGGCAAGGTCCTTGGTTTAAACCCTTAATACTCTCCAACAGCCCACATGACTATAAAATACATTATCATTGCTCAAATTCATTTATTTATTGACCATATTTTTTTGAAGGAATCAAATGGTTCGATCTGAATAAATCAGGAGCTAAGTCAATTTTCCAATTTGAGTTTAAATATCTAACTCACAGATCTAAATTCAAATGCATTTTTTTTTTTGGTTAAATAATCCTGTAAAAATAAGCCTGCCTTCCATTTCCGGCCTGAGTACAGTACAGTACAGCTCACTGACTGTGTAACCACACCTCCTCAGAAATCATTGCAACAAATGACGTAACGAAACTGATTCAGCCAATCCGTGCGCGCCTATCATCCCACGTGACCTGGAACAGAAATACCAGCCCAATCGCATATTCTGTTGTTCATGTGCAGAGACATTTCACAGCTGTGCTGCCTCAGAGCAAACTGAGATAGAGAGACGCTCATCGTTTCTGAAACACTGCGCATTTCATGGTACCATATTGCAGGTTTTACCGGTTGTTTGTTCACATTTATGGTACGGCGATTAAAAAAAACCAAACAAAAACAGACACGTAGTTAGTAAAATTGTAACTTGTTTAATAATATATCCATCATGGTGTATGAATTCACTCATCCCTCTTGTGAAAGAATCAAAACCTGCGCCGTCTGAACGGAAATGTTGCCTTTTGTATGAAGTGAACACAGTCAGGAAATGTATAGACAAGTCGATATCCCTGTCCAATCCCATGCCAGGTCCCATAAGACCGACACTTCATATTCCATTCATACCGGGGTTAAGGTGGGGCTGACCCTACCTCTAATGCCGTAGTCCCTGGTAAGGGGCCCCGGAGACCCCGTGCTATGGACAAACAGCTGCTCTATGTCTAACCCAGGCTGAGGGTATTCCCTTTAGCGCTGAATAGATTTTGTTTACAAGAATACAAGAAAAAAGAATAATCCCTTTCTGAAAAGAATTGAATATTCCACGGCGTGTGTATTTAATAACGTGACCACTGTTCCCATAATATCCACATTTACTTCTTTCGAATATCCGTTTAGCTACTAGGTCTTTTCTCGTCGTCTGCGTTATTCACTCCGTCCACCCTTTCACCGAGCGGTGCACAAGTGACTACTCGTTCCACCCCTCCCAAAAGCCAAGTCCTGCCCCTGTTTCGGTCAACCAACACGTTTCACTTTTCTTATCCAATCAGATCGCTGTGTTTGTTTGAGCACAGAGATCGACATATTTCCAGCCAATAGGAGTTTAGCGGGCTGCACCTCGACGCTGGGAACGCCTCGTTATCGCGCCCCTGCACGAGCTGCACAGAAACCCCGTGTTATGGTTGTGTGTCAGTTTCGCTGGCAGCCACGGTCGATGCCGGTGAGGAGGGGGGGATGGGCGCCGCTGCAAATGTTGAAGACCTGAGCTAGAATCACAGCCTTGTAACACACAGAGCTGTACCTACCCCAAATAAATAACGACTATAATTATTATAAAACATTATAAATGGATGCAACCAGCCGGGATTCAAAATAACACTTGAAGGAAGTGCTATGACCCAAACAGAAAAGGGTATGAAACTTTCACCCACTGCGTGAGGGACATTGAGAAGTTTGGAAGGTACCCCGGGAGAGGGAGCTGCCTCTCGGCTTACAGCTCGCAGGAAACGCCGAGGTCACAAGAAGAGGCCTTGTAGTCTGATTCGTTTTGATGTGGGAATATTTAAATACAGCCACTTATCTCAGTAGGATATTTTACCTGAACTGAGCTGGCATGAAGGGCTGGGTAAGTTTACATGATTTACCGGGGGGTATTTTGGAGATAACAGCATGTTATGAGTCTCTAAAGGCAAAAGTTGCAGCATAGCCTAACTTGGCAGCTAGCTATGCTAGCTAGCTTTCTATTTCTGTCTGTGTTGTAGTGTCTCATCAGATATTGTTATTGACATTTATCTGGGATATCATTATAAATCAAATGTTTTCAGTGTAACCTTAGTTTATGCTCACTTAACTAACTGTACAAGTTAACTACTTGGTTAGCTCCATGGCTAGTAAATTGCTATAACCAGTACTCAATATTGAGAGCAGTTCCTCGTGCTGCGAAGCCTGCATTTTTTCACAAGAGCTGGCGATGTAAACATTTGCTGTTTGGACTAATTATGTGCTTATTTGTGATTTTTATATCGGTACATAATGTTTACAACACCATGGTGGTTCAACACGATGAACTGTGCTCATATACATGGGCTTTCGGTAATTGATTAAAGGTTTTATTGCTACTGATAGTGTGATACTGGGCAGTTTCCTTTTACTTGGCGAGGTTAGCTGGATGGAGAATGCTGGCTCATTCTTTGCTCCAAAGACTCGTGTGTGTGTGTGTGTGTGTGTGTCAGCGGTGTAACATTCAAATTGGACATTTTTTTGCCACACAGTGGGTTTTATAAACCGAGGAAAGACCGTGCTGAACATATTCATACTGGCTTGAGATTCTGGGGCATCTGAGAGTGTCTGCTTGGTTTTTACACCGGTCTTCACTCATGTGGTTACAAGTAGGTTAGCTCATACTCAAGGAGTTTGTAAGGCTAGTTAGCCATTAACCTTAGCGTCCAGGTCAGCAGAGTTGTACACAAGGCTGTATTTCCAGTTGGAAGTCGTGTTAAGTTTGAAAGGGTTTTCTGGACTCGATGAAGCACTGTCTTCCAGACAGAAGTGTGTGTGTGTGTGTGGGGGGGGGGGGGTTATTTATTATTTTTTAAAATAATTATTTTCTGCAACTACTACCATTTTATATCATATGCGTTATCGTTTTGTTTTAATACACGTCTTCTGTTTGGAGATTTGGTTGCATAATTGTTTCCGGAAGTATTCCTGTTTTGTATTTTTAGCATTGTGTTGGACTGATGCAGTTAAGATCTATTTTCATTTTGGTTCGCTGAACTTTTCAGGGAGGTTAAAGGACTCGTAGGTTTTTGTGTGTGTTGAACTTTCTCTCTTTCGTGAGCTAACATTGCCAACTCTTTGAAGGGTGACTTGCTTTTCTCAATCTTCCCCCCCACCTTCCCCATGAACCAACCCCCGAGCTCTTCGGCGGCCATGAGAAATGGGTGGTATTTCTGAGGGGAGCTCGCGTTTCCTTTTTTAGCCTCCATTTTTATTTCAACAACAAGTGAGTCGGAGAGAGAGAGAGAAGGGGCAGGCTGCAATGGCTGGCTAACGATTTGCTGCCGCTGTTTCCGTCCAGCGGGGAATTTCCCGTTTAATTATTACTTGCGTCGACATTTTTAGTCAGTTTCGAGGGAAAAAACCCCCTGCTGTCCCAGAATATCTCGGCGTCCAAACGCCTTGTCGTGTGTTTATTCGACACACGGTCTGTTGTGTGTCCACATATCACCTTTGTTAGCCTGTGGTGTGAGGCAGTTGTTTTCTGGTAATATTTCACGGATGATAAACACACTGAGGAATGAGTGATCTCATGCCATTATGGAGGAAGCCAGCGTTGCTAGTCGCTCTTGAGTAGCTAATTAACAGGACCCCTGCTTCCCTTGACCGTGAACAAAGGGGTGTCCAGAACAGTGCCTGAAATATTTGTTGTGTAACACGAACAAAATAAACATGTCTCCCCGAGCCGTGCAACATCAGCACAGCGCCACTGCGTTTAGACAAGACCGGGGGATGGAGGGTGTTTGTGGTGTTCAGCAATCACTTACAGTATGGCTCCTGGCAAATAGAGGAGCTAGTGTTTCCCGTTTTCCTGGGAGGCCTTGCTTACATTCAGTTTTCCCATTTTTAGGGGGAAATTTGGCGGGTTTTTTTCCGGTTGAATTGTTGAAGTGGTCCTGGATTATCAGCCCGTCTGTTTTGTAAATTCACACAAGCCCGTTTTAATGCTTGAACATACAGCACGAGAAGTCAGGGCTGAACTCTGTGTGTGTGTGAGAGAGAGATGGTAATAAGGCCAGTGTAAGCAGTCATCTAAAGCCTAATCTGAAAACATGCAGTATACAGACAGTGTCTGTCTGTCTGTCTCTCTCTCTCACATGCTACAGCAAGAGAAGTCAGGGCTGAACTGTGTGTGTGAGATAGAGAGATGGTAATAAGGCCAGTGTAAGCAGTCATCTAAAGCCCAATCTGAAAACATGCAGGTTACAACTGCAGTATACAGACAGTGTCTGTCTCTCTCACACACACACACACACACACACACACGCTACAGCAAGAGAAGTCAGGGCTGAATTGTGTGTGTGTGTGTGTGTGTGTGTGTGTGTGAGAGAGAGAGAGAGAGAGATGGCAATAAGGCCAGTAAAAGCAGTCATCTAAAGCCTAATCTGAAAACATGCAGGTTACAACTGCAGTATACAGACAGTGTCTCTCTCTCTCTCTCTCTCTCTCTCTCTCTCTCTCTCTCTCTCTCACGCGTGCTACAGCAAGAGAAGTCAGGGCTGAACTCTGTGTGTGTGAGAGAGAGAGAGAGATGGTAATAAGGCCAGTGTAAGCAATCATCTAAAGCCTAATCTGAAAACATGCAGGTTACGACTGCAGTATACAGAGAGTGTCTGTCTCTCTCTCTCTCTCTCTCTCACACACGCTACAGCAAGAGAAGTCAGGGCTGAATTGTGTGTGTGTGTGTGAGAGAGAGAGAGAGAGAGAGAGAGAGATGGCAATAAGGCCAGTAAAAGCAGTCATCTAAAGCCTAATCTGAAAACATGCAGGTTACAACTGCAGTATACAGACAGTGTCTCTCTCTCTCTCTCTCTCTCTCTCTCTCTCTCACGCGTGCTACAGCAAGAGAAGTCAGGGCTGAACTCTGTGTGTGTGAGAGAGAGAGAGAGATGGTAATAAGGCCAGTGTAAGCAATCATCTAAAGCCTAATCTGAAAACATGCAGGTTACGACTGCAGTATACAGAGAGTGTCTGTCTCTCTCTCTCTCTCTCTCTCACACACGCTACAGCAAGAGAAGTCAGGGCTGAATTGTGTGTGTGTGTGTGAGAGAGAGAGAGAGAGAGAGAGAGATGGCAATAAGGCCAGTAAAAGCAGTCATCTAAAGCCTAATCTGAAAACATGCAGGTTACAACTGCAGTATACAGACAGTGTCTCTCTCTCTCTCTCTCTCTCTCTCTCTCTCTCTCTCTCACATGCGTGCTACAGCAAGAGAAGTCAGGGCTGAACTGTGTGTGAGAGAGAGAGATGACAAAAAGCAGTCTGACAAAAGCAGAAATGCTTAAACTTAAATCAGGATATTCTATTAAATGTGGTTCTGTAAAAGAGTAAATGTTGAGTGTTTCTCAGTGTGTCCTCTAGATTTGAGAATTTGTCATTCAGTTGTTTTTGGTTTTTTTGATAGAAATGAACTTGTACGCTTTGGAATGAACGATAGTATTCTGTAATATATATTTAAAAATGCTGTTCAGCTTAATAAACTACTGTTTGCCTCTGCAACTAAGGCCAGTGTAAGCAATCATCTAAAGCCTAATCTGAAAACATGCAGTATACAGACAGTGTCTGTCTGTCTGTCTGTCTGTCTGTCTGTCTCTCTCTCTCACATGCTACAGCAAGAGAAGTCAGGGCTGAACTGTGTGTGTGAGAGAGAGAGATGGTAATAAGGCCAGTGTAAGCAGTCATCTAAAGCCCAATCTGAAAACATGCAGGTTACAACTGCAGTATACAGACAGTGTCTCTCTGACACTCTGTGTGTGTGTGTGTGTGTGTGTGTGTGTGTGTGTGTGTGGTTATACGCCACACATTTTCTGAATGTTTCCGTGTTATTTTAGTCACTCTGCTTTTCTGGCCATCTTTAACTATGTGAAATTTGAGCTCTAATCCCCACTCACCCAACTCGCTCGTCTCAGTAAACCATAATGCTTTATGAAGTGTCAAAAGCTGAAGCAGTCTGACAAAAGCAGAAACGCTTAAACTTAAATCAGGATATTCTATTAAATGTGGTTCTGTAAAAGAGTAAATGTTGAGTGTTTCTCAGTGTGTCCTCTAGATTTGAGAATTTGTCATTCAGTTGTTTGTTTGTTTTTTTTGATAGAAATGAACTTGTACGCTTTGGAATGAACGATAGTATTCTGTAATATATATTTAAAAATGCTGTTCAGCTTAATAAACTACTGTTTTACACTGCCTCTGTAACTTTTATTGAGAGGGAAAAAACTGCTCAAAATATCAAGGTCATTAGTTTTATCCTCCAGGATAACGACCTCTTGACAAAAGGGTATGTGGAGGCAGGTGTTGCTGTCAGTAAGGGTTACAGACATTTTCTCAGAATAATTGAGGAAGGTTGGTGGTGTTGGGGTATTATAGCTGGCGTGTTAGCAAAACAAAAATGAAAGCTTTGAGTTTTTTTTCACAAGGCTTTCAAACATCAGCCACTGCATAGATTGTTCTGAATTTATTCATGTCTGTTGTTGCCCCAAGTGCGGGCCTCCCTTTTTTTTTTTTCTTCTCTCTCCACTGAAACATGATGATCTGAAGGAATGTTCAGTCAGAGCAGATAGTTTTCAGTTCTTTCACATTCTCACTCTTATTCCCTTGTTCTCTCACTCACTTACGTTGCTTCTGCGCCCTTTGATATGCGTGCTTGTGCCGTTTCCTGTCCTTTCCGGAGGAAATTTCTTTGCAGTGATATGGACCTAAAGCTGAGGAATAAACAATATTTGACTGGGTAACAGAAGAGAGACGTGACGGCTTTCCATTAACATGGTCACTGTATTATTCGAAAGTGCATGTTTATCTGTCTAGCCTTTACATTCACTCGAACATTTGCTTTCAACCACTGGAAAAAAACAGTCTTTTTGGGTTAAATCTATAAATAGTTGTAGTGTGGAAATGGGAAATGTTGCTCTTTTGAAAATGGACACATGGTCATGTGATTGTAATTTCACTTGGCCAACCCCATTGCATGGCAGTTTTTTGCATTGGGTATTTTTGTTTGAATGCCTTGTATAGTATACAAGTGGCACAGAGTCGTGCAAGAAAGCACTTGTGTTCATGTTGTCAAAAAAAAAAAAAGTGTGAATGATTTGAGGCTCATGTGTCTGACACCAAGGGCGAATACACAGCATGAAACTCATGTTTCATTGTGAACTGGAAGCTTGGGGGGCAGAGACTGAAAATGCAAATGTGACCAAAACACAATCTACCCTTTTTTTTTTTTTAAATATAAATGTGCCCGTGTCAGGACCTGTTATTTACACTTATGCCTCTTATTTATGAAAAGAGCAGGACACAAAGATGAGTTTCTAGCTGAATTAGGCTAATTGGAGGCCAGATGATGGTCTGTTTTTCACTCATCAGATGGAATTTAAAAAAAAAAAGGCTGTGGAAAGGCAAGAGTGAGTCAGGTTCATTATGTGGTAAATCGTGACTTTTTTTTTTTTTTTAAGCACACTGTATTCCTAAGCCTATATATGTTCACGACACTTCCAAGCTCTAGAGCCAGTTTGAGTACAGCTGTGCCTTGCAGTACAATAGGGTTAAAACTTGGCTGTGTGACGCCTGCCACTCTGCCTTTTCAGGATTGGAGCGTTTTCTGATTTTCTCAACCAATCATAAGACCCATGTCCTTAGATTGGACTGTGTGTGCACATGTTTGTATTTTAAGGCCGGTGGGGGTGGTGTTTTCATGGCTGTGCTCTGCAGTGAAGAGCAGAAATGCTTGTGAAAGGGTGGGAATAAAAATCTTGAAACAATTTGCATCCCTCATCCACACTTATTAGCCTTAGGGGCAGTCTAATGAACAGTAGGCTGACATGGGAAGAGCTGCCATCAAGGCTTAACAATTTTGTCTCAAGTGTGTGTGTGTGTGTGGGGGGAAATGTTACTTTAAAGCCTGTGTCCTTTCCTCCCGTTTCTTGTGTCCGAGGTACACATCCCTGTTTACTGCTTTTCATTCTCTTGTTTTTCTGTCGTTTTCCCCCTCGAAATTAAGGAAGTTTGATGGTCTGTTATTCTCTCATTTCTTTAGTCGTAGTGAATCAAGCGCTAAGCAGACTTTTTTTTTTTTCTTTTCTCAGAGGAAATGGTCCGGCATTGTGCACAACATGTTGACTTAAAGGGTGTTGGCATCGCATGGAATGCGAGCATACCAAGATCTTTTGGGTTGTATGCAGGTGAATTTAATCTGCGAATGTGATTTGAGCAGTTTCCAGTGAGAAGGTTTACTACAAAATCAACATCATACTAGTAAAGGTAATGAGGTTGTGCGTGTATATAAAAGGATTTCAGAAGGGTACTTGCTCGTTATTTGAATTCTGTATTTTATAATTGAACTTCAAGTTGAACATCTAAGTTTGACTGCCACTTTGATATCTCTTTGCCTTTTTTTTTTAACATTTATTTATTACTTCCTGCTGCATCAGACAAGGGAACATTATACATTGTTCCCTGAGGCAAAATGGCTGTCCCAGATAGTATGAACCTTATTTGTGTTTGAAGAAGTCAGTGATGTGGAAAGACTGATGTCATCATTTGTGCTCAGGTGACTGTTTTGTGTTAGAACTGAAGAGGTTTGTGATTAAGTTAGTGCGATTTAAGAGAATCGCTGTAATGTTTGCGTTGTAGTCATAGCCACAAATATGTCCAGACCGTTTTCCTTTTTGTTGTTTTTGTTCTGTAAAAAGCCCCATTATGTGCATTACATGGTTCTGTGTGTTGACTGCTGTGCAAGCAGCACCCCGGTCAACTGAATCTAATAGTATTAAGATGAGTTAAATCACATTAGCGTGTTTTGTCTCTAGGGCAGGTGATCTCATTTGAACATTAGTTTTATGTTAGTAACTCTATATAAATACGCAGAAACCGAGCAGTTGTGTAACAGGTAACATGCATGTCTTTGAGCATGTTTTTTGTCTCCTTGATTTGAGAACCAAAGGGTAGAGAAAGTGTGCGCAGACAGGGTAGGACATTACAGTGGAATTTGGGGTAGGGGGTAGGGCCTGTCTGGCTTAGTGTGTGGGTTGTCTTGTTTCCATCCTCTTTCTGTGCTGGGAGAGATGATGTCATCTGTGTGTGTCAGGCTAGATATTCGAGCTAGGTTGAGCACTGTGGGTCTTATTTGGGAATTTGCCTTTTTTAAATGGTGCAGCTGCCTATGTTTTTGTAGTATACTGCTTTTATTATGATGTATTGTTTCTCACTCGTATATTAAAAAAAGGGACACGTGTGATGTCACTCATGAGGAAGTCAATGAATTGGTTTGATAGATTTGGGTATTTTGTGTCTCATAAAAAGAAAACCACACACTGGCATATTGAAGATATCAGGGCTGTGAAAAATCCGCGGATCCGCGGAATTCCGCGAATTTGGCCGCCAAAAATATCATTTTAGTAAATCATCTAATTTTGCAATAAAAATGGGGAGGGAGGTTTCTTTTGCGACAATGACAGTCCGGTTTACGGCATTTGCGCCATGCTTACAAACCACGGCGCGAATCTTGTGCTCTTTAAACACGCTTTCGATATCAACGGTTTTGAAAAGGAGAATTTCGCGGTATGTCCGTGTCATGGAGGGACATCGTTCAGAGGGAGGACGGTGAGGCCGACGATATCGAAAACATTTGACAAGGAAAACGGCATCAAAATCCATGGAATTGGCGACAGCTGGAGTTTAAAGTCGGTAGTGAATGAGCACATACGGAAGATAAAAGAACCGGGGAAAGCTTACTGCATCTTGTGCCATCAGGATGTGAAGTACGGTTCTGGTGGAAGAACGCGTTTGGTTGACCATGTTAAAGGAAAAAAAAAACATGCGGAATTGGTGAAATTGAAGCTGTTGAACTCTAGATTACCAGGTAGACCATCTTGTTCACATTTATATATTCAGTTTATAATAATAAACAATTCAAATCAAGTTTATTTGTATAGCGCTTTTAACAGTAAACATTGTCGCAAAGCAGCTTTACAGAATTTATAGAAAAAAAAATCATTCGTTTGCTTTGCTCACTCGTGATGTATTCATTCACCACTCAAAGATAAACTTCATATCGTCATACAACTGTCTAATGCTCTTTATATTATATGGACACGCCCACAAAAATTACGCAAGTTAATCAAGAGTTTTAATTTTGAACCGATTTGCCATTTTGACAACGTATCTAGTCTAGGGATGGCGAAAACTAAAAAAAAAAATCTTGACCGACCACCGAGCCTCATTAGCCGGTTAAAGTCGGTTAACCTATGAGTTTAAACAGGGATGCAAACGGCGCGCCTTTTGGCGGATGCCGCCTTTTTCACGGCTGAATCGTGCAGATCCGTGTTTTTTTTTTTTTTGTTTGTTTGTTTGTTTGTTTTTTTAGGGGGGCGTTGGAGTGTCTGAATAATTTCATCAGAGTAAATTCTGTATTAAAATTACTAAGCAAATGCCGTTAGTCCATGAAACATAGGAAGTATAAGTATGAGAAGCAAATGTGCGCAGCTTTCTGATTTACTGTTTTCTTCTCATACTTATACTTCCTGTTTCATGGACTAATGGCATTTGCTTATTTAGTAATTTTAATACAGAATTTACTCTGATGAAATTATTCAGACACTCCAACGCGCCCCCCCCAAAAAAATCGGATCTGCACGATTCAGCCGTGAAAAAGTCGGCATCTGCGCCTTTAGTTTGTGTGGAGAGATATGATCTGCAATAACATGCATTGTTGGCTACAGACCAAAACACACTTTCAGAATGCACTGGCCAAGGCAGGACTAAACTCCATGTGCCTTCTAATAATAATAAAAAAAAAAACCCAGAATAGTCATTTGTAAGCTAAAAAGCCTGTGTCTACACTTTTTTCTTTCGCCGAGTTTTCTTTCGCAGCGGGAGGGCGGGACATGACTGAATGGGTGTTTCTGATTTGTCAGCTGTCTTCAACTGGGGCGGGAGGGCGGGACATGACTGAATGGGTGTTTCTGATTTGTTAGCTGTCGTCCTTACACCGCATGGCATGCCCCAAGCGTTTACAACACAGAATTCCAGGTTCTCCGCTCCAAAATTGGCAGCTTCAAAACGATTGATGTTTTGTTTTTTTTTTAACCGACAACCAAAAAAAAATTAACCGGTTGACGTTGATTCAGTCAACCACCGGTCAAACGGTCATCGGTTAACATCCCTAGTCTAGTCGTTGAGAACACTGCGAGTGACATCATCGGAGTGAAATATTGGAAGATGTCACTCAGAGCCGTGATGTGTTTTGTATGAAAAATGCAAGTTTTTCAATACGAGAAGATAAACTTCGTCTTCAAGCCAACGTGTGATTTTCTTTATTACAACCCCAATTCCAAAAAATTGGGACACTGTCTAAAGCAAACAGAATGTGAAGATTTGCAAATCTTGGAAACCTTATATTTCATTGGAAATAGTGCAAAGACAACATATCAAATGTTGAAACAGACATTTTATTGTATTTTGAAAACTATATGCATTTTGAATTTGATAACGTTTCAGAAAAGTTGGGAAAGGGGCAACAAAAGACTGAAAGTTGTGTAATGCTTAAAAAAAAAAAACCACCCTAATTTGGTTAATTGGCAACATGATTGGGTATAAAAAGAGCACCCCAGAAAGGCAGAGTCTCTCAGAAGTAAAGATGGGGAGGGGTTCGCTGCTCTGTGAAAGACTGCATGGGCAAACAGTGTGACATTTTAAGAAAAACATTCCTCAATGAAAAATTGCAAATAATTTGGGGATCACATCATCTATGGTACATATCATTAGAAGATTCAGAGAATCTGGAGAAATCTCTGTATGCAAGAAACAAGGCTGAAAACTGACATTGGATGACTGTGATCTTCAGGCCCTCAGGTGACACTGTATTAAAAGCAGACACGTGTCTGCAGTGGAAATCACTGTATGGGCTCAGGAACACTTCAGAAAACCATCGTCTGTGAAAAGTTAATTACTGCATCCACAAATGCAAGTTAAAACCAGATATAAACAATGTCCGGAAACACCGCCATCTTCTCTGGGCCTGAGCTCTTTTACAGTGGACTGAGATCTGACGAATCAAAAGTAGAAATTCTTTTTAGAGATCATGGACACCATGTTCTCCAGGCGAAAGAGGAGAGGGACCATCCGGCTTATCAATGCACAGTTCAAAAATGAGCATCTATGATGGTATGAGGGTGCATTAGTGCACATGACATGAGTAGCTTGTACAACTGGAAAGGCATCATTAATGCTGAATGATGTATACACATTTCAGAGCAATATGCTGCCATCCTGACAAAATGTTTTTCAGGGAAGGCCTTCCTTCTTTCAGCAAGCCGATGCCAAACCGCTTTCTGCACGTTTTAAAACTGCATGGCTACGTAGTAAAAGAGTCCGGGTGCTAAACTGGCCTGCGCCATCCAAACTTTTTTGGAAACGTGTTGCTGACATCAAATTCAAAATGAGCATATATTTAAAAAAAACAATAAAATTTCTCAGTTTCGACATTTGATACGTTTGTATTATTTTCCATGATGTAGGGTTTCCATGATTTTGCAAATAATCACTTTGTTTTTGTTTCTTATTTACAGTTTACTCTAAAGTGTCCCAACTTTTTTGGAATTGGGGTTGTATGTAGACACACTGACAAAAAGTACTCAAATATATCAAAACAATTCACTGATTTCCTTACGAGTGACATGGAGAAATGTCACGGTTTTGGGTCTCCATATCCCGGATATAGCTCGTATTGGGGGGGGGGGATACGAGTGGTGTATTTCCCAGTAAACGACTCCTGTCTATGTATGGCCCTTTTCCACTACCCTTTTTCAGCTCACTTCAGCTCGCTTCAGCTCACTTCAGCCCGACACGGCTCGCGTTTCGACTACCAAAAACCAGCACGACTCAGCTCGTTTCAGCCCTGCTTAGCCCCTAAAACTCGCACCGTTTTGGAGTGGGGCTGAAGCGAGCCAAACCGTGCTGAGTGAGGTTGGGGGCGTGAGCAGACACTCCCCTGTGCACTGATTGGTGAGGAGGAGTGTCCTCACATGCCCACACACGCCCCGCGAGCGCGCTGGGATCTGTAAACACCGCAAACCCGGAAGGAGAATAATTACGAATTACGAGAATTTCTGAAGCCTTATGCGCCTCGCCTCATCTATACGCTCTTGCCAGTATCTGTTGGCGTTGTCGGTGACAACAAGCCACAGCACCAAGACCAGCAACACTAACGACTCCATGTCCTCCATGTTTATTGTTTACTATCCGGGTCGTGAGACTACCGCTTAAAAGCTCACTGAATCAGTGACATACAGAGCATCGTGGATGAGTTCGCGGAGCGCAAGGCTCGCCGTATGCCCTTCAAATAATGCGCGCAGTAGGCTATTGATGTTTTATTATGAGCCATGTACAGTATGTCACCTAATGTTTTTTTGTTTCTGAGTTACATGTTCGTTTGAAGGACTTAATGTACAAAATAACATAGTTGCACCCCGGAGTGTTGAAATTGGTAAACACAGTGCATTCAGTGAGGTTTGCACCGCCCTCCTTTTATTTCTGACTCTTCCTGTCACCGTTGCAACCTCTGAGCGCTCATTCGTATGCCCTTCAAATAATGTGCGCAGTATAGGCTATTGATGTTTTATTATGAGCCATGTACAGTATCCTAATGTTTTTTGTTTCTGAGTTTCATGTTCGTTTGAAGGACTTGATGTACTAAATAACATAGTTGCACCCGGTAGTGTTGAAATTGGTAAACACCGCAGTTGCGGACATTTTGTAGCCTAAAATGATGTTATGATAAGCTTTAATAAAGGGCCCGGTCATTTGCCCCGCCCCCGGCCCGGCTCTGACTTGTTCCGCCACTGTCACTGATGTCACTGTTTGCGCTGCTTAACGACATCACCTGACGTCCACCCACTTTTGCTAACTCCACCCAATGTGTCCACCCACTTCCAGCCAGCACGGTTCAGCGCGGTTGTAGTCGAAATGCAACTCCAACAGCCCCACTCAGCTCGACTCGGCACGGCACGGCTCAGCCGCGTTTGTAGTGGAAAAGCGGCAGTAGTGTGTGTGTGTGTGTGTGTGTGTTGAGAGATCCATCCATATTCACTGGATATGAGCAATCGTGTGCTCTGATAGCCTAGTAGTAGAGTAGCCAATCAGCTCATATACCGTGAGTAGAGAAAAACAAAATGGCAGTGTGTTGTTGAAACAACTGAGGACAAAATAAAGGTTCTCCTCAAAAACCCTTAAATTATCAAGTATGTAAAAGAAACAGAAGTGGCTAAAAGGATAGTCATCGTGTGCCACCGCCCAGCCCCCAATATCTCCTGTTCCACAAGCAAGTTTTGTATAAAGTCTTTATCACATTTGCAAGGAATAAAAATGCTCAGTTTGTCAAAATCCAGTGAATGTGGATAGAATAAAAGTTATTCCACTCAATCTTGTACATGACTTACTATAGCCTACTCAGTGCTACGCAACTCAATCTATCAGCTCATGTACGACTCAATTTCGTGGAATAACTGTTAAATATATAATTTGTGTCTGCATTATACAGAGTGTTAAATGCAGGGGTGCTGATTATAGTAGCACTTTTTTTTTTTTTTTTTTTTTAAATTATGTCTGGTTGAGGGATTTGATTTTCTCTGAGGATTTTTTTTTTTCCAGTTAAAAGGTTGGATTTTTCATTTTTATCCCCCGCTGGCCGAAAGGCCCGAAGGGGGATTTTATGTTGTGGCAATGTCTGTCCCAGGAAGAATACTCACTTTCTGAAATCAACCCCTCTCACAATTTTGGAGGAATTTCACGAAACTTGGCAGGCTTCTTTGTTATGTCAGTAATACGTATATTGCAATTTCGTTCAATTCCGAGGCTGTCCACACGGCAACGGATTCAGGTGAATCTGATAAAATTGTTTATCGTTTCGGCCTGGCGTCCACACGGCACCGGCGTTTTGGGTGCCCCAAAACGAGAACGGGTTCCAGAGTGGAAAAATCTGGCAACGGCACCGTTGCGAAGTCGTCTGGATGAGTAGAACGGATTTGTTTACGATGACGTCATGACCACATGACTAGAACAAGCAGCACTCTCGCTGTTTTGTATGAACCACTGCATTGCATTCACTTTTGTATACAGCTTTTCTTTTAAATAAACAAGTAACAACCATTTCTTGAATTTCTTTTTTTATTGGATAAGACTGCTTTTCAAAATGTTCACACACACAATATAAAAAGTTATATAAATTATATAAAAATGCTTTTCAAAATGTTCACACACAATAAGAAAATTAAGTTATATAAAACTATGCACACTAATCAGGGCCGGCTCTAGGTCTTTGGCTGCCCTAGGCGAGATTGAGTTTTGGCGTTCCCCCCCCCCCCCCCCCCCCCCCAAGAAAAAAAACCCTCTAATAACATCTAAATAACACTTTAATCTAATCACTCTATTACTATTAAACAATGTATGGTGCATGGACAATAAACAAGAAGTCATTTTTATCTTTTTCATTATTATTATTGTTATTATTCACATAAAGTGTCACAAAGTAAAATGACCACACAAATTCAATACATATCTCCATATAATGGGCAAAAACTCTTCCGCACCCTGTTCAAAGTGTAGTGCATGGACAATAAACAAGAAATTTTTAGTTTCTTTTTTGCTATTAAAAGTTAAGTCATCTCTGAAGAATTAACAAATTAAATGAATAAAAAAATTATACAATTCTAAATTGTGCAAACTTAAGCACCCTGTTAGGACATCAATGGGCTGTATTTTCAAACAAAAGTGCTATTATGGGTACTTTGTTATTGAAGTAACATTACAATGGGACTCGTCTGGTCTTCCTAATGGCAAATTCCTTGATATCATCAAATGATATTTCTCTTGAGATCTCTTGGTTGATGCTCATCAGAGCAAGCCCATTCAGACGTTCTTGACTCATTGTTGACCTTAAGTATGTCTTCAGCAGTTTTAATTTTGAAAAGCTTCTTTCAGCAGAAGCTACTGTCACAGGTAGTGTAACACAGCAGAGGTAAGGAGCGCGTATTTCTACATCCCCAGCCGCATCAGAGGTGTTGTAAAAAAAAGGTTTTCAACCTTTCATGAGCCAGGGCGCACTTTTTTCAATGAAAAAATCTCAAGGCACATCACCAATAGAAAATGTTGACTGAAACTAAAACGCTGTTGCCAATATTTACAATATACAGTCATTCTGTAATTTTCCACGGTACACTTGGTGATCTCTCACGGCACACTAGCGTTCCGCGGTACTAGAGTTCGGCAGCACAGTGGTTGAAAACACTGTACACCACTGATGCACTTGGTGACATCTCCATTCAATAACTCCATCCCTCCTTTTTGGTGGGGTTTTGGTCGCCCTTGGCGCCCCTGGGCACACTTTGTGCTCTAGGCAATTGCCTAGGTCGCCTATAGCAATCGCCGGCGCTGGTAAAGAGAATACATCTGAGTGCTTGTTTCGTTTCCCTGCAGTCTTGACGCACTGAGATTGTTTCTTGTTTTCAACGTGTTTATTTTCCTCCAGGAAGCTCTTCGCAACATGGTTGCTTGAATGAGCTGCTAAACTGTCATTTTAATGAGAACACAGATCAACAAAGCAACTTTGTTTTATTAAAAAAAAAACGTGCCAGGCACCATTGGAATATCTCGCTGCGAAATGTGTTTGGTGCATAAAAGACCTTTACTTCATCCCAGACTGCTCAACGACACCGACAGACTGCTCCAAGTGCAGCCGTATTCAAAACAAGCAACAGATCTATGTCAGTTATCTACGTTATGCAAAAACACTCTTTAGCCAACAACACTTAGGCTATTACATGGCCAAAACAGAGAATAGCCGCGGATGTGCACTTGCGCGCCCGAAGACACACTATAGACAGGGCGAACCACTGTTGAGCGCTTATTGTTTCATGATTAACAACCACCACCCCACCCCGCTTTTTTTGACAAATCGCACCCTGACTACATGCTTTGCTGTACAATTAAATTAGGCTAAGACGTTATAATGCTGACTCGTTTTCAGAATAGTGGAAGTCATAATTTTTCTCCCCCCGTTTCTGCGCCCCTGGATGGACGCAACGCCCTTAGCATTTGCCTATATTGCCTATGTCACGGGCCGGCTCTGACACTAATAAAACTAATTTGTACACACAGAAGGCACGATTTCCTCGCGTAGTCAAAGCCATCTTCTTCGTGTTGTGTGTTCCTGTGAGTGCTTCACGCCAGGTAGAAGAAGGGGTTTATGCGCATGCGTCCTACTACTTCTATTGTTCTGGTGTCTCCGATGGGACCGTCTTACAGCGCACGTAGAGGTTTGGCATGTGTATTGCATCGTTTTCAGCAAGCGTTGCCATATGTACCTGATATTTTACTGATCCGTTGCCCATGTGGACTCCTATCTATCTATCTATCTATCTATCTATCTATCTATCTATCTATCTATCTATCTATCTATCTATCTATCTATCTATCTATCTATCTATCTATCTATCTATCTATCTATCTATCTATCTATCTATCTATCTATCTATCTATCTATCTATCTATCTATCTATCTATCAAAATCTCGTTGTCGTGTGGATGTAGCCTCAGTCGCATTTTACCAGAGTTATGGCATAGTTGCCAGCGGGGGATGTTGTGCTCTGAGCACTCTTGTTTTCAGTATTGGATGAAGCTACTTCACCAAAAGCTGAATTTTGTCATAAGTCTTTTATAATTTTTACAAGGGTTGCCTGCCAGTAATCATGGGAGGGCAATTTGTTAGTCAAATCAGAATGCTAATTAGAAAATTCAGATTATTGCAAAACAATAAAATGTATGTACTTGGGTGTGCAGCAATGTACAGCGACTGCCAAAAGGAAAATGCACATGCTAAATCTCTTTGACGATTTGTTTTCAGTGTTTAAACTTGTATGATTATACCATATTGAAAAAGTAATAGTCAGTCCATTTGCTATTGCACATGCTCATCCCTGCACTTAAAATAAAATGCTTTTGCAACCCTGCTTGCATCTGCTGTCAGTCAAATGCTGTGGGTCTGGGAAATCCCTAAGATTTTAGTGAGGAAGAGCAAACACAGATTGATAGGGGGATGAAGAATGATGAGCGAATTCGGGAGCAGATCTGTGACGATGAATGACAATTATGACACATGACTACTTAATGTACAACCTCAAATTGGAGAAAGTTGGGACAGTAAAGCATTTACCACTTTATAACGTTGCCATTCCTTCTCACAACACTTGAGACTGAAGACATCAAATGAAGTGTTTCAGGTATTTTGTCCCATTCTTCCTGAAAACAGGTCTTCAGGTGTGCAATAGTACAGGGTAGGGATGTTGACCAATGACCGGTTGACCGAATCAATGTCAACCGGTCAATTATTATTATTATTATTATTTTTATTTTTTTTATTTTTTTTGGTCGTCAGTTAAAAAAAAAATCAATCGTTTTGGAGCCGCATGCCATGCGGTGTAAGGACGACAGCTGACAAATCAGAAACACCCATTCGGTCATGTCCCGCTCTCCCGCCCCAGTTGAAGACAGCTGCCACTCGGCGAAAGAAAAGTCTCAGTGTTGGATTACATTTTACTACGATGTTAACCAGGTACGTAACATCAAGGAAATTCTTGACTATCAAAGAAACAAGAACACGGCGCATGAATGAAGTCGATGGTTGATTAGTCTGGTGAATATTAATGTCAACGTAATAATAATACACAAGATCTGAACTAAAACCTGGTTACTCACTGATGTTACTTAGCATCAGACAGTTGCTATATTAGTTTAGCGGCTAATCAGCTCAGCTCCAGCTATCCCATTCCCAATGGCTGTGCACAATTAGCAGCCATGTAACCGTAATATCAGTAGCTGGAAAACAATTGCAGTATGAGGTCTCTGTGGCTCACTTACAAGAAAAGTGCCGAGTCCGTAGCAGTATGCAATATCAACACACAGCCTACTGCAGTTAACTGTAAACACCAGGGGCCGTATCGCTAAAACGTCCTATCTTCAATGAAAAATTAAGACGGGACAAGCGTATGATAGGATTGTTTTCAATAGGCTACTCAGTGCAAGCAGCGGTAGTGACTGAGCTGAAGCTTGCCGCTTAGAAAATGACGGCAATTTATTGAGAACATGTTCACACTGACATTTTTAATGCCAAGTTGCAACTTAACAAAAGTGCGTGCCCCTTGCTGACACGGCCATTTGTCCTCCGCTCCAATACAAACCCCTCGACATCAGTGCCGCGTTTGACTAAATGCTTCGCGCTGTAGAAAAGGTAATGTGAGTGGAGGGCAGCGACTGGGACTGAATGTGCGGATGCTCGCGGTTAGATTTAGAATAGATTCTAATAATTCCAAGTCTAGAATTTTAAACTCGTAGGTTAACCGGCTAATGAGGCTCTGTGGTCGGTCAAGATTTTTTTTTTTTTTAGTTTTCGCCATCCCTAGGACAGGGACTTTGTCTCGTTTTTTGTTTCAAAGTTCTCCACACATTCTCATTGTTAACATGAGGTTTCCTTTTTGCGCAGTCCAGTTTTAACTGGCATTTGTGGAAGTAACTCCGTACTGTCATGCTTGATAAAGGTTTGCTAAAGTAATCCTTAGCCCACGCGGTTATCGGCTATCGATGAATGACGGTTCTTGATGCAGTGCCATCTGAGGGATCAACGATCACAGGTGTTCAGCTTAGGCTTGTGCCCTTGCCCTTTACACACCAAAATTCCTCCACATTCCTTGAATCATTTAATAATATGCACTGTAGAGGGTGAAATGTCCAAATTCCTTCTGGTCTTTGTGGAATATTTGTTTTTAAACATTTCAGTGATTTTTTTTTTTTCCCCCCTCCCCTTCTTTTTTTTCTTCTTCCCCCCCCCATGCATTTGTTGACAGACTGGCGATCCATGGCCCATCTTTGCTCCTCAAAGCCAAGGCCTTTCCTGGATACTGATTTTGTACTAAATCATGGTTGGCACCACCTGTTTCAAATCACATCATTATTTAATTGTTTTACCTCATTACTAGCCCTAAATTGCCCCATTCCAACTTTTTTTTTCGAATGTGTTGCAGGTGCGAAATGCAGGAATGGCTGTATATTCATAAATGAAGTTGACCAGACAAAATATGAAATATGTTGGGTTCATACAATCTGCACTGAATTGCAGGCCAAAATAAATTTAGAAGTCACTGCTTTCTCTTTTATTTGCATTTTCCATACTGTTCCAACTTTTTTTTTTTTTTTGATTTGGGGTTGTAGTATACAAGGACTCCGTGGATATTGTAATAGTGGTGGCTTAGTGGTTAAGGCTCTGGGCTACTCATCACAGTTGTGAGTTCAAGAACTGGCCACCACCAAGGTATAACTGGGGCCCTTGAGCATGGACATTCAAGGAAGCTGGATAAAGGGCTGTTTATTCATTTTCAGGAACTGCTTTAGCCTGGTCAGAATCACGGTGAATCTGGAGCCCATCCTGGGAACACTGCGCGCGAAGCAGGAGAATTCATGCCAGATGGGATTCTAATCCATAGCAGGACACCACAGCCACTTTTATTCACACACTAGGGGCAATTTAGCATAGTCTGCCGTCATAGAGATTTTTGTCTCATGAGGGGAAAATGGGAAAACCCAGATGAAAACATGCAAAACGTCTGTGTTATCTACCGGTCTTACCATGCTGGTCATGGCTGTTTTGTCTACTAAAACCTAAAAAAACAAACAAAAAAAAACACTCCATGCTTTTGAAATTTCTGGTTATCATGTAGGGAGGCTGTTATGTTACATTTCAGTAAATTGAGGTACTCCTAAGGAATTTGCTCTTCGTGTTTAGTGCAAAATGCAAGTAATTAATCACACATGGGGTGTGTAAAGAGCAAGGGCACAAGCCTAAGCTGAACACCTGTGATCGTTGATCCCTCAGATGGCACTGCATCAAGAACCGTCATTCATCGATAGCCGATAACCGCGTGGGCTAAGGATTACTTTAGCAAACCTTTATCAAGCATGACAGTACGGAGTTACTTCCACAAATGCCAGTTAAAACTTGACTGCGCAAAAAGGAAGCCTTATGTTAACAATGAGAATGTGTGGAGAACTTTGAAACAAAAAACGAGACAAAGTCCCTGTCCTAGGGATGGCGAAAACTAAAAAAAAAAAAAAAATCTTGACCGACCACAGAGCCTCATTAGCCGGTTAACCTACGAGTTTAAAATTCTAGACTTGGAATTATTAGAATCTATTCTAAATCTAACCGCGAGCATCCGCACATTCAGTCCCAGTCGCTGCCCTCCACTCACATTACCTTTTCTACAGCGCGAAGCATTTAGTCAAACGCGGCACTGATGTCGAGGGGTTTGTATTGGAGCGGAGGACAAATGGCCGTGTCAGCAAGGGGCACGCACTTTTGTTAAGTTGCAACTTGGCATTAAAAATGTCAGTGTGAACATGTTCTCAATAAATTGCCGTCATTTTCTAAGCGGCAAGCTTCAGCTCAGTCACTACCGCTGCTTGCACTGAGTAGCCTATTGAAAACAATCCTATCATACACTTGTCCCATCTCAACTTTTCATTGAAGATAGGACGTTTTAGCGATACGGCCCCTGGTGTTTACAGTTAACTGCAGTAGGCTGTGTGTTGATATTGCGTACTGCTACAGACTCGGCATTTTTTTCTTCGAAGTGAGACACAGAGATCATATGATCTGGCGCAATAACCGGTTTGTACACACTGTTTGTAAGCCTGTAGACATGTATGCAGCATATCTTGCCACTTCAAAAATGTTCTCTTGTTAATGCGACCTTTTACCATGAATGCATAAGCACAGTTGATGCCTACAAAGTGCATGCTTTTTAGTTTTGGATAGGAATGCTACAAATCCAATTTTTATTTGCATCATAGGTCTGTTTTGAGTAAACAGCAAAAAAGTAAAACAGGAAAATGTCTGTTTTGGTTTTAAAAAAGAAGGTTGGTGAGCACTCCCATGGATGTTGATGTTTTTATAAAGTTTCAGTTCTAAACCAAGAAAAGACCTCCTTCCCAGAGTGAACGAGTGATTGATTGAAAGAAACCTGGGGACAGCTATGAGCTCTGATGGATGACTTCAGAATAAATATATAAATTTAGGGATGGAGAAAGTGTGTGTGAGAGACTTATTTATACACACACACACACACACACACACAATATTTTATATATATCACATACAGGGTGTTTCAAAAAATTTGATATCGCTTTGGAATATTTACATCTCAAATAATATAAATTTTTTTGAAACACCCTGTATATAAATAATATAATTAAAATAAATACGTCTGGGTTTCCCCTAAAGTCATAGCGGAGCAGCCCCACTACGCTTAATTTGTTGGCCGATAGCTACGCTTAATGACATGCGGCTACCTAACAAATCATCACCGCGACACAATTTAGACCTATCAGGGATTGTGTTAATGTAGAAAACATGCGTTTTTGCACACACAAATGCATATGTTCAGAATTTGAATGCGTCCCGGGACGCAGGGCTCGTGCTTGAATTTTTGCCGACTGCCTTGGCAAATCTGTTGGATTGCTACTATTTAACAAACAAAGCAAAAGTGAACCGAACGAAAAGGTCACAGCGTCGTGGTTGCTTTTACATGACGTCATCGCAACTGCGGATATATGCACGTGGGCTTTGGATCTAATTATATTTTATTAGACCTAATGCTTGGTTCAACTAGCAGCATGTTTATGTACTGATAATGTGTTTTCGGCTCAACAACATGAGCTATGTGAGCTCAAGGCTCTGGCTTGTTTATTGCTGTTAAGTCCATGCCTGAGCTTATCTTTTGTCATAATAAGGTATGTTTCTTTTTTGGGAATTTCGTAGGCATCTGTACTTTTGTCTGCCTTTAGCATCTCCGGTGTATTTAAAAGTCGCAAATCCTAAGTAGTTCAGAATGTCGTAGTGTCCCAAATCCGGTAGCTGGTTTGCCAAACACTTCAGGGGGAATAAAAACATTTGTGGGTAAATTAAGAACAACAAGCCTTTTTTTTTTTTAATTTTTATATATATATAATAATTTTTTTGTCTAATGTAAACAAGCACAGCAAAATACCTCCTCTGCATTTTACCCATCTGAAGCGGTGCACAGGCACGCACTACACTTTCCAGTTTTTCTAGGGGAAGGTGTGTGTGTGTGTGTGTGTGTGTGTGTGAGAGAGAGAGAGAAAAAAAGTGTAAAACGTATGCATTTGTGTCACCACACATGACCTTGCTCTGTCATAAGTCGTATTTTGTATTGGTTGAAACTGGGAGTCAGTGTAGTTTATGGAGTGATGCGAGCTCCTGGATGGTTTCGACAAGTGACAATATTTTCACTCCGTTTCTTGTAGTTGAGTAGTAATAAGAGCATGGGCCAAAACTGCAGCATTCAGGGCAGCACGGTGGTGTAGTGGTTAGCACTGTTGCCTCACAGCAAGAAGGTTCCGGGTTCGAACCATACGGCCGACAGGGGCCTTTCTGTACGGAGTTTGCATTTTCTCCCCGTGTCCGCGTGGGTTTCCTCCGGGTGCTCTGGTTTCCCCCACAGTTTAAAGACATGCAAATTCAGTACAATGGGGCCACTGTAATTGGCGCAAGCTGTTGTGGTTTCCCATGCCATGATGTATGTACATATATAGATCTTCCTATGGCAAAAGCTAAATAAATAAATTAAATTGTTTTTGGCGAGTCACAGAAGTGAGCAAAATGAGTGGTGTGGGTCGTTCGGGTTTTTATTTTGTGTGCCCAAGTTTCGTGCCACAAAGAGGGGTTTAATAATGTTTAAATAAATATAGGTTTCCTGCATTTGTTTTAGATGAGCTTGATTTTCAAAGTTCTCACACTTTTAATGTGAAAACTGTAAATATTTAGCATGTCAGGGTTTCAGGATTTGGAGAAGCCTTTCATGTTACTATTAATTTTGCTTTGTTATACCCTGTCCACACTAGGGGTGGGTATTGGCAAAGAAGTCACGATTCAATTCGAATCACGATTCGCATGCTACGATGCGATACTATCACGATGCATCACGATTCTTGAATTATTGCGATGCATTGCGATATATTCAACGTACTTCAGTGAAAATGTAAAAAAAAAAAAAAAACAGAGCATAATTACCAGTGGCTGTGTACGATCTGGATAGTGTCTCCAACTGATGCATAACTCAGAGCAACTCAGTTCATAACTGAATTTATTGAAACGACTTTGGAGGTAGTTGCCATTAAAGCAAATATCACTGTTTCCATACTTAACAAGTGGACACACTAATGACAAAAAGTGCAGAGGATTTATAAAACTAAAAATAATAAAAGAAAACTAATAGCAGCAGTTTTCAGTTTCTTTGCAGCACCTGCAGTATGGGAGGACAAGGCAATAATAAATATCAAAATATATATACTATATTACTCTGTACATTAAATTATCATCATCATCATTATATTATTTGTTACATTACTTTACATTATATTTAAATGCCTTATGCATTTATAGTTTGTGGAGCATCCTCAAATTAGGAAACAATACACTCACTTAGCATATTTCTTTTAGCATGTTGTAGTACCGCAGCAGTTATGTCAGACTCGGCGAGTGTGCAGATGTCCTTCTCAGATTTACGTATTTCTGCAGACAGGAGTGCAGCGTGGATGGCAGGCTGTTGCTCTAAAAAGCGCTCAAGCATGTCGTGCGCGCTCTTCCAGCGAGATTTGTAAACAGAGTCGCAGTCGCATATGATGTCTATGCAGAATGTCTAGGTCGCAGTAGCCCGCCGCCGGAAATGCCACTGGCATGAAGGCAGCGGGCGTCAAAAACTCCACGGCGACATCTACAGGACTGGAAGTTGTATTCTACTCGTTTTTGGCTGATGTTCGCCAACCATTCATACAATTTTATTCATTTTTTAAAATTAATAATCGATATTTGGCGTCAAGAATCGATGCAGTATATCGTGAAAGTTAGTATCGCGATGCATTGTCATGACGATTATTTTGCACACCCCTAGTCCACACTAGGGATTTTGTACCGATACGATACTACTTTCGTACCGCAACATCTGTCCACACTAGCAACTATACCGGTACTGTAGCGGTATAACTGTATCGGTACGAAACCCACAAATGTATGGGTTTTGTACCGGTACTGTAGCGCTTCGCTGTAGTGTGGACAGATGAAGCGGTTCTGTATCAATACAAATCTAATGCGCATGCGCAAAGTCACACACCTCAATCGATGTCTTCGCTGAATAAAATAGTGAAGAACGGAGATTTGTTTTCTTTGTTTCTTTCTCAACTGCCTCACGCGTTTTATACGATTCGACTGAATAAATGACCACCAGAAATACAGACTGTACATTGACAACAAAAAGCACACACACGTTGTTTCATCCGCCATATATTCTCAGAAGGAAGTTACTCGGTAACCACGGAAACATTTCGCGCACGCGCATTTCAACTACCGTGAAAGAAAAGCGCAAACATTTCTCGCTAGTGTGGACAGATGCACTAAACTGTACCGGTATACTTTGTATTGATACAGTTATACCACTATCGTACCGGTATATATGTGAACACAGCATTTGAAATATGGATGCGAGTACACATGGACAACTTCCCAGCAAAAGCAACACATTTTTCATAACTGTGCTTAGCCCTGTCGACAACCCGGATTCCAAAAAAGTTGGGACAAAGTACAAATTATAAATAAAAACGGAATGCAATGATGTGGACGTTTCAAAATTCCATATTTTATTCAGAATAGAACATAGATGACATATCAAATGTTTAAACTGAGAAAATGTATCATTTAAAGAGAAAAATTAGGTGATTTTTTTTTTAATTTCATGACAACACATCTCAAAAAAGTTGGGACAAGGCCATGTTTACCACTGTGAGACATCCCCTTTTCTCTTTACAACAGTCTGTAAACGTCTGGGGACTGAGGAGACAAGTTGCTCAAGTTTAGGAATAGGAATGTTAACCCATTCTTGTCTAATGTAGGATTCTAGTTGCTCAACTGTCTTAGGTCTTTTTTTTTTTTTTTTGTCGTATCTTCCGTTTTATGATGCGCCAAATGTTTTCTATGGGTGAAAGATCTGGACTGCAGGCTGGTCAGTTCAGTACCCGGACCCTTCTTCTACACAGCCATGATGCTGTAATTGATGCAGTATGTGGTTTGGCATTGTCATGTTGGAAAATGCAAGGTCTTCCCTGAAAGAGACGTCATCTGGACGGGAGCATATGTTGCTCTAGAACCTGGATATACCTTTCAGCATTGATGGTGTCTTTCCAGATGTGTAAGCTGCCCATGCCACACGCACTAATGCAACCCCATACCATCAGAGATGCAGGCTTCTGAACTGAGCGCTGATAACAACTTGAGTCGTCCTTCTCCTCTTTAGTCCGAATGACACGGCGTCCCTGATTTCCATAAAGAACTTCAAATTTTGATTCGTCTGACCACAGAACAGTTTTCCACTTTGCCACAGTCCATTTTAAATGAGCCTTGGCCCAGAGAAGACGTCTGCGCTTCTGGATCATGTTTAGATACGGCTGCTTCTTTGAACTATCGAGTTTTAGCTGGCAACGGCGGATGGCACGGTGAATTGTGTTCACAGATAATGTTCTCTGGAAATATTCCTGAGCCCATTTTGTGATTTCCAATACAGAAGCATGCCTGTATGTGATGCAGTGTCGTCTAAGGGCCCGAAGATCACGGGCACCCAGTATGGTTTTCCGGCCTTGACCCTTACGCACAGAGATTCTTCCAGTTTCTCTGAATCTTTTGATGATATTATGCACTGTAGATGATGATGATGATGATATGTTCAAACTCTTTGCAATTTTACACTGTCGAACTCCTTTCTGATATTGCTCCACTATTTGGCCGAATCCCATTTCACCCCTTGGACCAACCCCTTAGCCCTTCCCCTCCATTTTGCGCGTTCACGTGAAGGGGTAGGGGCATCCCAATCCCAGTTAACGCGGAGGGGTAGGGGAAGGCGTAGGGCTTCTGTACCCCTCCAAACGGAGATTTTCCTGGAGCAGACTCCGAACGAAGGGGTTTGAGTGATTTCCCACAATGCCATGCGGATTTCAGCGAGATTTCATGCGGATTTCAGAAAGATGGCGGTTCCCGCGGCGAAAGATTGTCATAAATGTATTTTCTCCATTATTTACGTGTTTTAAGTTGTTATCCAGAGGAAACACGCCGCTTGATTCGCTTTCGAGCTGAGAATGAGCAGCGATTTCTGAAATCCAAGCTGCTGCTAAAAAGCTTTGGGAGTGAGTATTGTTTTCGGTTGCTTTACTGCGTACGTTTTGTTCTGTTATTCTCGCTTTTATTGTTTACATGAGTGTTCTGACACCTCATTCTGTCGGATGTGGTGCACGAAGCGCCAAAGATATCCCATTCAGTGGTGTTAGTTAACAAATCACACCCTGCCAGCAGAGATTTCTGCCTCTGGCTCTGACTGTAGCGGCTGGTCGCAGCCAATGACGCGTCGCGTTTTGCTAACGTAAACGCTGACGGAGGTACGCGATGACGTATGCGATCGTTGAAGGGCTATCCCAATACGTAAGGGTTGAATTTCAAGCCCTATCCCTTGTAGCTCAGTTTCAAGGGGAAGGGCCAAGGGGAAGGCGGAGGGGAAGGCGGAGGGGTAGGGGTAGAAATTAGAATTGGGATTGGGCCTTTGTCGGTGCAGAATTAGGGGGATTGTTGATCCTCTTCCCATCTTTACTTCTGAGAGCCGCTGCCACTCCAAGATGCTCTTTTTATACCCAGTCATGTTAATGACCTATTGCCAATTGACCTAATGAGTTGCAATTTGGTCCTCCAGCTGTTCCTTTTTTGTACCTTTAACTTTTTCAGCCTCTTATTGCCCCTGTCCCAACTTTTTTGAGATGTGTTGCTGTCATGAAATTTCAAATGAGCCAATATTTGGCATGAAATTTCAAAATGTCTCACTTTCGACATTTGATATGTTGTCTATGTTCTATTGTGAATACAATATCAGTTTTTGAGATTTGTAAATGATTGCATTCTGTTTTTATTTACAATTTGTACTTTGTTCCAACTTTTTTGGAATCGGGGTTGTATTTGGTCTTGTTGAAATTTGTCCATTGTCAGGACTTAAGGTAGTTGTTAATCCTAATATGGTTACTCATATTCAAGTGCATGCATGCATTTGTGATTAATCTCGCAGTATATATGTATAATGGGATGTAACTAAAAGGAAAATGCAGTGTGCTGCCCCCAGCCCAGTATTACAAACCTAATATGGCCACTGGGCCAAAAACCTCACCCATCCCTGTACTAGACTGAAGTCTGTGTTGCATGGTCTCAGAGTATAGGGCACAGTGGTTGATTTTGAAGCATAGGCATTGTCTCATCCCCAAAATGGCCTCTTGAGGTGTGTGGTGGTGGTGGGGGGGTATAGAAAGGCAGCCTGACAGTAATCTGAAACTGGCTTTCAGGAGAGACTCCATGTGAAAGATGAAGAAAATGAGATTTTATGTTGGGGAGAAAAGGTTATTACTTGCAAAAAGTCTTTTGTATTTGATCATTAAGCAATGTTTTTTCCAAGTTTTGGAATAATTCAGCATTGTGAAGGATCCTAAACATGTAGCTTCTATGTTTAGATTCAGTCTCATTTTCTGTCTCTAAATATCCATTTAGAATTGCATGATGGGTAACTGCAACTGGACAGATGGGTGTTTTTATCAGACAGCTTTCTCACAAATTTCCTTGTTTCAAATTTTTCACTAAAATAGCATTGATCTTGCTTACTTGGAACAAATGTGTTTTCCGTGTTCTGCTGAGAATGATTTTAATAGTTTCAACGATTTAAGAAATGTTTTGCAAAAATCTTGCGAGCCTGTCCTTTGGCATGTTTATAGACGTTTGTTTTCAGGACATTTTGAGATCAAGTCCATAAGTGACCAGTTTATTGTTTAACTTCAAAGAGCTGAGCATCTTTTAAGGGATGTGCGTGTTCTTGGGCAGTCATGGCGAGCATGATGGGTTTGTAATGACACACATGCAGTCAGCCATTAACTTACTGCATGTTCCTTACAATCCTCAAATATCTATTACATTAAACTTCAATTGAAAAATTACAAACATGCAAATAATTCTGCTTCATGTGAATGTAAACTATGAAAACTAAAGATGAGAAATTTAGTGCGTTTCTTCCATCAGCAAGGAGAGGGAACTCTTCCCATTTAGGTTGTACTTTCTCACTGTGTGGTCTGGGGTAGCTTAGCTAATAAATACTGATGTATAATCTGTGCAGTCGTATTAATCAGGTTTAAAAATTTTTAAATTAAAATAAATAAATAAATAGTAGTTGACCTGCTTCAAACAAGGCAGGGAATCGCAAGCATTACTCTAAAGCCCTTTTTACACAGATATTCTGTAATATTGGCCTAAAGAGGACACTTCAGTTTTCCAGCTTTGGATGGTTACACTGAGCTAAAGAAAGGTGTGTGTGTGTGTGTGTGTGTGTGTGTGTGTGTGTGTGTGTGTGTGTGTGTGTATACCCGTTGCAAGCCAGCATTCCACAACCAGTGGTGTGATGTGTCACAATGGGGCATTGGTGTCTAGGGTGATGTATCTGTGCATCATAAATATGAGCACCCCAATCATACCGGTGCTGCTTTCAAAGCAATGGTGGATCAACTGAATGTGTTTTTGTTAACCGTGCACATTTATACCACTGTTCAAGCACAAAGTTGCTAAGCATCATATGCAGCATGTAATCATTTCTGCTAAATAAGTCATGTTGAAGGGAAAGAACAGTGTGTATATATATGTGTGTGTGTGTGTGTGTGTATATATATATATATATATATATATATATATATATATATATATATATGTGTGTCTGTGTGTCTTAAGGCCAATTTATGCTGACAACCCAGTCCTCGCAGACCGTGTCTGCGTAGCCCCCCCACCTTCACAGACGCTCTGCGCGCACCTCCCAAAAATTGTGACCACCGCAGAAGCCTCGCAGACAGCGTCGCAGACAAGAGGGCTCTGATTGGTCCACTCTACATCCGCTGTACACGCACTTCCGCTTCCCTACTTTCCCGGTTTGTTTTGTTTTCACGACCGGCATTTTTAAAAACACGAGCGAAGATGGAGCAGCATGAAGAGCGGTTGATTGAGGAAGTACGTACATCTATACGACTCCAGTTCTAGTCATTATAAAAAAAAAAAAAGTTCTAGTCATTATAAAAAAAAAAAAGTTCTAGTCATTATAAGTAACCGGAGGATAAACACTCCACTAACCACACCCACCAACTACTCCTAGCGACTTCGCGCCCCCTTGCGTTGTGCCGGTGAATAACATCGCGCACGCCTATTCCCCCGCTCAACAATAAATTACAACTGTCTGCGAAAAGCTATCTGCGAAAGCCTTGTCGCAAGAGCATGCAGAGGCCTTTAGCCAAGCTGGCTTTTGGGGAAAATAAAGTCCATCACAGAAAACTACACACAGAGAGAATCAGAGTGGAAGGTAATGAGGAAAAGAGAAGTGTTTTGTTTTGTTTTTTGGGGGGGGGGGGGGGGGTTGTGTTCAATCAGAATCATGTTTGAGGAGAAAGTGAAAAGTAGGAAGCAGTTTGAGGCAGAAAGGCACAAGGACCTTAAACACCATAGACAGATGTTTTGAATTTGTGATGGTCTCGGAAAGAAGTGTGTTAAAGGTAGACTGCCTTTCAGATTTTTCAAGTTTAGGTCATAAAAAGGAATTTTTCCTGATACCCAGTTATTTTTGTTTAGTGGACTGAAAGTTAGAGTTTGAATCACAGACTTCCAATTTTGAGGTTTTTTTTTTTTGTAAGTAGAACAGTTAATGAAATTAGGACCAAGTGGCCCTAAATTCTCTTTTTTTTTTTTTTTTTTCCCTGCTTCACCATGACCCAATTCAAGAGACTACGTCATGCATCGCATGATGGGGCTTTCCCCGTTTGCACAAGGCATTGTGGAAAACAAATTTGAAACAGGAGAGAAAAATGGAGGATGTGTGAGACTGAATTGTGAAAGACCAACTTCAGTAACAGAAAGCAAGAAGAAAAGGCATTATGTTGCGAAGGAAAGGAAACGCAGGACCAAACTAATAAATGTCAGCAAGCACCTCGGTGTGATCAGCTGTTCATATAGTGACAGAATGATGTAATCGTTAGTGCACGGTCAAAGGTGAACCCGTAGATGGCAGTAATGCAACACTGAATGCCAGCTGCTGTAAAACCCAAAAGAAGGTAAACCTGCGCATGCGCACACCGATTTCCTCTGTCTGCTCGACTATGTGAAGCGAGCGATTTCATGGGCATTATTTGCAAGGGAGTCTCCTCAAATTAAACAACTTCCCAGCCACAGAATGGCCTGGTGTTTGAGATGTTACAGAAAACATATCAGAATGACCAAATTTCAGAGGGGACTACATTTCACTTTTTTTTTTTTTTTTTTAAATATAAAATGAAATCAAAAGGCTGTCTAGCTTTAAGGTCAAAAACGCCACACACCTGTCTCATCGTGCCACCTGTCCCTTTTAAGGCTTGGTTTCACAATAACGAGAACTAGAATGATCACTTAAATAAATCAGTCCTCCGCAGTTTGTGTTTAGTGGTCACGCCAGATCGACAACGATACCTACAGCCCAGGCCTGGGTTTATCAGTATTGTGGGATTGCTTCCGGAGTGGGTCGGTGTCTCTCTCTCTCTCTCTGACCAATCAGGTAATTGTTTACCTGTGACATTGTCTGAGCACATGCTGTTTTCCCCGGGCATCTTTGTGCATCCTTGTTGCATCATAGTTAGGGCTGCACGATTATGGAAAAAATGATAATCACGATTATCTTGATCAAAATTGTAATCACGATTATTAATCATGATTATTCTTGATGTTAGGGAAATCACTTAAATTTTATTTCACTATATTCAAACAAACAATATGAACAGCTTTCAGTGCAGAATGAAATTTAAAAAAGAGATTCTGATTTCCAAATGACAAATAAATGAAATTTATCCAAGAAATTACCAAAGGATGAAGGAACTGAAAACTCAATTGCAACAATTATATAGCATTATGCTGAGGCCTACAAGTTTTTAGCTAGAAAGACCAGCCTATCAGCATGCTCTGGCTTTAAACATGAGCGAAGGCAGGTCACAGCATTGCCTCCAGTGCTAAATACGCTCAATCTGTTACCTCC
The DNA here is from genome assembly GCF_027579695.1 of Neoarius graeffei. Classification (NCBI taxonomy): domain Eukaryota; kingdom Metazoa; phylum Chordata; class Actinopteri; order Siluriformes; family Ariidae; genus Neoarius; species Neoarius graeffei. The sequence continues at coordinate 64,478,092 of NC_083572.1, forward strand.
TCTCACGCTATCACCCCTTGAAGAAGATACCGCCAGTGTTGCCAGATACTGCTGACGTTTTCCAGCCCAAAATATGTTCAAAACCGCCCAATCTGGCAACAGTGGATACCACTGCACTGAAGCTCTGCGCACTTGGCTTGCTTGCTTATTTAGGCGGAGTAATGAAACCTTACATGCTTCGGTTCGCCCCCTAATGGTTTGGCGGAGTACTGGTCAAAAAGTGCTTGATCAGATATGCAGCAGAGCTCGCATTTTAAATGGAAATAAATCGCGATTTTCATTTAATTTAATCGTGGCAGCCAAAATCGCGATATTTGATTAATTGTGCAGCCCTAATCATAGTCATTGAATATGGATTCACAGAAGAAGAAAAAAATAATACAAAACACAGATCTTTTATTAACAGATGTGATATTTTCTGTGAAATACCAATCATAAATTATTAAACATATAAATGCAGGTAAGATATTTTAATTATGAACTTGGGCAGTACAAACATTTTAATTGTTTGATGACTTAATTTTTTTTTTTTTATCCGTGATGCGTCATCCGTATGAAATTGGTAATCAGTCTGTAATATGCTGAAACGTTCGTGACCAGTCCGTAAATTATTAGCATCCCTGATGCATCCGTATTAAAATCTGTAATCACTCTGTATTTTATATCCTTTTTTTTTATTTATATTTCCATAATGCATATCCTATCTGTATTATATCGACCACCGGAGTATGTGCATGGGTCGTTTTGAAGTCCAAGCTGTACAGTATGACCCGGAATAATGTGCTACAAGTTGGAAAAAACTTCCATGACTATTCCTAAGTTGCATGTGTTTATTTCCCTGAGTGGCAGGACCAAGCGATGTTCTAGTCGGGATTATAGTTGTAGTGTGACTGCTCCAGACTGGAACTAAATTCAGATAGAGGGATGGTCAGAGTTATTGGTGTTGTGGGACCGGGCCCTTACACAGACATAAATCTGTTAGTACCAATTGTTCCAGCTCAGAGGCGGAACAACACAGAACCCTGTTCTGCACTTGGACGTTTTATACAGAACAAGAGGTGCAATAAAGGTGTAAGATTCCCATGTTGTATAAAAAGGGCTCAAGTAAAAAATGTAATCCTCAGAAGGGTAGGGATATGTGACCATAATTATGGCTGTCAAACGTTGCTCACCCGACCATACAGCCGAAAATATTTAAAAATCAGTAACTTTTTTTTATTGGCCAGTAATAAGTTGTCGCCTTCCCGTTCCTCCATCTTTTCAGCACACAGAACACTTTTTTTTTTTTTTTTGTGCGTCTCGAACTAAAGGAACCATTTCTAGTTGGTTCATTTGAAAACATCTTTTATTAATCATCTTTACTACTGTAAATCCAAGACTAGACCTGATGAGTACCTTAAAACACAAGTTGGGAGTGGTACTACTTGATGGTGTTTGGTAAACTGGTAGGTTAAAAGAGAATTGGGGATAATGTATTATTGGCTTCTTTGTATGGTTGTTTAGAGCTCGTAGCTCACTTCAAAGTGCTCGTCTGCTGTATCTACGGACTGTTGGCAACTGTATCTGTTAGCAACATGAACACCATTCGTGTGGGTGCGAAGATGTTTCCTGATTTGAAGTGAAAAATGTCCATCTACAGATGTGCAGACAGTTTGGTTGTGCTTAGATTGCTGTAACTGGCTATTGAATGACTAATCACTTCTGGAAGTTTCTGGGTTAAAAGTTTAAGAAAAGACGTCATATTGGATGGTTCTGGTGTTGTGGGTGTGGTTGTTTGTTTTTTTGTGAGATGGCTTATGCCTTGCATCACCTTTTAACTTTCTCGCTGTTCCTGTATTTAAAGCTATTGTTTGTTTGAATAGCCATGTATTGTAAAGAAGGGTATACATTCTCCAAACGTTGTAAAAATCATCACGTCAGAAACTGACGACTGGATAAGATTGGGAATTAGCATTTTTGTCCACCTGCCCCTGTGTCTGGTGAATTCAAAAATTTAAATAGAGGTGTGTAACTGCATGTAAAACAATAATACAGCATCATTCAAGCATGATTATTTGCGGAAATGGGCCATTTTATTTTAGAAGGTAAAAATTGCTGCTTTTCCACTACCAACGCAGCTGAGTTGGGCTGAGCCGTGCCGTGCTGAGTGGAGCCGAGTGGGGCTGTTGGAGTTGCATTTCGACTACAACTGCGCTGAACCGTGCTGGCTGGAAGTGGGTGGACACATTGGGTGGAGTTAGCGAAAGTGGGTGGACGTCATGTGATGTCGTTAGGCGGCGCAAACAGTGACATCAGTGAGCTTTTAAGCGGTAGTCTCACGACCCGGATAGTAAACAACAAACATGGAGGACATGGAGTCGTTAGTGTTGCTGGTCTTGGTGCTGTGGCTTGTTGTCCCCGACAACGCCAACAGATACTGGCAAGAGCGTATAGATGAGGCGAGGCGCATAAGGCTTCAGAAATTCTCGTAATTCGTAATTCTCCTTCTTCCGGGTTTACGGTGTTTACAGATCCCAGCGTGCTCGCGGGGCGTGTGTGGGCATGTGAGGACACTCCTCCTCACCAATCAGTGCACAGGGGAGTGTCTGCTCACGCCCCCAGCCTCACTCGGCTCGGTTTGGCTCGCTTCAGCCCCACTCCAAAACCGTGCGAGTTTTGGGTGCTAAGCAGGGCTGAAGCGAGCTGAGTCGTGCTGCTCTAAGGTAGTCGAAACGCGAGCCGTGTCGGGCTGAAGTGAGCTGAAAAAGGGTAGTGGAAAAGGGCCACATGTAAACTCTTAAGGAAAATACTGACTTGTATGCACATAGTGTGTCTATACATACAACTGTGAACTGATGGAGGTAAACCATCAACTAATGTGCTGTTGTGTTTGAGTGGAATACAGGTCAAATTATTTACAAATCATTCAGTTTTTATTTAAAGATACCGTCCCAACTTTTCAGATTTGAGGTTGGAGTTCTTGTGTGCGTGTAAAAATGCGACTTTTATTTACCCACCACCGTGGCTGGTAAGCTGAGTGAATTCGCCTACCACTACACAAAATCAGACATGTGGTGGTGCTTAATTTCCAATGCTGTTACTGGAGGACAGAATTTTGACTGGATGATGCAGGTTTGAGTCGAAGCCTTATTTTGATAGCTGAAAACGTGCAAGTGCTTCAGTCATGTATCGCCCCCTTCTGTATAAGAGAGTTATTGCATCTGAATGGAATTTAAAAAAAGTCAAATTTGGACACCTTCTAATTCAGTAGTTTTTTTTTTCTTGATTTTTATTCATTAAAATGATACTTCATATCTGAGTGATGATGGAACCTGTCTTCAGTATTCTATAATGTAGAGAATAACTCAATGCAGAAAAACCTATGAATGAGTAGGGTGGTGTGGGATTTTTTTTTTTAAATATATACATGTACACACGCACGTGTATGTGTATAGGGGTGATTGTGTACGTATATGCGCGCACACAGTGGTGTTTGAAAGTTTGTGAACCCTTTTTAGAATTTTCTATATTTCTGCGTAATTATATCATCAGATTTTCACACAAGTCTTGAAAGTAGATAAAGAGAACCCAGTTAAATGAGACGAAAAAATATTATACTTGGTAGGCCTATCACAATGACAAATTTCGTTGGACGATATATTGTCTCAGGAAATTATTGCAATAAATATTATTGTTGATGTCTTTTTCAAGACAATTTTATGCCACTAGTAAAATAATCATGCAATTACACCCTTTCAAAGAACAGTAAACTTTTTAATTAGTAATTCAGCTTATTCAATTCAACAGTGGAACGTAAAAAATATAAATAACCTAAAGAAATAAAACAACCAAACAAAACCACTCACAACAAAAACAATAAATAAAATACAATCTATGGCTCTTAATAATTGCACTTAAGTAAATATTAACTTGGCGCACAGGGTAATAAAGACATTCTTTTCTTCACAGGCAACGTTCTGCCAATCCAGTTTCTCAAAGATTTGTACCCAGATAAACAAAGTGCAAAGTAACAACGTATTGCCAGCTGTCATTTGGATAAAAGTAACAACAATTAGAGTGAGATAACGTGTAGGCAAGGGCGGAGGTTTGGTATTCACATTGGTGGGGACAAAAACCCAATGCCAACCCCCAGTGGTGCCAACTTCAGGTCAACATTAGAGGCTCACAATATTTTGCTCCGTTGTGTTCCACCAAAAGGGATCCATCATCTCTCCAAAGTCCAGACTTTTAAAATTTGAAGTTCAGAACTGTAGTAATTCATAAATAATAATAATACATTTGATGAATTGCAAATCCTGCATGTGATTAACTCATTCTACCAATTTGCAAATGTGTTTTCCAAGCGAATAACGCATGGACTGTCGGGAGGGTGTGTGTTCCTTTCCCTCATAAATGGCGTTCCATGAGGCTGGCAGGGGGAGGGGGCTCTCTTCTGTCTGATCTTTAACTAGTTTTAAAGGAACAGTCCACCGTACTTCCATAATGAAATATGCTCTTATCTGAATTGAGACGAGCTGCTCCGTACCTCTCCGAGCTTTGCGCGACCTCCCAGTCAGTCAGACGCAGTCAGACGCGCTGTCACTCCTGTTAGCAATGTAGCTAGGCTCAGCATGGCCAACGGTATTTTTTGGGGCTGTAGTTAGATGCGACCAAACTCTTCCGCGTTTTTCCTGTTTACATAGGTTTATATGACCAGTGATATGAAACAAGTTCAGTTACACAAATTGAAACGTAGCGATTTTCTATGCTATGGAAAGTCGGCACTATAATGACAGGCGTACTAACACCTTCTGCGCGCTTCGGCAGCGCATTGATCTAGTACGCCTGTCATTATAGTGCGGACTTTCCATAGCATAGAAAATCGCTACGTTTCAATTTGTGTAACTGAACTTGTTTCATATCACTGGTCATATAAACCTATGTAAACAGGAAAAACGCGGAAGAGTTTGGTCGCATCTAACTACAGCCCCAAAAAATACCGTTGGCCATGCTGAGCCTAGCTACATTGCTAACAGGAGTGACAGCACGTCTGACTGCGTCTGACTGACTGGGAGGTCGCGCAAAGCTCGGACAGGTACGGAGCAGCTCGTCTCAATTCAGATAAGAGCATATTTCATTATGGCAGTACGGTGGACTGTTCCTTTAAAATGCGAGTTTAAGCTGATGTGTGATTGATCTAACGCTAAAACAGGACGAAGGCTCAAGACCTTTTTTTTGACATGTTGAAAGGTGACAATTTTACTTGGCAACAGAATGTATCTGAATTCTGATTGGTTGTTGTATCTGAATTCTGATTGGTTGTTATAATATTGCCCTTTTATTGTCTTCTTGAGAGGAGGAGGTAGTGACAGGGTTCTACAGAGAAGTTTTCAGCCTACCGCTTTCAAATGAACCCCCTCGAAAACCAATCAGTTCAGCGCATGTGTGTACTCGGTATGTGACCGTTTTCAAAAGAGAGGCGGGAGTAACCAAAAACTTCTGATGAAGACGGAGGCTGTTATGCTTATTACGTGAAAATGTTTTATTTGATTGTTCGTGGCCCGACACCTTTTAATGTCCACGTCACCATCGGGTTGTTGTTGTTGTTGTTGTTTACATGTGTTATGTTACACGAACTCAGTCAGGGCTCTGCAGGTCTTAACTGAAGCACTTCAGATTCAGGGTTAGCAGGCTGCTGAAGTTTGCAGGCACTTCACAAGCAAGACTCGGTGTGCAATATTAGCCAACGTTGGCACAATCTGATATGATTTAATAATTTCTTTGTTACCTTAATGAACACCGGTTGTTGTCATAATCAAGTTGGATTATTTACATGCCACACAAACTTAGAAAACAGTCATATTCGTATGTTGTCATTTTTACACACTGAATACGAACTGTTAACGGATTAATTTTACGAGCTAATCGAACGTTACATTCCTCAAGGACCGTTTGCTAGCTAGCAGCCGGTCACTGCACTGCAACCGCACTTGCTAATTGACACGGTAGCCAAACTTGCTTGCTGTTTTCGCAACCACGCCCCCAGAGCGAATATTCATGAGCAAGTTATGCATGGTTTCACCCAGTGGAAACCTACAGTAACCATTTGTGTACCGCGCACGGAGTGTGACTTCCCTCCCTTTGATCAGAAATATTGGTAGGGACCCGTCCATACCCAATTCTACACCTGTGGTCTGTACAACGGAGCAAAATGTTGTCTTTTCCCCATTCAGTGGATACCCTGGCTGGATAACTGTTGCATGCTGGGAGGCCCCGCCTCTGACAGAGAACCGCGCGAGATGACAGAAAACAGCACTGTGTTTTATTCAGTCAATGGGTCAAGCTAATACTCTGGCGACTTCCCTATGTCGAGGTACAGCACATAAATGACAATCGTGGTAAAAAAAATTACCAAGCTCATTTTCATTTACGGTAAGATAAGTTGGTATATCGAATATTGTGACAGGCCTAATATTTGATAATTTATTTATTGAGGAAAATGATCCAATATTGGGTATCTGTGACTGGCAAAAGTATGTGAACCTCTAGGATTAGCAGTTAATTTGAAGGTGAAATTAGTCAGGTGTTTTCAATCAATGGGATGACAATTAGAAAGAAAGCAAGCACAACTTTATTCATCACACACTTGTGAAATTCCTCTCTGCATTTAACCCATCTGAAGCAGTGAACACACACGTGAGCAATAAGCGCACGCGCACATATCCAGAGCAGTGGGCAGCCATGCTAACAGCACCCAAGGTGCAGTTGGGAGTTAGGTGCCTCGCTCAAGGGCACCTCAGCCCAAGGGCACCTCAGCCCAAGGCCATCCAATATTAACCTAATCGCATGCCTTTGGACTGTGGGGGAAAACGGAGCACCTGGAGGAAACCCACGCAGACACGGGGAGAACATGCAAACTCCACACAGAAAGGCCCCTGCCAGCCGCTGGGCTCAAACCTAGAACCTTCTTGCTGTGAGGCAACCGTACTAACCACTACACCACTGTGCTGCCCACTACCATCCTTTTGGTTGTGAGTGGGCACCCTGTTTTATTTAAAGAACAGGGATCTATCAAATTCTGATCTTCACAACACGTTTGTGGAACTGTATCATGGCACGAACAAAGGAGATTTCTGAGGACCTCAGAAAAAGTGTTGTTGATGCTCATCAGGCTGGAAAAGGTTACAAAACCATCTCTAAAGAGTTTGGACTCCACCAATCCACAGTCAGACAGATTGTGTACAAATGGAGGAAATTCAAGACCATTGTTACCCTCCACAGGAGTGGTCGACCAACAAAGATCACTCCAAGAGGAAGGCGTGTAATAGTTGGCGAGGTCACAAAGGACCCCAGGGTAACTTCTAAGCAACTGAAGGCCTCTCTCACATTGGCTAATGTTAAATGTTCACGAGTCCACCATCAGGAGAACACTGAACAACAATGGTGTGCATGGCAGGGTTGCAAGGAGAAAGCCACTGCTCTCCAAAAAGAACATTGCTGCTCGTCTGCAGTTTGCTAAAGATCACACGGACAAGCCAGAAGGCTATTGGAAAAATGTTTTGTGGATGGATGAGACCAAAATAGAACCTTTTGGTTTGAATGAGAAGCGTTTTGTTTGGAGAAAGGAAAACACTGCATTCCAGCATAAGAACCTTATCCCATCTGTGAAACATGGTGGTGGTAGTATCATGGTTTGGGCCTGTTTTGCTGCATCTGGGCCAGGACGGTTTGCCATCATTGATGGAACAATGAATTCTGAATTATACCAGCGAATTCTAAAGGAAAGTGTCAGGACATCTGTCCATGAACTGAATCTCAAGAGAAGGTGGGTCATGCAGCAAGACAACGATCCTAAGCACATAAGTCATTCTACCAAAGAATGGTTAAAGAAGAATAAAGTTCATGTTTTGGAATGGCCAAGTCAAAGTTCTGACCTTAATCCAATCGAAATGTTGTGGAAGGACCTGAAGCGAGCAGTTCATGTGAGGAAACCCACCAACATCCCAGAGTTGAAGCTGTTCTGTACGGATGAATGGGCTAAAATTCCTCCAAGCCGGTGTGCAGGACTGATCAACAGTTACTGCAAACGTTTAGTTGCAGTTATTGCTGCACAAGGGGGTCACACCAGATACTGAAAGCAAAGGTTCACATACTTTTGCCACTCACAGATATGTAATTAGATCATTTTCTTCAATAAATAAATGACTAATTTTGTCTCATTTGTTTAACTGGGTTCTTTTTATCAACATTTAGGACTTTTGTGAAAATCTGACGGTTTTAGGTCATATTTATGCAGAAATATAGAAAATCTAAAGGGTTCACAAACTTTCAAGCACCTGTGCACGCGTGTGTGTGTGTGTGTGTGTGTGTGTGTGTGTGTAGTATACACACACCGTGCCTGAATAATTGCATCTGTGTGTTCTGGTATCACATTTGCAGCTTTAAATAAAACATTAAATTAATAGGTCAAGTGTGACTTTTACTGCTCGTGTAGCCGTTACCCTTTTTTATACCCCCACAAAGTAAGTTGTGGAGGGGGGTATATAGGACTCCCCCTGTCCGTCTGTGCATGTGTCTTGTAAGCGCAACTTTCTAAACAGTTTGATAGATTTTGATGAAACTTGACAGTTACAGTATACCATCTGAAGATGTGCATGAAGAGAAATAATCCCGAACCAAGGTCTTAAAGTGCCGTTCCACCATTGGATGTATTCTTTGGCATAAAATACAATATATTTTATGACAACATGACTAGACAGAGAAATCTTTTAGCTTCAAAATGATATATCAAACATAATTTTTTGACAACGACAAGTATATTAATTTTGCGACCAAAGTCATCTACCCTTTTAATTTCCGCGCGGTAGTGAAACGTGATATCATCGGCAGGTTCCCCTTCTTGTGTACCACGTCACGTGTGACGTGGCACAGATTATCAGCAATGGCGGATAGAACGCGATTTCCACTTGTCGATTGCTGTGCCGATATTCACCATCGACCGTCTCCTTTGGGCATCACTTGCTATTTTCCTTCGCTTCTTTTCTGAAGCTGACAATCGCGTTCTATCCGCCGTTGCTGATAATCTGTGCCACGTCACACGTGACGTGGTACACAAGAAGGGGAACTTGCCGATGACATCGCGTTTCACTACCGCGCGGAAATTAAAAGGGTAGGTGACTTTGGTCGCGAAATTAATATACTTGTCGTTGTCAAAAAATTATGTTTGATATATCATTTTGAAGCTAAAAGATTTCTCTGTCTAGTCATGTCATAAAATATATTGTATTTTATGCCAAAAAAATACATCCAATGGTGGAATGGCACTTTAAAGATGCTTCTTTTTCTTACGTGTGTCGTTATCTGGCGATGTGGCTGGTGTTCCACTCCATGAAATTGTACCAAATGGATTTCGACCCCATAGATTATTGAGATGAATGACTTTATAGGAATTTGATTCATGGTGTTGCAGGAGAACCTTTTTTTTTTTTTTATTTTGTGTAAAAGTTCATACACAGTCCCAGTTGACTGTTTTGTTGTGAATGGGGGGTATTCTGTCGTGAGTTTATTCACAGTTCTAGTTTCACATCTGAATGCCCCCCCCCCCTTTTTTAATAAAGTCAGAGACCAGAATGGTGGATGTGATCTATATAGACCAGCATAAATTTTAAAATTTATTTATTTATCCCCCCCCCCCCCCCCCCCCCCCCCCAACCATCATCTCCCGTATTCACTGTCTGTCTCATGGCAGTTATTTAGTATTCCCCTTATTTCTGGGTTGTCACTATATGTCCGGCTCCTCCTCAGACCTGTAATTAACATTGTGTTTCGGGTGATCTAGTCACAAATGGACAGTGTTAAGTGTAGCTGCGACCAGCGTCAAATGTGTCTTGTGATCCAATTACTCAAACTGCTGTCCTCGATCACCGATGACAGGGGTTAGGTTTTCAAGTGTCTGTGTCTGACAAGCAAGGTAAAAACATTTTTTCACATGGAGTGCTCTTACTTATGACTTAAGGAATGCTGTCGTACAAATAGGAAAGTATTTAAGAAGAAGCTTTTGTCACATGCACACTTGAGCACATAGTGAAATTCATCCTCTGCATTTAACCCATCTGAAGCAGTGAACGCGCGCGCAGACACTCAGAGCAGTGGGCAGCTATACTACAGCGCCCGGGGAGCAGTTGCGGGTTGGGTGCCTTGCTCAAGGGCGCTTCAGCTCAAGGTCGCCCCATGTTAACCTAACCTGCATGGGGGGGGGGAACAGAGCACCCGGAGGAAACCCATGCAGATACGGGGAGAACATGCAAACTCCACACAGAAAAGCCCCCGTCAGCCACTGGGCTCGAACCCAGAACCTTCTTACTGTGAGGCGACCGTGCTAACCACTACACCACCATGCCTTTAATGTAAAGCTTTAATGTAATGAAGCTTCTAGTCCACAAAATCAACCAAATTTGATAAAAATAGTTGACAAAATTGTGATTAAATGGCCTATACGCCATGTGCTGTGATGCATGCTACATCAGTTTGCTACAACAAATTTGATTGAAAATGCCAGAGAACAGAGGAAGAACAAATTTCTCCTAAAGAGGTTGAACCCTGCATATTAAACTCCATTGCTGGGCTCAAAACTTGTTTTGAATTAAGGACTTGGCTCGTCGCCGTCGTTCATTCTTTGATCATCGTTAATTATTCGTTTGGGACCAACATGACTAACAGTGGATGCGCAATGTTCTGGGCAAAATCATGTTTACAAACCACCAGCTTATTTTGGAACCGGCATTTGTCTTACTGGCTTGTTGAACAGTATCGACCACTTATGGTCGTGTTTGTCCATCTTTTCTGCTGCTTCCAGAAAATATTATTGTGATACTTTACCAGAAAGGCAGTAGTTTGTATAATGGTAATGGATTGAACATGGTCTCAAATTAATGATTATTCTACGAAATAACTGTTTTCTCACTTTGAGACAACTAATACTATGAAGTCAAACTCAAGCTCATCTTCATTATCTGTAGCCGCTTTATCCTGTTCCACAGGGTTGCAGGCAAGCTGGAGCCTATCCCAGCTGACTACGGGCGAAAGGCGGGGTACACCCTGGACAAGTCGCCAGGTCATCACAGGGCTGACACATAGACACAGACAACCATTCACACTCACATTCACACCTACGGTCAATTTAGTCACCAGTTAACCTAACCTGCATGTCTTTGGACTGTGGGGGAAACTGGAGCACCCGGAGGAAACCCACGCGGACACGGGGAGAACATGCAAACTCCGCACAGAAAGGCCCTCGCCGGGCACGGGGCTCGAACCCGGACCTTCTTGCTGTGAGGCGACAGCGCTAACCACTACACCACCGTGCCGCCCAAACCCAAGCTTTAAGTCTTATTCATCTTTTCCAAAATTGATTTATTACCTTGCACTAATGGCACACACGTGGCTCAGAATGTACTTTATGCAGCTCTAGAAAGTAGTGTTACCACCAGTAGTGAAGCTGTGTCTGTGAGCTTGGTAGTTGGGTAAACTAAATTTTTTGTTTTGTTTTTTTTTGGACCCCTGTTGATGAAAACGCAACATCGTTTTGTTTCCTTAACCTAAAAAAAATGTCTTGTTTTGTGTATGTGCTGTGTGTCAAGTGGCTATTGTGCTTTCAGTTCACACGGAAGGTGCTGGGAGTCGAGCGCAAAGAGAGCCGCAGTGATGAAACGGACACTGAAATCAAAGTCAGCCGCAAAGCAAGAAAAATTAAGATCAGAATTTCAGACACAGATCATGGCAGTGAAATGCAGATACGATCCTTTCTCACTGATCAAGACCATTGGTCTGTTGGTCACACTGAATTTAAAAAAAAAAAAGTGTGCGGAATTAGAAAGAAAATGTACGAATGTAGAAATTGTGACTGAGTATTATTTTGGTCGTTTAATTTGTCTGAATGTTCACGTGCCATGACAGGTTTCCTGATTAAATGCTGATGAAACAATTATCTAAATAACCATTAGTTTACAGCCCTAATCTAACTTGGGGGGGGGGATTCTGAAGGCAACATGTTACTTGCTGTGTGGAATTTTATATACTGTATGATGGAGATCCTTGGGGACAAGAATTGTAAATCCGACTATTACTCTTTGTAGGTCTCCTGATGTGTGTCGGGTGGTGTGAGCAGCATTGCGGCACCCCACCTCAGGAGTGGACTGTCTCTGCCATCCGGATTTCGTGATTCCCTCTTCCCTCCCCCCTCCTCTCCTTTCCCCCTGTCCCTCCATCCCTATTCCCCCTCCCTCCCCCCTTTCCCCCCTCCCTTGCGGCGCTGTGCTTGAAGTCATGAGCATAGCAATCGCACTGGGAGTCACCACACCTGAGACACCTTACACAGACATGGCCGCCGGATCAGAGTGAGTACCGCGAACTGTTTTGACAGTCTCTCTTGCACTGTAACAAACTTCTGTTCTCCCCAGTTCTAATTATGCTCCCATGTAATGGACAAATTTATTGCGAATATTTCTTTCAGTCTAATCAAGATCACTGTTGTGTGGGGTGTGCATTCTGCTTAATTTTAATATCCATGTTTTTGTATACATCACAAATTCTTTGTCACTTGATTGACATCGCATGCATTATTCTCTGGGCGTATTGTTGAAATGCATTGGCAAAGTGAAGCATGTGTGAGTGTGGTGTTACAGGGTTCTAACTAGACCAAAATATCAGCGTGGTGGCACCAGTCGTAACGGCAAGGGTTTGTGCTTTAGGCCCCTGAAAGCTCATGGGTTCTATGTGCTTGGCAGTGCATTCTAGTGCATTTCTTGGCACTTGGAGGCCTCCCTGAAAGTCCCTTTTTTTGGGGGGGGTGCGCCCCCCCCCCCCCCCCCCCCCCCCAAAAAGTTGCTGTGATTGTTTTTGATTGAAGATTTATTATAATTCATATTCAACTGTTTGTGACATTTATGCAATAAGAATAAAACGACCAGTTGACGTTCAAGTGTCCAGTTTTATTTTCAGCTTCAGCCATTCAAATTACAGCACACGATTATCCAGATCTAACTCGTATCATACCCTTCCTCTACTGACTGCTACTCTGACGGTTTCAATGCACCGTGTTGCGTCATAAAAAAAAAAAAAATTGCCAAGGACCTGTACGTGTTATGTGCATGGCGTGTAAGTGCCTCTTAACACGGATGGTACTTTACTGCGAACACAACACGAACGAGGTAAACCAGACTAGCATGATCAGTGACTATCTCCACACGGAACTATTCGAGCAGTTGCACTGGGGCATGGACGGGCCATGGGTCCACAAAGCGGGCACAGAAGCACTGCCACACAGAGAGCTGGACAACCCTGATGCTAAAAGAGCAACGAGCTCACTGCAGTCCACAGCGAGGAGCACAGGCATCACCTACAGCAGACCAAGGCCTGAAGGAAACCAACGCTCAAAGCTGGGTCCGGAGCTACGCCGCAACTGGCGGACAAAACACCCAAACAAAGAGCAAACATCAAACCATACAAAAATAAAGGGGGGGGGGGAGTGCTTCAATGAGAAGCAGCAGCCAAAATGTGCACAGCGTTATCTCAACCGGAAACGGGGGACGGACGATCTAGTAGAAGACTTGGAAGGAGAAACCTTTATTTGTCACATGCACAATGAAATTCATCGTCTGCATTTAACCCATCTAAAGCAGTGAACACATGCGCACACACCCAGAGCAGTGGGCAGCCATACTACAGCACCCGGGGAGCAGTCAGGGGTTTGGTACCTCGCTCAATGGCACTTCAGCCCAAGGCCGCCCCACGTTAACACCTAACTGTATGTCTTTGGACTGTGGGGGAAACCGGAGCACCCGAAGGAAACCCACACAGACACGGGGAGAACATGCAAACTCCGCACAGAAAGGCCCTCGCCGGCCACTAGGCTCGAACCCAGAACCTTCTTGCTGTGAGGCGACAGTGCTAACCACTCACCGCCGTGCCGCCCAAGACTTCTTGGAGTCATGCAGTGTTGTTTTATTTTTTTTTTTTAAGATTTTTTTTGGGCTTTTTTTCACCTTTATTATTGGATAGGACAGTGTAGAGACAGGAAATGAGCGGGAGAGAGAGACGGGGAGGGATCGGGAAATGACCTCGGGCTGGAATCGAACCCGGGTCCCCGGATTTATGGTATGGCGCCTTATCCACCTGAGCCACAACGCCCCCGGAGTTATGCAGTGTTAATGAAAACTTTTGTGGACTTGCGCGCGCTCATAAAGCATATGCAGCCACTATTTATCATAATTTGTGGGTAATCGTACAACCTTATAGCGGTCACTATTCTGCTTATGTCTGAACACACAGGTTTGTTTGTAAATAAGCAAATTGTAGGTATACTTGACAATTAACAATCTGGGCTTCTTTTATATAATACCTGCCCTGTTATATAAAGTACCCATATCTTATTTTGTTGTATATGGTAATGCAGAAAGTGCAAATTCTTCCTGTTTGAAACACAGTGGGAGGCTTCTTGTGTGTTGTCTTAAAGTGCTATTGCCATCTAGTGGTCAGCTCGGCAAAGGTTTCGTAATTTGAATGATGAACACTGTTGTATCGTTCTCTGGGAACTTTGTATTTACAATTACATCGATCTCTGTGATGTTTAATATTGTACTGTTTCTCTCAGTCCTGAGTCAGTGGAAGCGAGCCCTGCAGTGAATGAGAAGACATACTCAAACCACAGCTGTGGGAGCGCACAGAATCATGGATACCGGGGCCTTCCATATGCTGTGAGTATTGCTTCACTTGCATGGCATGAGTATTAGTCATAGTATAGCAGTAAGCAGATGTGTAGTGAATGTAATCCAGAATAACTAGTGTGCTGTGCTTTAGCTTGTGTTTTCATTCTAATCATAATTTTGTTGTGAGCTGCTGGTAACTGAAGTTCTATTACAACCCCGATTCCAAAAAAGTTGGGACAAAGTACAAATTTGTAAATAAAAACGGAATGCAATGATGTGGACGTTTCAAAATTCCATATTTTATTCAGAATAGAACATAGATGACATATCAAATGTTTAAACTGAGAAAATGTATCATTTAAAGAGAAAAATTAGGTGATTTTAAATTTCATGACATCAACACATCTCAAAAAAGTTGGGACAAGGCCATGTTTACCACTGTGAGACATCCCCTTTTCTCTTTACAACAGTCTGTAAACGTCTGGGGACTGAGGAGACAAGTTGCTCAAGTTTAGGGATAGGAATGTTAACCCATTCTTGTCTAATGTAGGATTCTAGTTGCTCAACTGTCTTGGGTCTTTTTTGTCGTATCTTCCGTTTTATGATGCACCAAATGTTTTCTATGGGTGAAAGCTCTGGACTGCAGGCTGGCCAGTTCAGTACCCGGACCCTTCTTCTACGCAGCCATGATGCTGTAATTGATGCAGTATGTGGTTTGGCATTGTCATGTTGGAAAATGCAAGGTCTTCCCTGAAAGAGACGTCGTCTGGATGGGAGCATATGTTGCTCTAGAACCTGGATATACCTTTCAGCATTGATGGTGTCTTTCCAGATGCGTAAGCTGCCCATGCCACACGCACTAATGCAACCCCATACCATCAGAGATGCAGGTTTCTGAACTGAGCGCTGATAACAACTTGGGTCGTCCTTCTCCTCTTTAGTCCGAATGACAGGGCGTCCCTGATTTCCATAAAGAACTTCAAATTTTGATTTGTCTGACCACAGAACAGTTTTCCACTTTGCCACAGTCCATTTTAAATGAGCCTTGGCCCAGAGAAGACGTCTGCGCTTCTGGATCATGTTTAGATATGGCTTCTTCTTTGAACTATAGAGTTTTAGCTGGCAACAGCGGATGGCACGGTGAATTGTGTTCACAGATAATGTTCTCTGGAAATATTCCTGAGCCCATTTTGTGATTTCCAATACAGAAGCATGCCTGTATGTGATGCAGTGCCGTCTAAGGGCCCGAAGATCACGGGCACCCAGTATGGTTTTCCGGCCTTGACCCTTACGCACAGAGATTCTTCCAGATTCTCTGAATCTTTTGATGATATTATGCACTGTAGATGATGATATGTTCAAACTCTTTGCAATTTTACACTGTTGAACTCCTTTCTGATATTGCTCCACTATTTGTCGGTGCAGAATTAGGGGGATTGGTGATCCTCTTCCCATCTTTACTTCTGAGAGCCGCTGCCACTCCAAGATGCTCTTTTTATACCCAGTCATGTTAATGACCTATTGCCAATTGACCTAATGAGTTGCAATTTGGTCCTCCAGCTGTTCCTTTTTTGTACCTTTAACTTTTCCAGCCTCTTATTGCCCCTGTCCCAACTTTTTTGAGATGTGTTGCTGTCATGAAATTTCAAATGAGCCAATATTTGGCATGAAATTTCAAAATGTCTCACTTTCGACATTTGATATGTTGTCTATGTTCTATTGTGAATACAATATCAGTTTTTGAGATTTGTAAATTATTGCATTCTGTTTTTATTTACAATTTGTACTTTGTCCCAACTTTTTTGGAATCGGGGTTGTATGAAAGAAGTGCACAAATTATAATGCTATATGCCCATTTTATTCATTTTAAAACTTGGCCTACTGCAGTTTTTTTTTTTTTCCTTCCCCCAGCCATTCTTGTATACCATACTGAAACTACTAAGTCCTGCATGATTTTTGAATGCCACGTTTTATTTTTCATTCCCACCTTCTTGCTTTCCCTCCTTCCTTCTTCTGTGTCTTGTCCTCTGTCGTCTTCTTTCTCTCTGATACCTGAACACCATTGTTTGAAGATGCAACAGTCTTCCATTGTGTGTTGTCAGGATCATAACTATGGAGCGCCACCCCCTCCTACCCCTCCTGCCTCCCCACTCTCCCAGACCATCATTCCCCGCTTGGAGCTCAACGGCGCCCTCAGCCGTCCCCGACCCCGTTTCCACAACAACGACCCTGACAACTCGGCCGACAGCGACAGCTCATCAGAGGAGGAGGGTGCTGTGCCGTCAGGCTGGTGTCAGTGCCGCCTGACGTCAGATCGCTACCTCATAAAATGCGAGAGCTGCAGGTAGGACAGCTCAGTGTTTAAGGTTCTCTGTATATATGGTCAGTGGTGGTGGTGTTTATTTTTTTTTAATTCAATATGTGTGGCAACCTGAGAACCCTTCACATGGTGAAATATTTACATTTTCTGCAATATGTTGGTCTGAACCCGAGAGTGTTTCCAAAAATATCTCAAAGATCATAAGTTATAGCACTAGTTTGTTTGCTATTAAAACTGATAAAACGTCTTGAAACGGACTGAATGCTTTTTTTTATTTTTATTTTAGCTGCATCAAATAAACAATTTTTGTGAGGCCAGCTATTTACTGATCTAATGTGAGCTCTGCAGAAGCATAAGGGAAGATGAGAGGCCATTTTGATAACTTCATTAAAAAAAATAAATTTTCTTAAAGCAAGACGGCTTTTTGATTTCATAAAATTGGTGAAATTTAGTTCTCTCTGAAATTTGGTCATTGTGATGTATGTTTATTTCTGTAATATCTCTCAAAAAATCAGGCCATTCTGTGGCTGGCAAGTTATTTAATTTGAGGGGATTCCCGAGCAAATAATCTCATCTCATCTCATTATCTGTAGCCGCTTTATCCTGTTCTACAGGGTCGCAGGCAAGCTGGAGCCTATCCCAGCTGACTACGGGCGAAAGGCGGGGTACACCCTGGACAAGTCGCCAGGTCATCACAGGGCAGACACAGACAACCATTCACATTCACACCTACGGTCAATTTAGACTACGTTCACACTGCAAGGCTTAATGCTCAATTCCGATTTTTTTGTGAAATCCGATTTTTTTGTGAGGTTGTTCACATTAACAAATATATGCGACTTGTATGTGATCCTCAGTATGAACGAAAAGCGACCTAAAAGTGTTCCGCATGCGCATTGCAGGATACGACGACGTCACACGCAGTGAGCATGGCCAGTGTTTACGGAAGTAACCTAAAGTTTCCTGTGTATAACAGTAGCCAGCATGGAGTACCTGGCGATGATGCAGTTGTTGTTGCGACGGAGCCAGAACATGCACAATAGCCTGATGTTAAGGAGGAGGTTGAGAAGGAAGAGGGCAAGGGTTTTGGCTCAGGCGTTCTGCAGGGTAGTGACTGCAACCTCCGTTCAAAGGAACATCAAAGCCATGTTGTTGTAACTTTTTTTGAGAGACCCGCCGCCTACTTCAGCGCAGAATAGTGACGTTTGTGGCTTGTTGATGACGTGTAAGTCGGATGAATGCGACCTGGCGGTTCAGACTGAAGTCGCATATGAAAAGAGCGGATAGGAATCGGAATTAGGACCACATATCCAAACGGCCTGGGTCGGATTTGAAAAAATCGGATCTGTGTCGTTCATATTGTCAATAAAAGATCGGATACAGGTCACCTATGGGCGAAAAAATCGGATTTGAGTCACTTCAGCCTGCAGTGTGAACGTACACTTAGAGTCACCAGTTAACCTAACCTGCATGTCTTTGGACTGTGGGGGAAACCGGAGTACCCGGAGGAAACCCACGCGGACACGGGGAGAACATGCAAACTCCGCACAGAAAGGCCCTCGCCGGCCCCGGGGCTCGAACCCGGACCTTCTTGCTGTGAGGCGACAGCGCTAACCACTACACCACCATAGTGGTGGTGTAGTGGTTAACTACAGACAGAAGAAGTCCGTGTGCGCATGCGCTGGTTCACCTTTGACCGGGCACTGACAGTTGCATCATTCTGTCGCTAAACGAATAGCTGATCACACCGGGGTGCTTGCTGACCGCTGATATTAGTTTAGTCCTGCGTAGAGCTGGGCGAGATGGCCTAAAAAAAAAAAAATTTAGATTTTTTTTTTTTCACAAAAAAATCTGATTTTTGGACATTGATCGGGGTTTTTTTTTTAAACACCCCCCACCCCCACCCCCCGACTAAAAATCAAACTACAGATGACAAAGAAATGGCTCAAAACAAGTTTTACCTTTTTATTTTGTTTTCACTTAAATTTCCCCTTTGGGGTTAAAGTGCAACCAGAAACCAAAAAGAAGCCAAAAAGGCCCTTACCTATAGCACTGTGCAGTCTGTGTCCAAAGCACTGGAGACTAGGCCACTCGTTGTCTTTCAGAGCTTTGATCATATTGGTGCTGCTGTCTGTAGTCGTACAGCCGAGTCGGTCTTCGGCTCGGTTCCAAGAGCTCCAAATATCTTTTAGCCCTTGGGTGATTACTTCACCCTTGTGATCCTCGGGAAAGTACGCCGTTTGAAGGCAGATGCTTCGCAGAGCCGAGGTGTCGTTAACGAAATGTACCATCAAACTCGTGTAGGGCTGGACCACAGGTCAGTGGTGGCGGCATAATACGACACGTCCTCCTCCAGCTCTCTAGTGATTCTTTGGCGTGTGTTATACAGTTGTGGCAAGGCAACTTCAGAAAAATATTTGCGGCTTGGTAGCACATACTTCTGGTCTAAAACTTTCAACATATTAATGAATCCTGACTTTTTTCCACTGTATGTATGCCATGTCTTTTTGCAATAAACATCGCGATAGCATCTGTGATTGCCTTCCACCATGCCCCATTCTTATCATAAGGCACACAGTTTGAAAATGTGTCCGGGACGGTTGCTTGCTTTACTTTGGATGGTGCGCTAGTGCTGTGGCTGTTTTCATTCGGCTGGGAGTAACACTTCTCCCACTCCGCTGCAGGCTTCTATTTAAGGTGTTGGAATAAGTTCGTCGTACTGCTTCCTTTGGAAGCAACCATTTTCAAACACACCTTACAATGAGGACTTGTTTGGTCTGCGTCCGATGCCGCAAAACCGAACCAATTCCAGGTCACGGAGGAAGTTACTCCTTTCTTGGGCACAAGTTACGGCTTTCCCCCAATCGCTGCCATGTTTGTGTGTGTCTATGGCGAGTGCGCAGGAGGAGGGCTATAGTGTCAGTGCCCAATCCGTTCTGCACATGCGCAGAGGGGAGCGTCAGTGGCGGAAGTTAAAACTGAGAGAAGACCGATTTTCATAACGCATCGTCCTAAACTGTAAATTCGAATTAATCGATAAAATCAATTTATCGCCCAGCTCTAGTCCTGCGTTTCTTTTCCTTCTCACTTTCCGTTAGTCAGTCTTCCACGTTTCATTCACACACTCATCCTCCATTTTTCTCTCCTGTTTCAAATTTGTATCCTACAATGCCTTGTGCGAACGGGGAAAGCCTCAGGACGTGATGCATGACGTAGTATTTTGAATTGGGTCGTGGTGAAGCAGGTAAAAAATAGTGGAGAATTTAGGGCCACGTGGCCCTAAATTCATTAATTGTTCTATTGGGAGGGGAAAAAAACCTAATAAAATTGGAAGTCTCTGATTCGAGTTCAGTAGCTTTCAGTCCACTAAACAAAAATAATCAGGTGTCAGGGGAAATTCTTTTTATGATCTACACTTGAAAAATCTGAAAGGCAGTCTGTCTTTAATGTTAAGGTATGCAAGTATGATCTGGACAGACAATTTTGGTGAAAACTAGATTTTTAGTTGTTTGCCAGAATTCAGGTGAAATCCAAATGGGTTTTTCAGTCAGCCAGCCACACGTGTTAACCATTTTGATCCTGTTAATACCATCGAGTTCAGTGCAGTTGTATGCAGTCTGTCTTAATGGTGTGATTTGTACAGGGGTCTGGACAGGAGGAAAGGACTGGATGGGCAACGTCGGAAACCAGACAATGTGTCGGGTAAGCTATAGAACACAACCTCGTACAAGCGTGGTAGTGTCGGTATTTTGCAACGTCTGTGTATGTATTTGGATCTTTTTGTCTTGATAGTAGGAGAGAGCAGTGCTACAGAAAGTGGAGATGAGGAAGTCTCAGCTGCCACAGTGTCGTACACAGCCACTCAGCACACACCCACCAGCATCACCCTCACCGTTAACAGAGTTAAACGCAGCAAAGCCAAGAAGAGGAAGAAGAGCACTGAGAAAACACGAGCTGCCCCCAAGGCAAAGAAAGTCAAGGTATATACAAGCAAATGCGCACACTACTGTTAACAATGGTGGCATTATTCAGATCAGTATTCTAAACAGCATATATGCTGCATTCATTGATACAACTTGTTTTATTCCACAGGCCTTTAGAGAAGGTTCCAGAAAATCCTTAAGGATGAAGGTAAGACTGTTATTAGGTGTGTGTATGTATAAAATACTAGTGCATCTCAAAAAATTAGAATACCATGAAAAAGTAGGTAAACTTTCATATATCTATATTCATTACATGTAAAGTGAAATATTTAAAGCCGTTTTTGTTTTAATTTTGATGATTATGGCTTATAGCTCATGAAAATCAGAAATCCAGTATCTCAAATTATTGGAATATTCCCGAAGATCAATCAAAAAAAGGATTTACAATACAGAAATGTCAAACTTCTGAAAAGTATATTCATTTATACACTTAATACTTGGTTGGGGCTCCTTTACCATGAATTACTGTATCAATGCGGTGTGGCATGGAGGTGATCAGTCTGTGGCACTGCTGAGGTGTTATTGAAGCCCAGGTTGCTTTGATAGTGGCCTTCAGCGTATCTGTATTTTTGGGTCGGGTGTTTCTCATCTTCCTCTTGACAATACCCCATAGATTCTCTATGGGATTCAGGTCAGGCAAGTTGGCTGGCCAGTCAAACACAGTAATATCATGGTCAGCAAACCATTTGGTAGTAGTTTTGGCACTGTGGGTAGGTGCTAAGTCCTGCTGGAAAAGGAAATCAGCATCTCCAAAAAGCTTGTCAGCAGATGGAAGCATGAAGTGCTCTAAAATCTCCTGGTAGATGGCTGTGTTGACTTTGGACTTGATAAAATACAGTGGACCAACACCAGCAGATGACATGGCACCCCAAATCATCACAGACTGTGGAAACTTCACACTGGGCTTTAAACACCTTGGATTCTGTACCTCTCCACTCTTCCTCCAGACTCTAGAACCGTGATTTCCAAATTAAATGCAAAATGTACTTTCATCTGAAAAGAGGACTTTGGACCACTGAGCAACAGTCCATTTCTTTCTCTCCTTAGCCCAGATAAGACACTTCTGACACTGTCTCTGGCTCAGGAGGAGCTTGATATTAGGAATGTGAAAGTTGTATCCCCTTTCTTGAAGATGTCTGTTCGTGATGGGTCTCGATACACTGACACCAGCCTCAGTCCACTCCTTGTGAAGCTCTCCCAAGTTCTTGAATCAACTTTTCTTGACAATCCTCTCAAGACTGCGGCCATCCCTGTTGCTTGTGCACCTTTTCCAGCCACCCTTTTCAGCAATGACCTTTTGTGGCTTACCCTCCTTGTGGAGGGCATCAGTGATCATCTTCTGGACAACAGTCAAGTCAGCAGTCTTCCCCGTGGTTGTGTGTACTGAACTAGACCGAGATACTGTTTTACTCAAACTCGAAATGAAATATTCTAATATTTTGAGATGTTTTTTTTTTTTTTGTACTGTATGTCATACTGATTAAAATAGAAAAATGCTTGAAACATTTTAGTTTGTGTAATGAGTTTATAATATATAACATTTTCACTTTCTTAAATAACTGATGGAAAACATTGAACTTTTTCACAATATTCTAATTTTTTGAGATGCACGTGTGTGTGTAAAAAATTTATTTTTTTAGGCCTTGTCTCAAAGCGGCACTCCCAAGTGTAAGATGTTAGTATATAATCCCACATTATTTTATTTATTTTTTTAAAGCAAATTAAAAATAAGTGCTGGATAAAAACCCGTCTATCTTGGGTAAATAACGATTACATTTTCGTTGTCCGGTGGTCAAGTGTTTGAGATGCGTTGCCTTACACTTGCAGTCAGGTTCCCTGTGGTGGTACATGTTTGTCATTCATACAGTTGCAAATGCCATCAAACATCAGGTCAATGCATTACTGTATTCTCTGAAGCATGGAGCTTCGCTCTACTATATCCATTTCTGTCTATCTTTTGCTTAGAACTCCACCAGTGAAGCGAGTGTGTTGGATGAGAACACAGCTGAAGGCTGGGAGACGCGTATCCGCCAGTGGACGGATCAGTATGAAGAGGCTCAGGCAAATCAGTACAGTGCTGATGTTCAAACACTTCTCCAACTCCATCACTCTGCCACCAAGAGCTCGCCAAACCCAGCAGCCCTTGCAGTGGACACAATCAACCGCACAGAGTTGGCCTGCAACAACACCGTTTTGAGCTCTCAGATGCAGGTACAGTACTTTCACTGTCAAAAGCAGATGTGCACACGAAAATTATTTTAACAAAGTGACACTTTTGTACATGTAGTTACAGCTGGGCCGTGTAACACGAGTGCAGAAACACAGGAAAATCCTGCGAGCAGCACGGGACTTGGAGCCTGACACACTCATCATTGAGTACAGAGGCAAAGTCATGCTTAAACAACAGTTTGAGGTCAATGGGCATTTCTTCAAAAAGTGAGTGCACTTCAAGAATATGTTTGAGAAACAAATGCCGGGGGGCTTGACCGTGTGCCCAACTGTTTCACTTGTGTATATGGACATGCATCCAATCACTTGTACTTTCAGAATAGGAAAGTTTTGAATGTTTAATTTGTTGTATACAGCCAGCCTTTTATTTATTTTTTATTTTTTAAACTTAAGTGGTTTGCCATGTGCTGTTTTTCAACTGTTAAATAATCAGCTAAAAGTTTATTGTAACTGGCCTAGCTATTTATAAGCCCTGTGTTGGCTGTGTTTGTGTGCATTTCTTCAGGCCCTACCCATTTGTCTTGTTCTACTCTAAATTTAACGAGGTGGAAATGTGTGTAGACGCACGGACATTTGGGAATGATGCTCGCTTCATCAGGAGATCCTGTACGCCCAATGCTGAGGTGAGTAGATAGTTGAGGGGTGATCAGAAGGACATGCTGTACAGGGTCACTGATCTAACTAAATGAAGTTGACACTGCAGTAGCGATATTTGAGTAAGTCAGTTGAGTATTACTAACAATAATGTATAACTCATGACCAATGAAATTCAGTTTTGACTAACACCCCACCCCCACCCCTTTCATACACCCTCAGGTGCGGCATATGATTGCAGATGGGATGATTCACCTGTGTATTTACGCTGTTGCTCAAATCTCCAAAGATACCGAGGTCACAATTGGCTTTGATTATGAATTTAACAGCTGGTCAGTGTGTAAAGTCTACCACACTCATTCCCCCCCCCCCCGTCTGATTTGGAATCTTGGAATATTGATGTTAAATGGCTAAGCACAGCTGGATTAATTCTTTTGTATCTCCTTTGGTAGTAACTACAAGGTGGACTGTGCATGTCATAAAGGCAATCAGAACTGTCCCGTGCAGAAGCATAATCAGAACCCATCTGAGGCGCTTCTGCCCCCACCTCAGAACCCACTACCTACTCTGCCCGGGGCAGAGACTCGCCGAAGGCGGGCACGGCGAAAAGAATTAGAGGGCAGCGGGCTGATTGGAAGCGTGTCTGATGATAGCAATCAGCTCCTGGATGAACATGGGGAGCATGGAACTAGCGAAGCAGAGGTAGGTGTCTGCATGTCATGTAGAAGATCTGCAAACCTGATTTTAGACAAGAACTCTGCTAACCTCCAGGTCCTAGCATTATTATGCTACTGAGGAGAGCTCTGTGTTGTAATGGTCAAAATGACAGACCTGCCAAGATCTAAGGTTTAGCTGTAGCGTTTTTTATTTTTGCCACCTTGCTATTAGCAATACCTGAAAGCTAAACTTTTTTTTGCTTTCTCAGCTAAAGCTCAGAAACAAAGTGAACACACAAAATTCACCCAGCAGAAAAACATGCATTGAAAGGGTTAGAATAGAAAAGAAGACACAGCAGGACTGTTTGGATGGTGAAAGAAAAAAAAATGGAGCTGCTGCTTTATTATTAAGCATCAGTCATATCAAATTTTTGCTGTGTGTATATGGTACACTACCATTCAAAAGTTTGGGGTCACTTTGAAATGTCCTTATTTTTGAAAGAAAAGCACTGTTCTTTTCAGTGAAGATCACTTTAAACTAATCAGAAATCCACTCTATACATTGCTAATGTGGTAAATGACTATTCTAGCTGCAAATGTCTGGTTTTTGGTGCAATATCTCCATAGGTGTATAGAGGCCCATTTCCAGCAACTCTCACTCCAGTGTTCTAATGGTACAATGTGTTTGCTCATTGCCTCAGAAGGCTAATGGATGATTAGAAAACCCTTGTACAATCATGTTAGCACAGCTGAAAACAGTTTAGCTCTTTAGAGAAGCTATAAAACTGACCTTCCTTTGAGCAGATTGAGGCTACATCCACACGACAATGGCAACGAGATGTTATTAAAAAAATATCGCGTCCACATGGGCAACGGATCAGTAAAATATCAGGTACATATGGCAACGCTTACTGAAAATGATGCAATACACATGCCACACCTCTAGGGGCGCTGTAAGACGGTCCCTTCGGAGACACCAGAACAATAGAAGAAGGACGCATGCGCATAAACTATTATGCGCGAGACTTCATATTAGCCACAAAGTCAGAAAAATCTGTTCGTAAAATTACATTATAATGACCAAATACAATGAAAAGTATTTTTCCAGTCTCACCTGTGAAAGGTAATCCCATGTGAGCTCGTTTGGACGGTAAACCTGTTGGTACAGTTAAACGCAGCACATGAATGAGGCATCTTTATTCTCCGCTTTGACCTCTCCAATATGGCGGCGAGGATGACGTATGATTCTACGCGGAAGGCGGCGTCTTTAATGGTCCGGAATAAATTGAATGCTACACGTTGATGGATTAATTTGTTCTTCTACGCCCTTTTTGAGGATTGTATTGTAGGACTTAAACCAACATCTGAAGAGGTGAGATCGCTCCTTTTTTCCCTATTTTTGCTGGCGGGATTGACTCTGCCCTAACACACACACACACTCTCTCTCTCTCTCTCTCTCTCTCTCTCTCTCTCTCACACTTTGCACCATTACACAATAAATATTCACAGTGAAAATATTTTGTAAGCGCGTTTCATGAACCAAGTTATAGGATTTGTTGACAACTCGCATCGAGTTCATTACACTTCTACCCGGCGTGAAGCACATGTGGTTGTGACGTCATCGTAAACAAATCCGTTCTACTCATCCAGACGACTTCGCAACGGCGCTGTTGCCAGATCTTTCCACTCTGGAACCCGTTCTCAAAAGATTTCGTTTTGGGGTACCCAAAACGCCGGTGTCGTGTGGACGCCAGGCCGAAACGAGAAACAATTTTATCGGATTCACCTGAATCCGTTGCCGTGTGGACAGGGCCTGAGTTTCTGGAGCATCACATTTGTGGGGTCGATTAAATGCTCAAAATGGCCAGAAAAATGTCTTGACTATATTTTCTATTCATTTTACAACTTATGGTGGGAAATAAAAGTGTGACTTTTCATGGAAAACACAAAATTGTCTGGGTGACCCCAAACTTTTGAATGGTAGTGTATGTATGTGATATATGGTGTGGCAAAAATCCTTGTGCTCGTGTTAATAATAAACACTTGTATAAAAAGCAAGCTTACATGCTTAGCTGGTTGCTTATAAATCCAAAAATATGCATAATGCAGTTAAATATCTGTTCAAACAATACTTTTTTTTTTTTTAATCATGTATGCTGTTAGCATAGGGCTGTGTTGTCAACCAACATGTACTCTGGTTCTTGTGGTAAAATGTAGGGGGGGGTTTGGGTTTTTTTTTTTCGTTGTTGGTTTCTCTGACCGCTGATTTTCTTAATTATAAAGTTGATTCTGGAGTTAAACTAATTCTCTTGCTGCATGGGTGGACATTTAATGCCGCTTTTCCACTACAAACGCGGCTGAGCCGTGCGGTGCTGAGTTGGGCTGAGTCGAGCTGAGCGGGGCTATTGGAGTTGCATTTCGACTACCACCGTGCTGAACCGTGCTGGCTGGAAGTGGGTGGACACATTGGGTGGAGTTAGCGAAAGTGGGTGGATGTCACGTGATGTCGTTAAGCGGCGCAAACAGTGACATCAGTGATCTTTTAAGTGGTAGTCTCACGACCCGGATAGTAAACAATAAACATGGAGGACATGGAGTCGTTAGTGTTGCTGGTCTTGGTGCTGTGGCTTGTTGTCACCGACAACGCCAAGAGATACTGGCAAGAGCGTATAGATGAGGCGAGGCGCATAAGGCTTCAGAAATTCTCGTAATTATTCTTCTTCCGGGTTTGCGGTGTTTACAGATCCCAGCGTGCTCGCGGGGCGTGTGTGGGCATGTGAGGACACTCCTCCTCACCAATCAGTGCACAAGGAAGTGTCTGCTCACGCCCCCAGCCTCACTCAGCTCGGTTTGGCTCGCTTCAGCCCCGCTCCAAAACCGTGCGAGTTTTGGGTGCTAAGCAGGGCTGAAGCGAGCTGAGTCGTGCTGTTTTGAGATAGTCGAAACGCGAGCCGTGTCGGGCTGAAGCGAGCTGAAGTGAGCTGAAAAAGGGTAGTGGAAAAGGGCCATAACATTGATTGTCAATATGAATAAGTATATTCTCTTGAAGATGATTTTGTTTGGGCTCCACAGGAGGGTCTGATCGATGGTGTAAAGCAGGAGGAGGGCCAAGAGGAGGTAGACGAAACAGGGGCACCCATATCTAATAGACGGGTAAGGAGGACAACAAGAGCATGGAGGACAAATGTTAACTGGGGGAGACTGAATATGACTAATAGATGTACAGTACTGGGCAAAAGTCTTAAGCCCCCTATTTTTTTCATACAAACTTGGTTCTAGATTTCTGTTTTTTGACTTCTACATTATCGATCAGTACAAAAAATGTTCAAGTTCCAAACATTTGTTTTCCAGCACAAAAATGTTACAGGGGAAAAAAGTTTGTATCTGAGCAGCATATTACATAAGGGACCATTTTTCAGATTAAAAAGAAAACATAATGAAGGCTGTTGGGTTTAGTTCAAAATTAAGAAGCAAGTGTGACAGTGTCCAGAAGAACTGTGGCTGGTTCTGTAAGATGCTCAGTAAAGCCTACAGCTCATTTCTTTATAAAACTGCACTCATTGTACTGGAGACTACTTTTTTAAAAATTAAATAAAGCAGAGGGTCGTCTCACACAAAATATTGACTTTTATTTATGATGTTGGGTGTTCTTTTTATAAATGTTGAAACATTTCAGGTGTTTTTTTTTTTTTTTTTTTAAAAGCCATTTTGGTCGACAGCATTTCTTTACATTAGCCCAAGACTTTTGCACAGTACTGTATATTCCCCCTTCCTTTTTTGATCTTACTAATAGTATTTTTGTATGCTTTTTTTTTTGTGGGGAGATAAAGAAAACTCTACTGAGGAGGCCAACTAAAATTGACAGACAAAAAAATGTAAATCCTCCAGACAAGAGTTTTTAGCTGCCTATAGCACAGGCAGCACAGTGGTGCAATGGACAGCATTGCCACCTCACAGCTCCAGGGTTCCTGGTTCAAAGAAATGCTAATTGTATTTATTCTATGGTAGAACTTATTTCTTTATAATTGAGTCAGTTACTGTCCTGATTGTTAAATTTGGTCATTTTGGCAAATTTGGTCTTGAATAGAAGTGGTTGTTTTCTGTGCAACTAATGTTGCTACCGGTCATCTCTACTGCAGTCTCGAGAGGATCGAAAAGCACAGGCTATCATGCATGTGTTTGAGAATTTGGAAAGGAGGAGGAAGCGTGTATCTCAGGGTACAGAACGTGTTGGGCTTGATGACCTCAAACAGGAAGGGGTGGGGCCTGAAGAGGGTGGGGCCTCCTCTCCAACAGGGGCTAATCCAGGTCAAAATGCAGGATTGATGGGAGGAGTTAGCACACGCCGCACATCTTTTGCCACAGTGAGTCGTTCATTGTGGTTTCATCTCTTTTTTTTTTTTTTTTGATTTTCCTGTCTTTTCTGTTTTAACCATCACTTAACCACCAATTTTGTTGGGTCTGTTTTTTGGCCTTTCTCTCGAAGGACTCTGTGGTATCCGTTGAGTCAGAAAAGCCTTTGTCCGCTAACCTCGTCGCTCCCAAACCTCCCCCAGCACGCCCCAAACCGCGGCCCAAGAGTCGCATCTCCCGTAATCGGGCGAGCTCTGCCCAGCGGGCACGTCGCCAGAGGCAGGCTCTTCTAGCACAGCAGGCAGCTGAGGCAGGAGCAGCAGGTGGAGAAGAGGGAGGCACTGCAGCTGGCACAGGCGAGTTGGGCCTCGGTGACGGAGCTCTGGGAATTGGACAACCTCAGGATGGAGAGAGCTGTGGAGTCTCCTCTACAGTCCTAGGAAGCAAGACAAGTGTGAGGTGTCCCAAAACAAAAAAGGTAAAATATTTTTCATCTTGAATACTTCTACTGCACTGTTAGTCTGGACTCCATTTTCAAGAGCTATCGGAACAGTTCTGGTACTGGTCAACTAGAATGTGTTCAGAGTATTATGCTATGATTTTAGAAAACAGTACACATCCTATCTCTCTGTTAATTCTTTTATTAATAATAATTACTAGTTTAATTTGTAAAATTATTTGTAATAACACTGCATGTTCCTTTTTGAAATTATGAACCCGAAAACTTGAATATTTAATAAAATAAGCCAAATAAGTCAGCTGACAATACTTTTCATTTCTGTTGTGCTTTGTCGGTATAATCTAAGCAATTAAGAAAATACTAGCTGTTAAATAATCATGGCAATTGAGATATATAAAAATAAAAAATTTGAAAAATGTGTATAAAAATGTGTGTCGTGGGGAAAATAAGTATTTGATACATTGCCAATTTTGCAAGTTTTCCCACTTACAAAGAATGGAGTGTTCTGTAATATTTATCGTAGGTACACTTCAACTGTGAGAGGCAGAATCTAAAAAAAATTCCAGAAAATCACATTGTATGGTTTTAAATAATTAATTTGCATTTTAGGGCGGCACGGTGGTGTAGTGGTTAGCGCTGTCGCCTCACGGCAAGAAGGTCCGGGTTCGAGCCCCGTGGCCGGCGAGGGCCTTTCTGTGCGGAGTTTGCATGTTCTCCCCGTGTCCGCGTGGGTTTCCTCCGGGTGCTCCGGTTTCCCCCACAGTCCAAAGACATGCAGGTTAGGTTAACTGGTGACTCTAAATTGACCATAGGTGTGAATGTGAATGGTTGTCTGTGTGTCAGCCCTGTGATGACTTGGCGACTTGTCCAGGGTGTACCCCGCCTTTCGCCCGTAGTCAG
Source organism: Neoarius graeffei (assembly GCF_027579695.1). NCBI lineage: Eukaryota > Metazoa > Chordata > Actinopteri > Siluriformes > Ariidae > Neoarius > Neoarius graeffei. The sequence goes on from NC_083572.1 coordinate 64,508,271, forward strand.
CTGGGATAGGCTCCAGCTTGCCTGCGACCCTGTAGAACAGGATAAAGCGGCTAGAGATAATGAGATGAGAAAAACAGAACTTTGATATTTGGTACAGAAACAATTACAGAGGTCAGACGTTTCCTGTAGTTCTTGACCAGGTTTGCACACACTGCAGCAGGGATTTTGGCCCACTCCTCCATACAGATCTTCTCTAGATCTTTCAGGTTTCGGGGCTGTCGCTGGGCAGCATAGAGTTTCCCTCCAAAGATTTTCTATTGGGTTCAGGTCTGGAGACTGGCTGGGCCACTCCAGGACCTTGAAATGCTTCTTACAGAGCCACTCCTTAGTTGCCCTGGCTGTGTTGCAGGTCATCGTCATGCTGGAAGACCCAGCCACGACCCATCTTCAATGCTCTTACTGAGGGAAGGAGGTTGTTGCCCAAAATCTCGCGATACATGGTCCCATCCATCCTCCCCTCTATATGGTGCAGTCGTCCTGTCCCCTTTGCAGAAAAGCACTCCCAAAGTATGATGTTTCCACCCCCATGCTTCACGGTTGAGATGGTGATCTTGGGGTTGTACTCATCCTTCTTCCTCCAAACACAGCGAGTGGAGTTTATACCAAAAAGCTCTATTTTGGTCTCATCTGACCACATGACCTTCTCCCATGCCTCCTCTGGATCATCCAGATGGTCATTGGCAAACTTCAGACGGGCCTGGACATGTGCTGACGTGAGCAGGGGGACCTTGCATGCGCTGCAGGATTTTAATCCATGATGGCATAGTGTGTTACCAATGGAAATCTTTGAGACTGTGGTCCCAGCACTCTTCAGGTCATTGACCAGGTCTTCCCGTGTAGTTCTGGGCTGATCCCTCACCTTTCTCATGATCATTGATACCCCACGAGGCGAGATCTTGCTTGGAGCCCCAGACCGAGGGAGATTGACAGTCATCTTGAGTTTCTTCCATTTTCTAATGATTGCGCCAACAGTTGTTGCCTTCTCACCAAGCTGCTTGCCTGTTGTCCTGTAGCCCATCCCAGCCTTGTGCAGGTCTTCAGGTCAAAAAAAGTGTTTTTTTCCGGTTACCCGACCGACCCTAATCCGTACTGCCCGACCCTAAACTTTTTTTTTCGTTTTTTTTTTTCCCAGTCGCGACTTTTACATATAACCCAACCGCGTGAACCGGAAGTTTTTGTCACTCACTGGGAAAATCAGGGCTTTCCACAAGCGCCGGCTGCCGGCCATACAGCCGACTACACAATTAAGTCCAGCCGGCTACTTTAATGACTTATTTTTGTAGCCCACAGGCTCTAAATATTAATTTTCGATTTTAATAAAATTAAATGTTTATCTAACGGACTGACAATAATGTCAAACTGAACCGCACTCATTTAAGTTGTGATTCGCGCTGTTTGTACCGATAATAACCACAAATTCCCCGCAGACTCGTTGATCAGGGAGAGTAACTCATCCGCGGCCCCGACATGCGGTGTGCGCGCGCACTCTGCGGAGGCAGTAGTGTGTCGGGGCCGGCGGAGGGAACAGAAGCAGAGATGACGCTTATTATGTCTTTCACCTAGAGACATGATTTAAACTTTAAAACGGAGACAAAATTCTCCTGTGTGGATCTGGCATTCAACTTTTTTGCTGGGTTCTATACTTTTTGATCAGTCACAGATCAAACACCATGAGCACATCTGGAGAAATTCCGGCTTTATAATGGGTGTCTATTGCGTTACACACCAGCGGCGCTCAGGAGTTTAGAGTGTAGGCAGCTTGAAAAAAAGCTCTAACTTTCTCATTTAAACTGTTTTCTCAGCCACAATTTTCACTCTACACACACAATTTTCTCAAAAGTTGTAGTCACACATTGTGTGAATCAAGACGAGTGTCTCCCTGAGCGATAGGATTTACAGTTTTTGAATGAGAAGCCTGAAAGTAAGGAGAGGAGAGCCGCGCTGCCTCATAGACTCACATAAATGTGGCAGCGCTTTTACTGCAAAATCAGAAAAGTCACTTGTTTTTAACTCGCTCTAGTGTTTACATTTTTTACACTAGGGACAAAAAAATACATTAGTGTGTTCATGGGAGCCTTGTAGCACTCAATGTGAAAGAATTTTGTGAATAGCTCCTTCCGTTTCCATGTAAATCAGCGTTGTTCGAGGAGAGGGAACTCTGAGAAAAGGCGCTCTTTGCTTGTTATATTGTGTCTTTTCCCTGCACCGTTACCAAGGCGACGAGCTGCACTCAGGGAGCAGAGAGGGGCGGGGCTGCTCTCTCTCTCGTGGTGTATTGAGCTGTTATATTTACAGAAAAATTCATGTTAAAAGGTGTCTCCTGCTGCATCAGATTCATCAGAAGGTGGTAACTTGGGTGACCTGCAAAGAAATTCATTATATTTTGTGAAATTATTCCTGTCTAAATATAGGTTATGGCAGCCATCTTGAGAAAAAAAAAATGCCTGCCTACCGACCCTAGTTTTGAAATCTACGTAACCAGAAACACGCACTTTTTTTTTTTTTTTTGGCCTCAGTTTTGTCCCTGGTGTAGACAGCTCTCTGGTCTTGCCGATGGTGGAGAGGTTGGAGTCTGATTGTGTGGGCAGGTGTCTTTTATACAAGTAATGAGTGGAGAATAGGAGGGCTTCTTAAAGAAACAACTAACAGGTCTGTGAGAGCCAGAATTCTTGCTGGTTGGTACGTGATCAAATACTTATTTCATGCAATAAAATGCAAATTAATTATTTAAAAATCATGCAATGGATTTTTTTTTTTTAGATTTTGTCTCTCACAGTTGAAGTGTACCTACAATAAAAATTACAGACTTCTCCATTCTTTGGAAGTGGGAAAACTTGCAAAATCGGCAGTGTATCAAACACTTTCCCCACTGTACGTACATACGTGTGTGTACACACTCTCATATATTCAGAGCAGCAGGTTATGAATATCTTCTCCCCCCTCCCCCCCTTTATTACAGTGGTGCTTAAAAGTTTGTGAACCCTTTAGAATTTTCTATATTTCTGCATAAATATGACCTAAAACATCATCAGATTTTCACACAAATCCTAAAAGTAGATAAAGAGAACCCAGTTAAACAAATGAGACAAAAATATTGTACTTGGTCATTTATTTATTGAGGAAAATGATCCAATATTACATATCTGTGAGTGGCAAAAGTATGTGAACCTTTACTTTCAGTATCTGGTGTGACCCCCTTGTGCAGCAATAACTGCAACTAAACGTTTGCAGTAACTGTTGATCAGTCCTGCACACCAGCTTGGAGGAATTTTAGCCCATTCCTCCGTACAGAACAGCTTCAACTCTGGGATGTTGGTGGGTTTCCTCACATGAACTGCTCGCTTCAGGTCCTTCCACACCATTTCGATTGGATTAAGGTCAGGACTTTGACTTGGCCATTCCAAAACATTAACTTTATTCTTCTTTAACCATTCTTTGTAGAATGACTTGTGCACTTAGGGTCGTTGTCTTGCAGCATGACCCACCTTCTCTTGAAATTCAGTTCATGGACAGATGTCCTGACATTTTCCTTTAGAATTCGCTGGTATAATTCAGAATTCATTGTTCCATCAATGATGGCAAGCCGTCCTGGCCCAGATTCAGCAAAACAGGCCCAAACCATGATACTACCACCACCATGTTTCACAGATGGGATAAGGTTCTTATGCTGGAACGTATTGTTTTCCTTTCTCCAAACATAACGCTTCTCATTTAAACCAAAAAGTTCTATTTTGGTCTCATCCGTCCACAAAACTTTTTTCCAATAGCCTTCTGGCTTGTCCATGTCATCTTTAGCAAACTGCAGACAAGCAGCAATGTTCTTTTTGGAGAGCAGTGGCTTTCTCCTTGCAACCCTGCCATGCACACCATTGTTGTTCAGTGTTCTCCTGATGGTGGACTCATGAACATTAACATTAGCCAATGTGAGAGAGGCCTTCAGTTGCTTAGAAGTTACCCTGGGGTCCTTTGTGACCTTGCCGATTATTACAAGCCTTGCTCTTGGAGTGATCTTTGTTGATCGACTACTCCTGGGGAGGGTAACAATGGTCTTGAATTTCCTCCATTTGTACACAATCTGTCTGACTGTGGATTGGTGGAGTCCAAACTCTTTAGAGATGGTTTTGTAACCTTTTCCAGCCTGATGAGCATCAACAACGCTTTTTCTGAGGTCCTTAGAAATCTCCTTTGTTCGTGCCATGATCCACTTCCACAAACCTGTGTTGTGAAGATCAGACTTTGATAGATCCCTGTTCTTTAAATAAAACAGGGTGCCCACTCACACCTGATTGTCATCCCATTGATTGAAAACACCTGACTCTAATTTCACCTTCAAATTAACTGCTGATCCTAGAGGTTCGCATACTTTTGCCACTCACAGATATGTAATATTGGATAATTTTCCTCAATAAATAAATGACCAAGTATAATATTTTTGTCTCATTTGTTTAACTGGGTTCTCTTTATCAACTTTTAGGACTTGTGTGAAAATCTGATGATGTTTTAGGTCATATTTATGCAGAAATATAGAAAATTCTAAAGGGTTCACAAACTTTCAAGCACCACTGTATTTTGGATCCATGTAATATTCATGATACCATGTTGTTAACCCCTTCAGTACCTGGTGACAGAGTGGCTGAATGACAAGGCCCCAGACCGTGTGGAAGAGCCAACAGAGCGACCCCTGCGCATCACCACAGACCCCACTGTGTTAGCTACTACACTCAACATGCTGCCAGGCCTTTCGCACTCGTCCTTCATCTGTACCACCCCAAAACACTACATCCGCTTCGGTTCTCCATTCACCCCAGAGAGACGTCGCCGGCCGCTTGTCGTTGATCCCACCTACGGCTCCTGCAAGAAAGTTAGTGAGCGCATGTTGGCAGCATGTTTTCACAAGTAGTTTTTATATAAAAAAAAAAAAAGCCCTCTGTGCATTGTTTTGTAGTTGATAATTGAAAAGCATCTGGCTGTTTACTGCTAGTGATTCGAGTGTACTTCTTTCTTTTGTTTTGTAGAGGTGGATAAAACAGGCGCAGGATGAGAGCATGTCGTCTCTTTCCATAGAGGATGGAACAGAGTCCAACTCTTCACACCAAAGTAACAGCAGCAGCACAGCCTCCAGATCTGGTAAAAATAAAAAATAAAGTGTCCCTTTTGAGGTTTTGTACACAGTATTTTTTTTAAAGGTCCCATGGCATCGTTTTTTCATTAATTGTGCGGTGGTCTCTAGTATGAATGAATGCCCTGTGAGACGGTTTTGGTGAAAAAAAAAAAATGCCGTGGTTCTCCTGTTTCAGGCTGTTCTAGTTTGGTGGAGGAGCGGGTGGCGGGAGAGCGACAGGATTTCAGCTCTTATTAATATTCATGACATGTAAACGTGTTACCTCTGATTGGCTAACAGCACTGTGACGCTGCCTCCAGTGGGTCAGAACAAGCGGATGTGGGTGTCTTACTATGGCAAGAGAGAAGGAACAAACCGCGAAGGGAAAAATACCGCGCGCTGATGTCATTAAGGTGCGACGCGAGGAAATAAAATAAATTCAACAAATGTTTGGGTTTTTACTGAACAAACAAACAAATAAAATGAACGAGTGACTTAAAAAGAATGTGGGTGTCTTTGTAAAAACTGTTTTGATTGGCTATTATAACAGAGCATGCTGCATGCTTTTTGGTTTTTGTAGCACAGAGTACCTGGCTAACTGCAGGAAGCGGTTAGCTGCACAGCTAATGTAGCCATTGCAAAGCTAACGCACCGATTTTAAAACACGGCAAAACGACTTAACAGTTATACACTTACTTGTTCGGTGTTTGTGGCTGATGCGGCAGGGATGCTTGGTACGGACACAGGCTTCAGTGACAGTTGATGTGCAAAACCTGCCCTGTACTGTCCCAACATTCATCAGGAAAATGCTTCCGACAAACATACACCGTCTTAGGTAGACTCGACGGCGTATTATTGGAGTAAATAAAATTAAGCCACTGCGTCTTCAGGGGCTCTCCCGCCGGCAGTAAAAACAGACTCCTTTCTGTGTTGTCACATCCATGTACAGCGCAACTTCCATGTTTGTAGGCAACTTTTGAGCTGGGCAGGCAATCCATACAGTGGGTGGGAATCCAGAGGGGGGGGTGTGGGGATCATCTCCCTTGCTGACGTAGTAAAGGGAAGAGCCTATCAACGCGCCATTTTGACGCGCCATTCTCAAATGTTGACAAAGGGTGGGCATAGTTTGGTTTACACATTATGAAATTTCTAGCCACTGGGGTGACTTAAGAAGGTCAGAGGAACTCATTTTAACATTATAAAACCTCAGAAAGTGAAAATTTCATGCCATGGGACCTTTAAGAATCATATTATATCTAGTTCCACTGACTCCATGTTTCTTGTCTCAGAGCTAATAGCACCCTTTAAAAAGAGGAAGTCGAAGTATACGCCAGAAACGGTTGCACCACCTCCTGAACACTTGCTTCGACCTTTGTCCCCCATCACACCGCCACTGCCATCTGAGCCCTCTGTGAGCTTGCTGCACCCTCTGCTTTCTTCCTGCTCACTGTATTTAGGAGCTGAGGAAGAGAGGCAGAATGGTGCTGTGCCACCGTACTCCCCACTCCCATCTCTTCCTGCCAGCCGGTGCAACACACCTCTGCAGTTTGAGGTAAGGACATGTCTGCTCACAGCTTTTTTTTGTTTTAATACACACCAAGCATGTAAACGAGCAGCCTAATTTCTTTTGCACCAACAATTGCCACTTATCTTAAAAGATGACTTAAGACGTTTTTCAACCTAATCTATACATCAGCCATAAAATTAAAAATGCTGACTGGTGAAGTGGATTTCATTCATTATGTTACAGTGGCACCTGTCAAGGGGTAGGATATGTTAGGCAGCGAGAGAAGTCAGTTCTTGAAGTAGATGTGTTGGAAGCAGGAAAAATGGGCAAGCATGAGGACTTGAGCAACTTTGACAAGGGCCAAATTGTGATGGCTCAGTGACTGGGTCTGAGCATCTCCAGAATGGCACATCCTGTGGCATGTTCCCAACACACCAAATTCAAGAACTGACTGTTCTCTTGCTGCTTTATATGTTCCACCCCCTGATGGATGCCATTGTAATGAGAGAATCAATATACAGTGGTGCTTGAAAGTTTGTGAACCCTTTAGAATTTTCTATATTTCTGCATAATTATGACCTAACACAACATCAGATTTTCACACAAGTCCTAAAAGTAGATAAAGAGAACCCAGTTAAACAAATGAGACACAAATATTATACTTGGTCATTTATTTATTGAGGAAAATGATCCAATATTACATATCTGTGAGTGGCAAAAGTATGTGAACCTCTAGGATTAGCAGTTAATTTGAAGGTGAAATTAGTCAGGTGTTTTCAATCAATGGGATGACAATCAGGTGTGAGTGGGCACCCTGTTTTATTTAAAGAACAGGGATCTATCAAAGTCTGATCTTCACAACATGTTTGTGGAAGTGTATCATGGCACGAACAAAGGAGATTTCTGAGGACCTCAGAAAAAGCGTTGTTGATGCTCATCAGGCTGGAAAAGGCTACAAAACCATCTCTAAAGAGTTTGGACTCCACCAATCCACAGTCAGATATATTGTGTACAAATGGAGGAAATTCAAGACCATTGTTACCCTCCCCAGGAGTGGTCGACCAACAAAGATCACTCCAAGAGCAAGACGTGTAATAGTCGGCGAGGTCACAAAGGACCCCAGGGTAACTTCTAAGCAACTGAAGGCCTCTCTCACAATGTTCATGAGTCCACCATCAGGAGAACACTGAACAACAATGGTGTGCATGGCAGGGTTGCAAGGAGAAAGCCACTGCTGTCCAAAAAGAACATTGCTGCTCGTCTGCAGTTTGCTAAAGATCACATGGACAAGCCAGAAGGCTATTGGAAAAATGTTTTGTAGACGGATGAGACCAAAATAGAACTTTTTTTGAGAAGCGTTCTGTTTGGAGAAAGGAAAACACTGCATTCCAGCATAAGAACCTTATCCCATCTGTGAAACATGGTGGTGGTAGTATCATGGTTTGGGCCCGTTTTGCTGCATCTGGGCCAGGACGGCTTGCCATCATTGATGGAACAATGAATTCTGAATTATATCAGCAAATTCTAAAGGAAAATGTCAGGACATCTGTCCATGAACTGAATCTCAAGAGAAGGTGGGTCATGCAGCAAGACAACAACCCTAAGCACACAAGTCGTTCTCCCAAAGAATGGTTAAAGAAGAATAAAGTTAATGTTTTGGAATGGCCAAGTCAAAGTCCTGACCTTAATCCAATCGAAATGTTGTGGAAGGACCTGAAGCGAGCAGTTCATGTGAGGAAACCCACCAACATCCCAGAGTTGAAGCTGTTCTGTACGGATGAATGGGCTAAAATTCCTCCAAGCCGGTGTGCAGGACTGATCAACAGTTACTGGAAACGTTTAGTTGCAGTTATTGCTGTACAAGGGGGTCACACCAGATACTGAAAGCAAAGGTTCACATACTTTTGCCACTCACAGATATGTAATATTGGATCATTTTCCTCAATAAATAAATGACCAAGTATAATATTTTTGTCTCATCTGTTTAACTGGGTTCTCTTTATTTTTCGGACTTGTGTGAAAATCTGATGTTTTCGGTCATGTTTATGCAGAAATGTAGAAAATTCCAAAGGGTTCACAAACTTTCAAGCACCACTGTAATTCACTTCACCTGTCAGCATTTTTAATTTTATGGCTTTATTTGTAAAGTGAGTGTGATTTACCACAATTTTGCTAGAAATCCTGTACAAGGAAAAGAATGGGAAACTTATTTACTGGAAACCTCTGTATAATGGAAGCCCTGGAGCACTTAATGTGTTCAGTCCTCAGAAGTAGTTCCATCTCTTAACTGTAGAGCTGTGCTTTTTTTTTTTAAATATATATATATATATATATATATATATATATATATATATATATATATAAATGCTATTGGCAGAGAAATTGATGCAAGTTCAAGTTTCAATGATTAGCATATGACTTCCATTAGAAAGTTCCCTTTTCTCCTTTACAGGAACAAGTCCTGTGTTTCTTTTGTAATCACGTTTAAGTGACAGATTTGGTAGCTAGATATTAGGTTGAATAAATACTATATTATTATATCCAAAGTTTGTTTGTATGTGGGAATCATTAAGTCAATAAAAATGTGTCTTCTGCATAAATTTATGAAGTTTTATTCTGAGCTTTCAGACCTCTGGTCCATCGGGGACAGAATAAATTGTAGATTTGTGAATACCCTTTCCATTCTGTCCCTGATGATGGACCATAGGTCCGAAAGCTCAGAATAAAACTTAATAAATTTTTGTGGAAGACATGTTTTTATTGACTTGAATGCTATTGTTCTTTGTTAGCAAGAGTAGCTTTTGCTATTATCCTAGAGGTGTTATGTAATTGTGTTGCTTGTGAATGTAGTAATACAATGGAATAAATCAGCTGTGCGTTTTTCCACAGAACATCTCCTCTCCTGAGGCATCGCCTGTACACAGACCAGAGTCTCTTTCTCCAGAGGTATGACATTGTGTTGATCTTTTGTGAGTGATGGTAGCTGTGTGTGTGTCTGTGTGTGTGCGCGCGCTTGTTTGACAAGCTCTGCACCTCTCTCCAGCCCTGTTTGCGACCAGACTTTGATACATCACGGATCACCACCTTCCCTGAAACTTCCGTGACCTCTGCTATCGGCAGTCCAGCCCCCCCATCGGATGACTTTCCCCTGACCGGACCCGAGTCTCTGACTGGCTCTGGAGATGGTGTGTGTCTCACACCAGCCCCTGTATCTAACGCCAGTGATGCTTCATTGGGCTCACGCTCAAATGAGGCACAGGTTCGGGAGCAGGTCTTTAGGACAGAGTTCAACCTCATCTACACCTGCTCTCCCCTCAATGCCAACCTGACCACTGGTCCTGTGAATGACCGACGGCATTCCCAATCAGAAGGCAGCTTCTCTCCTGCTGAATCCTACTTCAGCTCTGTGAGTGGCCAAGGCTTAATGACTGAGCCAGGGTCTGGTTCTTTTTCACCCTACCCTGAGCCTCAGTTTGGGAGTGGCACGCCTCCTCATACCAGCAATCCACCACAGAAGAAGAAGGCAAGTTATCCTAACTCCAGTTGTCTTTTATTTGAATTTACTTTTTCAAGGTATTGAATCACAGGAAGAGTTTATAATGACTTGGCATATGAATTGCACGGTTTGGGAAAAGTATTACATTCTGGAGAATTTATACACCACCGCTTATGTCTCCCTCTACTGAGCACTGAATTTGGTGCACTTAAAGCTTATTTGTGCAGGCTTTTTGCAACTGCACTGTGGACTTTCTCATTAAATGATAAAATCTGCAGTGAACGATATTTTACCTGCTAACAGGATATAATTCGAGGCATGAACACTGCCATGTTGTACTGTCAGTCCAGAATTTTCTATTTGTAGTATTGATCGGCACAAGTCAGATCCCACAGTAAAACAACATGGAACTCATGACTGCTGGATTTAGGGGGAAAAAATAATTTTGGCAGCTATTTCCGGAGAAGAAAACTATATATAGATATCATCTGAAGGCGGAAGTAATTAAATAAGTAATTTGCATTGAATAAATTTGAAGACCAAAGCCTAGACAGATATTTCCACGATACTGCATCACTTGCAAAGTGATATCTTGTCTCTTTGTGTGTCAAGCCAAATCAAAACCGTCCCCCCCACCCCCGTTCCCCTCATATAACCCTCTCTCGTGCCATTCCTTGTTCCTCGAAAACTATTGCAAAGTCTTTTCTTCTTCACTTTTTTCAAGGCAGAGGGCCATGGGAAGTGGCGTTAGTCAGCTGCCAGGCTTGCCTAGTTACCAGGCACTAGCTGTAAGACGTGAATTCAAGCCAGGGCAGAATATGGTGAATATTAAATACATGGCCTCCATCTAGAAGTGTGCATGTGGATATTGTTTGCATTAGCATACAGTACCCCTCCCTTACTTGTACTGCCCAGAAACATTTTAACATGCATAAAACCATTACATATTGTTTCTTTTACAGACATTGCAACATGTGCATCATTTATGTTTTGAAAATGTACGTGTCATGCACCCCTTAGTTCTTGATAAGTGTTTATTTTTAGTGATGCACTGAAATAATAATAATAAAAAAAAAAATCTTGGCCTAACTGAAGCTCAGGACAGTGGGTTTTTTTTTTTTTTGGTATAAAAACATGTAATGCTGCTATTATTATTATTATTATTATTATTATTATTATTAACCCCGCCGACAGTAGTTGGAGGGGTAATTATTTTCACCTGCGTCAGTCTGTGTGTGTATCTGTCTGTCTGTCTGTCTGTCTGTAAGATATCTCAAGAACCAATGGATCGATTTGGACCAAATTTTGTACATGTGTTGCCAATCACCCAGGAAGGAAACCATTAAATTTTGAAGGTCAAAGGTCAAGGTCATGGCAGAACTTCGAAATTTTCGCCCAATGTATTTTAATAGGGAAAAGGCGGGGTTTGCACTCGTTAGAGTGTCCCTGTCTAGTTATCATTATTATTATTATTATTATTATTATTTGATTATTGATAAAGCACAAAGGAACAACATCCCTCTACACAATTATTTTAATAGCATAAAGTACTGATTTAACACTATGAGCCTACTTGTTCTAGAGGTTTTCAGTTGCCAGTCATGTAAGATATATTTGTGGTGCTGATTGAACACTGTTGGAAAATGAAATGCAAACTGCACTTTTAAAAACTTTTCCTGCTTCAAAGTAAAATATAATGCTGACCTTTTTCTCAAAGTAGTAAATTTTTTGGGGTTGGGTTTTGTGTGTGTGTGCGTGTGTTAGTGATTTCAGAAGTGCAGTTGTAGGTTACTTTGCAGACAAGTTGCTGGAACCGTTTCAGCAGTCTGGTGCAGGAGTGTTTTTCATTAGCATTGAAGTTATTTAAATGGTTATATTTTCATACATTATGTTAAAGCTCATGAAAAATGGAAACACTATAACTGTGTGGTTTTTTTTGGCCTAAAAAGCATAAAAATGCTGAACATTTAGTGGAAATGCAATTTTTACTATTTTGACCAAATAGGTTCTGGTGGGGGAGCGGCACGGTGGTGTAGTGGTTAGCACTGTCGCCTCAGAGCAAGAAGGTCCGGGTTCGAGCCCCGTGGCCGGCGAGGGCCTTTCTGTGCGGAGTTTGCATGTTCTCCCCGTGTCCGCGTGGGTTTCCTCCGGGTGCTCCGGTTTCCCCCACAGTCCAAAGACATGCAGGTTAGGTTAACTGGTGACTCTAAATTGACCATAGGTGTGAATGGTTGTCTGTGTCTATGTGTCAGCCCTGTGATGACCTGGCGACTTGTCCAGGGTGTACCCCGCCTTTCGCCCGTAGTCAGCTGGGATAGGCTCCAGCTTGCCTGCGACCCTGTAGAACAGGATAAAGCGGCTAGAGATAATGAGATGAGATGAGGTTCTGGTGGCCAAAATTTCAGTGCATCCCTACTGAATATATGCTGAGAATGTTCATGAATTCTGTCACTGTGTGCGCTTGTGTGCAACTAAACAAATGGGGAAAATCGGTTATATACAGTGATATCCATCTTGAAACGAAGTTTGTAAGCAGATTATTATTTTTTGGTTAAATATAACAGTGCTGGTTTACACTGCATGTTCTACCATTCTCATACTCATCAAGTCTATGGATGGTGCCATCTTGCATCCTGGATATTTTGGTAATTTATTGTGTGTGTGTGTAACAGGCAACCCACTCATGCAGATGTTGAAATTTTTCTAAAACTTTGTTCAAGGTTTTATTTAATCATTTTCGCTACATAGGTATCTTTGCTGGAATATCGAAAAAGAAAGCAGGGAACACGGGACCCTGAGCCGCTGGGTTCTGCTGGTGGCACCGTTGGTACCCCCATGCGCACTGGCTCTCTGTGCCAAACTGCTGAATCCCCTGGTGCGCCGCGCTCACTCCTGCAACCACCCGCCTCCCCACACAGCTCCTTCTCCTCTCCAGCCCATCAGCCATTCCCACAGATAGAGGAGGTCAGTCCTCCTGATCTCAGCACCACCATAGGGAATCACTCGCAGACATCCAGCCACTGGTAAGAACATAGACAAGCAGGTCAGAAATGTACACATGCACTATGAGTGAAGGTAAGCACATACATTTTCTGCGTGTTGTAGGATGGTGCCAACATCAGTGGAGAGGCTCAGAGAAGGGCAGGGCGTTTTAGAGCGTGTTCTGAGGGGCAATATGAAGATGGAGCGGATCCTTAAAAGGTCGGATGGTGGAGCTATTGAGCAAGGTAGTAACCGAGACAAAGATATAGGTATGGAATAGCCCAATGAGTACAAGTGTTTGTACTCCTTAAGAAATTACAAATTTTATGCATTGTGTGGATGTGTGTTTTTGTGCATCTGTGAAGTAATTGCAATTTTTGTGCGCTCGTATGGACAGATGGACTGGAAGAGGATAGATATGCTCTCCAGAGCTCATCTTTGGCTTCCCCTGTGAGGAGTCCTCAGAGGTACAGCCCAACTGTTCACCCACACCAGGTAAGCTTGTTATTAAATGCTTTCACTGTGTTCAAGTGAGAAGTGTAAAATATTTTTCTATCTTATATTTATTTTTCTATGCACGTGTTTGACCTTTTTAAATCCTTTTGACGTTCTTTAGGTGCAGCCTCATTTGGCAGAACCCGATCTACATCTGGAAAGCTCCACCTATCACCAGCAGAGTAGCTCATCTCCTTTTCATCCCTCCTTCAGCGCCTCTCCTTCACCCTCCTCTTCATCAGTGGTTCAGGGCTACCATCCTTCTCGCCTGACAACACCTGCTTCTCTAGCCCAGGACGTGCTCTCCTCCTCCTCCTCCTCCTCCTCAGCCCCTCCTTCAGTGGACTCCAGGCACACAGGGGGTGCTCTACACCATCATAGTGGAGCAGCAGCGATGGACCTGTCGCACCTCTACTCAGGCAGCCATCTTAAAACCAACCTGTTAAACAGCAGCACTCTTTCAGGGTCTATGAGTGTGTCCTCCAGAGGCCAGGTCCACTCAGACAGCTGCACTGCCATTAGCAGCCAGGCCTCCCATGTGTCCAGACTAGCCCAGTCATCCACAGTGCGAAACCGAAAAGCGGCCAGCCCAGGTCCCTCAGTGCTGCAGGCCAGCTCCAGGCTTCTCTCAGCCAGTGGAGCTCAGCACTACCCACAGCGGCATTTACAGCAGCCCCCTATGCAGGGTTCAGGTGTACGGACGCATTCTGGGACCTACTAGGACTGTGTGTGTGTGTGTGTGTGAGAGAGAGAGAGACCCTCAGCTAAACCTGTGGATATGTTCTGGGTTAGGGGAGGGGACATGATGTACAGACGTCAGAGGAGTATGGACTCGGCCTCTTGTAATTGCCTCTTACTTTCTTTATTGTTTTCCTATTTTTTTTTTCCCCTCTTTCACAAAAAAATCCTGCATTTCTGCATTCTATAAGAAGTCTGGCATGGATTTCATTCTAATTTTACAGTCCATGAAAAATAAATAACCAGGTTGGCATGGGAAAAAAAAGCAAGATTTAAATCATGTGTAACTTTAAATTTACCCACATGCTTTGAAAATATGTTCACACAATTTACGTGGCAGGTGAAGGATTGAGTCAGACACCTGTGCTGAAATCGAGCCGTGCTGATGCTCTGCAACCAGGTTGGAGTTGTTGGATCAGTTTGAGCGTTTGGTGCTTTTCAATTTGCTCACTCATTAAATCCAGGTCAGTCTGCTAGAGCATTTGCTGACAGCTGAATTTTCTTCAAGCAAAGTGTGTTTAGATTCATTCACTTGGGTATGTAGGTAACATTTACTTAGTCTCTCTTCCTCTTAATCATTCCATTCAGTCTGTCAACTGTCGCTAGGTTTCTAAGATCATCCCTTCTAGGCATCCATTTTTTGTATAGACTCCTTCTGTAATACTTGACAAACAGATCTTATGGTGCTGCAGTTAGCTCAGTCTTTGTTTGAACTGACTTTTGGGTTTTCTGAAACCCAGTATCATGTCCAGTAACAGTCTGTTCTGATGTATAGCGATCATGTGGGACTGGTTTTGTTTTTCATTTTTTAAAAACTGGGTTCTAGTAAATGTTGCTTTGGTGACTAGAAATGCACAGGACTGTTTTGAGAAGTAAGCTGCAGAAATATTTTTTACTCCGTTATAGGATTTATCCCCCTCACAGTTGTTGAATCCTGCAGGATTTTTTTATTTTCATATTGTTGAGAATTTATTTTTTTCTCCCTTTGACCAATCCTTGCATTCCATACACCACTCGAGGAAGGAGAAGGGGGGAGGTGTGGCTGGATGGTTTGATTAGGACAAAAAAAAAAGACAAATATAACGTGGAAAAGATCGCTGCTGGGGTCTCATTCTAAGTATTTTTCATGCAAAGTGCTGCTTTCAGACGGTTTTCTTTTATTTTTTTATTCTTTTTTTTTTTTTAACAGAATGCTGTACTTTTGTCTGTCTGATTCATCACAAATGGTGAGGTCACCTCGTTGTGCCATGATGACAGGAACTGAACATCAAATCTAATGCAATGGATACCACTGTTGTATCATGGGAACTGTAGTTTTTGTCTTGATTGTCTGTTGGGTGGACTCAAGATGGACTAAATTTACAGTGATCCAGAAATCAACTGAAACAAGTTTTTGTTTTCCTCCCTCAGTCAAAGGACCTTGCAGGAGATGGAGAAATGAACAGTTTCGTTTGATCAGCTTTTGAGATACATATTGACCTTTGGCATTTTCTGCCAGAGTTCCTCCTCCCCATTTAGGAAAAGACTCAAGGGTACTCACTGATTTAACATGAATGTTTGTCTTTTCACAGAAGACTTCAAAAGAAAAAGATTTTATGACCAGAAATTTACCAGCACCTTAATTACAAAGGAAAAAATGTTAACAAGCAAGAAAACATTTATGTATGATCATGTGTACTTGCATAAAATGTGTTATATACTGTTCCAAGAAAATATAGTACACTAAATTTGCCGCATGATTTTTTTTTTTTTTCCTTTTTGGGTTGAATTAACAGCTGAAAGTGTGGATGTTCCATCAAAAACTGGACATGTTTCAAAAGTTTTATTTTTTACACAAATCAAAGTTTGGACCCCTCCTACTCCTTTAAAAGACAGTAAGCAGAAGATATGTAATGTCTTTTGATAATAAAATAGTCATGACAATATACTTTGGAAGTGGCTGTAGTATTAAAATTATACATAATGACACTGATGTAGTGAAGACCATCGGGGACCTGAAATCAAAAGTGATGGGTGGTGTAGGTGATGCTCAGATTAAACCGGTTAAATTTGAGCCTAATTTCATCTCTGCGCATATCACCTGCAATATTGTACTTTGTTCATTTGATTAGTACACAAGAAGTCAGCTTAGTCATTTTAATGAAAACCAAAAAAAAAAAGGGAAGTTCTGCATTTGCACACAATGGTTAATGACTCATTCAGTGTTTAAAACACTACACGAAAGTCTTTTAATTTAATGAACCCGTTCTGATGGTAATTTCATTAACAGGCTGTACGTCATGAAAATATTTTGCAATATGGTTCTTACATGTTGCTGCTGAGCTGTCACATCTGGATGTGACTCAAGATTAGCTAACTCGGGAATATGCAAGTTAGCAGGACTGCTGTGTGCTTTCCGCAGTGTGTGAGGGGCGGTAGGGCTCAGCCCACATCGCTAACTCTGTGTCCGAAATCGCTCCCTACTCACTATGTACTGGGGACCCCATTTTGTAGTGCTGTCCGAAACGATAGTGAGGATTATTACACCCTATATAGTGCACTCAAAGCATCCCACAATGCATCACGAAAAGTAGTGTACAACCGATGGTCACTAACCAAGCAATATATCCCATCATGCATTGCAGTCATGCTGAAAGAAATCAAGTCTCAAATTTGATTTAATAAAAGGCAGCGTTAAAGAAGAGAGTATTCAGCCTTGATTTAAAAAAAAAAAAAGATGCAGGTACTTTGTATTGATTGATGTGGGAAATGCGCTCGGTATAATACCGGGTGTACTTTTCACAAAAATGCATGCATGTATTTATTATTTTGAAAGCCTACCAGCCGACTGATCTGGTACGTTTTAATTGTGCGACAGTAATGACGTAAATACCAGCGCAATGGACTAGTGTCTGAGAGTGTTTTTTTTTTCATTTTACCAATGAGCTCACTATCTATAGTCCTCAATATACAGTTGTGCTCATAAGTTTACATACCCTGGCAGAATTTTTGCTTTCTTGGCCTTTTTTCAGAGAATATGAATGATAACACAAAAACTTTTTCCCCACTCATGGTTAGTGGTTGGGTGAAGCCATTTTTTGATAAACAACTGTGTTTTCTATTTTTAAATCATAATGACAACAAAAAACATCCAAATGACCCTGATCAAAAGTTTACATACCCCAGTTCTTAATACCGTGTATTGCCCCCTCTAACATCAATGACAGCCTGAAGTCTTTTGTGGTATTTGTGGATGAGGCCCTTTATTTTCTCAGATGGTAAAGCTGCCCATTCTTCTTGGCAAAAAGCCTCCAGTTCCTGTAAATTCCTGGGCTGTCTTGCATGAACTGCACGCTTGAGATCTCCCCAGAGTGGCTCAATGATATTGAGGTCAGGAGACTGAGATGGCCACTCCAGAACCTTCACTTTGTTCTGCTGTAGCCAATGACAGGTCAACTTGGCCTTGTGTTTTGGATCGTTGTCATGTTGGAACGTCCAAGTACGTCCCATGCGCTGCTTCCGGGCTGATGAGTGCAAATTTGCCTCCAGTATTTGCTGTTAACGTGCTGCATTCATCTTTCCTTCAACTTTAACCAAGTTTCCTGTGCCTTTGGAGCTCACACATCCCCAAAACATCAGCGATCCACCTCCGTGCTTTACAGTAGGAATGGTGTTCCTTCCATCATAGGCCTTGTTGACACCTCTCCAAATGTAACGTTTATGGTTGTGGCCAAAAAGTTCAATTTTGGTCTCATCACTCCAAATTACCTTGTTCCAGAAGTTTTGAGGCTTGTCTCTGTGCTGTCTGGCATATTGTAGGCGAGATACTTTGTGGCATTCGCTTGGTTTTAACAGAGCCCCTGATTTTCCATTTGTTAATCACAGTTTGAACACTGCTGACTGGCATTATCAATTCCTTGGATATCTTTTTGTATCCCTTTCCTGTTTTATACAGTTCAGCTACCTTTTCCCGTAGATCCGTTGACAATTCTTTTGCTTTCCCCATGACTCAGAATCCAGAAACGTCAGTGGCTGGATGAAAGATGCAAGAGTCTGTCTGGATCCCAGAAACTCACTCAGCTTTTATGCACACACTGATTACAAGCAAACAGATCACAGGTTATGTTAAATGTTACCTTTCGTAGCCATTCAAACCCATTTGTGTCAACTTCTGCGCATGTTATCAGGCCAAAATCACCAGGGTATGTGAACTTTTGATCAGGGTCATTTGGGTAGTTTCTGTTGTCATTATGATTTAAAAAGAGAAAACACAGTCATTTGACAATAAATGGTTTCACCCAACCACTAAGCATGAGTGGAAAAGATATTTTTTGTGTTATCATTCATATTCTCTGAAAAATGGTCAAAGAATCATAGATTCTGCATTCTGCCAGGGTATGTAAACTTATGAGCACAACTGTAGTAATTCCCTAAGTAGGGAGTAGCAAACAAGTGAGCGATATCGGACACAGGTAAATCCAGCTGTCGGCCCGGCACTCTAGGGGTGAGTTTTTGCGTTACGCCACATGTACCAACACTTTCTTGGCCGAGAAGTTGGTTTTGTGGGACTGGCAAAGGTAGAAGAAAATCCTGATCAATGAATTACACGCTTTTTAAAAAAAAAAACAGGACGAGTACTTGTTTCTCAAGCCCTATAGTCCTGTTAAATTTTATCTTGTGTACCTCAGCCCAGTACCAACTTTAAAGGAAAAGTCCATCCTTAACGACTTGCATATTAATCTGTATAATTAACATGCAATTTTTTAACAGCATCTGATTCATTGTCATTACATTTCTTTGATCTTTTTTTCACTTTGGTTAACAATTTCCTGTCTTGTCCATAATATTTGACTACCTGCTCATCATGACACCAATGCGAATTTGCTTATGCAAATTGAAGAATTGAAATGGTTTTGAGAGCAAAGGGAGAGGGAGACCCTACCCAGTATTAGTACTGTACAGGGTTCCTGTTTGGTGAGTGTATCGCAACTCGCACCATTTGTCTTTTTATCTTTGTGTCCAACCAGGCTTGTGCATTTATGACGGCGAGCTGTTAGAAGCTGGCCAGACCTTCTACAGAGGATGTGACAAATGCTGCTGCCTCAACAGCAGCTACATCTACTTCTTTTGACTCTATTCTTTCAGTCTGCCCGGCTATCTTGCCTTCTCATCTGGACAGTGCTCAAACAGGTCAAGGGCCAAAGTTCCAGCCTTCATGCTGTTACAATGCCATCCCGTTTATCCATACCAGTGTGTTTTTTTTTTTGTTTTTTTTTTTTTTTAAACCCCTCTGGTAAACTCCACTATAATTACATTAGGAATGTCTCCTGTGACATTAGCGCAGCATACAACTGCTAACTTCATCTCACCTCATCTCATTATCTGTAGCCGCTTTATCCTGTTCTACAGGGTCGCAGGCAAGCTGGAGCCTATCCCAGCTGACTACGGGCGAAAGGCGGGGTACACTCTGGACAAGTCGCCAGGTCATCACAGGGCTGACACACAGACACAGACAACCATTCACATTCACACCTATGGTCAATTTAGAGTCACCAGTTAACCTAACCTGCATGTCTTTGGACTGTGGGGGAAACCGGAGCACCCGGAGGAAACCCACGCGGACACGGGGAGAACATGCAAACTCCACACAGAAAGGCCCTCGCTGGCCACGGGGCTCGAACCCGGACCTTTTTGCTGTGAGGTGACAGCGCTAGCCACTACACCACCGTGCCGCCCATTGCTAACTTCATGTGAAAAATAAGTTTAGCCCCTGAGTCACTGTGTGCGCTTAATCATACTTAATGTGTTTCATGGTGGGCTTCTCCTTGAAACAATTTCAGAGATCCTGCATCGTTGCTGTGTCCAATACAGCAGTACTGGTCACTATGAGGCTACTATCATGTATCATATTGCTGCTGCGCTGAGAATGCTCCACCACCTAAATGATATCTGTGGTCCTTTGGTGGTCCTTTTCCCTTAATAGGTAGGGTAGAGGAGAACTGATAATACTGGCTTGATATGCACTTTATCTATAAAGTGGCCTATATGATAAGTCTACCTAATAAAACAACCAGTGAATTTAGATATCAAGTGGATGCTCCAAATAAACATGTATTATGTGTAGTACAATAAAGAGTTTAAACACTAGAGAGCAAGAAATAAATCTTTGGTCATTGCAATACATTGTTGTCAGTACAGTGATCACGATTTACAATTCTGTGACTTACAGGAAGTAGATGTAGCCACTGTTGTGACAGTAGCATTTGTTACATCCTCTATAGAAGGTCTGGCCAGCTTCAAACAGCTCGCCCTCATGAATGCACAAGCCTGTTTGGTCACAAAAAGACACATGGTGTGAGTTGCGATACACTCACCAAACAGGAACCCTATACAGTACTAATACTGGGTAGGGTCTTGCTTTTGCTCTCAAAAGTTTCAATTCTTCATGGCATGGATTCCACAAGATGTTCGAAACATTCCTTTGAGATTCTGGATCATGTTGTGATGACCGCATCTCAAAATTCCTGCAGATTTTTCAGGTGCACCTTCATGCTGTGACTCTCCTGTTCTACATCCCAAAGGTGCTTTATTGGATTCAGGTCTGGTGACCTGGAAGGGTCACTGAAAAACATTGAACTCATTGTCATGTTCATGAAACCAGTTTGAGATGACTTGTTTGTGACATGGTGCATTATCATGTTGGAAGTAGCCTTTAGAAGATGGTAAATTGTGGCCCTGAAGGGATGCACACGGTCAGCAACAATACTCAAATAGGCTTTGGTGTTCAGGCAACGATCGATTTGGTAGTAATGGGTCCAAAGTGTGTGAAAACTTTCCCCACACCATTACACCACCACCACTAGCCTGGATTGTTGACACAAGGCAGTTTGGGTCCATGGATTGATGGTGTTGGCGCCAAATTTTGACCCTACCGTATGTGTTCTACAGCAGAAATCATTCATCAGACCGGCTACACTGTCCAGTTTTGGTGAGTCTGTTCTTGGCTGACAGAAGTAGAACTTGACGTGGTCTTCTGCTGTTGTAGCCTAGCTGCCTCAAGGTTTAATGTGTATTCTGAGATGCTTTTCTGCTCCCTGCAATTGTACAGAGTGGTTGAGGTACTGTAATCCTTCTGTCAGCCTGAGCCATTCTCCATTGACTTCTTTCATCAACAAGGCGTTTCCATCTGCAGAACTGCCTCACTGGATGTTTTTCATTAATTGCACTATTCTGAGTAAACTCTAGAGACTGTGTGTGAAAATCCCAGGAGATCAGCAGTTATTGAAAAACTCAAACCAACCCATCTGGCACCAATAGTTACGCCATGGTCAAAATCGCAGAGATCACGTTTTTTCCTCAAACTGATGGTTGATATGAACATTACCTGAAGCTGCTGGTCTGTATCTACATGACTTTATGCATTGCACTGCTGCCACATGATTGGCTGATTAGGTAACTGCATGAATGAGTAGGTGTACGGGTGTTCCAAGTAAAGTATCTGGTGAGTGTATTATATCAAGAGTGTTGAAGTATGACCACCAGAGTGTGCTCTTTCCTCAGCTGGTTGGTTTGAATCTCAGCGTGCTTGACACTGCAATAAGGTGGGAATACACACCCAACATCACCAATTCATCATAGGGCATTTACAGTAGCCAATCCACCTACTTGCATTAGCCAGTAACACCAAGCTAATATCGTAGTAATAGCATTAGTAATCTGAGCTTGGAAACCAAACTAGGGATCCTGGAGCTGCCTCAGTTTTTCACGGTTTTAGAAAGTCTTTAGTTATCAGCCTGTTTTACTGTGGCCATGTAAAATAACCTGCAATATCTTACTTTGAGTGGGGTAATAATCCTCAGGGTGTCATGTTAAGAAGGTGTTACGCATGCCTTACCTGTGTGACAGTACATTGCAGCCTGTGTGTCCCTGGTGTTCCACATGAAACTAATATTTAGTCAGCCAACCCACACCAGCACTTTTATAGTGCCAAGACTCTTCTCTGTGCTCCTCCTGATCTTTGCTCACACTTAAGAGTTGAACTCTTTAGACAGCATTAAGCCAGCGTCCATGAATGTGACTGATGGAGATGGCCGATGCAGCAGGTGAGAAGCTCTGCCAGAAGTTGAAGCAGTGAACGGCTTTCTCAAAGAGTCCAGATGGTGAGTGTGGGATCCGTCACTGTTGGAACCTCTCACAATGTTCACAGCGCCATTCCAGATGGGGTTTTTATAAGCTCAGTCACAGCAGGAAAGTGAAAGCTGGAGATGTCTGTGAAAACATTCTTGCTTTCTTCTGTCCTTTTAGCTTCTTTCCCCACACTCCTCCTCTGCATTTCTTTCAGCTTGTATTCCCGTCTCATCCTGCCTCCCCATCCTTCCTCTCTTGGCTTGTACTCCATTAACACCCTTACCTGTAGTATGTAGTGTTTGCAATTGTTTCACCATGATTTGGCTTGTTTGAGCTGACCAGGACTTTTGGCTTTTTGGACAACTGAACAGTTCTGTTAAATATTTAGACATTTCCCTCTTATTCTCATCGTTACGACATGCAAAAATCATGTGGTGGATTATTGCGACAGGATCTTGTGTGGGAAAGTGGCGTTCTGGGATGGGCTTCGGGTTGCGGTGATTGTTCAACGATTTGGGTGGTTTTATATTGACAACCACATCAAAGAACATAACACCCACGAACAAAGCTCTACATGGAGGTCCTGGAGAGAATGATGGGAAGATGGAACAGTAAAAGGATGCACATTACTGTAAAGTCTGTTATCAGATTGTTTCTCTCTCGGCTGGAAATACTGATGTGGTGACACGTGTTCACTCCAAAAGAACCACATCTGGAGCATCAGCCAGTTACATAAGCGTAGTTTTATGTCTGCTAATATGAACGTGTGTGTTAGTGGCCCTCTGAGGTGTAGTACTATCTCACGAAGACCTGCACTGTATGCAGTTTATTTCTGATTATATTTAACAGAAGCCCACTGTATATTTATCTTACCATGTATAGTACGTCTCTCACAATATACTAGATAAAGTATTCATTCACTAAAGCAGCAGAGTGCACATGTGAAGGTCGGTATGCTTTTTAAAACTTTGCTGTAAATCCTCTGTTCCTCAGAGACCAGCACTCCATTCGCTATACATGCAACATGTTTATGGTTATAATCCTCAAAATGTGGGTTGAAAACACTGTAGTATTTAGCTGATGAGGCACAAAAGAAGTCCAAGCTATGGATCATATGAAATTGTCTATTACCACCTTAATCACCTGGATCTTACTGAAAAAGAGCTGGTTATGTGCAATACAGTCAAACAACAAAATGCAGTCGGTGAGTATAGGCATACCTAATAAAGTGGCAATGCAGTGTATGCTGTTTGTTGTAGGGTTTGGGGATTTTTTTTTTAAATTCAATTTCTGAAAATTTGGTTTGCCAGTGATGGCCTTGGATATTTCATATCCACTTTGATGTACAGTTTCTCAAATATGGGACATACAGGATATTGCACAGCGGCACAAAGATACGTTTATTTTCACATGGTGAAAATGCACTATATTGCCAAAAGTATTTGCTCACCCATCCAAATTATCGGAATCAGGTGTTCCAATCACTTCCATGGCCACAGGTGTATAAAATCAAGCACCTAGGCACGCAGACTGTTTTTACAGTTTGGAGCTGGCCCCTTCCTCTTCCAACATGACTGTGCACCAGTGCACAAAGCAAGGTCCATAAAGACATGGATGACAGAGTCTGGTGTGGATGAACTTGACTGGCCTGCACAGAGTCCTGACCTCAACCCGATAGAACACCTTTGGGATGAATCAGAGCGGAGACTGAGAGCCAGGCCTTCTCGTCCAACATCAGTGTGTGACCTCACAAATGCGCTTCTGGAAGAATGGTCAAAAATTCCCATAAACACACTCCTAAACCTTGTGGACAGCCTTCCCAGAAGAGTTGAAGCTGTTATCTGTGGTTGGTAGAAGAGAGCAACTGGACTTGCTTGAAAAGTCTTGAAGACGTTTCGCCTCTCATCCGAAAGGCATCCTCAGTTCTGTCTGTCTAATAGGGAGTATCAAGTATTTATCCTCTCATGGATCATCATAGAATCCGAATGCTGATGGCTGCATTGTAGGTGGCTGATGACACCCACCTCTGTTCAGTGATGGTCATTCCAGGTTGACAAAAATGAACGATCCTCTCTGGCTAAGATGTCTGCCAGTTTTCTGGAAGTCCTCTCATACTCCCGCACCAGTCGAAGGGAACTCATCCCAAAGTGCGTAGAAACATATCTGTGAAGATACTCAGTCATCCAGGTACATAGTAATCTGTGGTTGGTAGAAGAGAGCAACTGGACTTGCTTGAAAAGTCTTGAAGACGTTTCGCCTCTTGTCCGAAAGGCATCAAAGGGTGGACCGATGTCATATTGAACCCTATGGATTAGGAATGGGATGTCACTTAAGCTCATATGTGAGTCAAGGCAGGTGAGCAAATACTTTTGGCAATATAGTGTATTTCACAAGTGAGCAAAGTGAATGAGTGAAAATATTTTTCAGCACAATGAAGTGACGTACATTTAAAAAAAAAGTTAATTAAAATAATTTTCAGTTTGAACCGGTTTGCCATTTTGACAACGCGTGTCCAATCAACAGGAAAACACTGGGGGTGATGTCATCTGAGTGAAATATTGGGAATTGTTATACATACAGGACACCTTTTTTTTTAATGGAATAAAAACATGTATTCTATTCCTTTCGAGCGGGTTTCAATCATTTGGTTAGATAGCATGCAATGTTGTTAGCATATCGCTTATCCTACGTGTATTATGCCACTCTACCCAATGGAGAACGATCGTTGAATATGGTTTACGATATTGCATGGTTGTCAAGACAACATGACGTCACACGCTGGAGACGTAAAACTTCCACCCTCGCGTGCGACTGTGACAATTTGTAAACAAACATGGCTGCCAGGTTTGCTTTTGTTAAATATGGAAGATTTTGAGAGAATTTTGAAAGACATGTTGAACACCTGAAAGGAATGTGTATGTAGTATAATAAATAATATTGGATGGCGTTTTTTTGTGGTCTATCCGATATATTCCATTCAGCTAGCATGTATCTGATAGACCATGAAAAAACGCCAGCCAATAGTATGTCACTCAGATCCATGATGTATTTTGGATGAAAAATGTGAGTTTTTCAACACAAGAAGATAAACTTCATATCTTCAACCCAACGTGTGATTTTTTTTTTTCTTTTTATGATGTCAACACTTTCACAAACAAAACATGCCTAAATTTATCAAAACAATTCATTGATTTCCTCATGAGTGACATATAGAGAATTCTGTCCCGGTTTTGGTTCTCTCTGTCCCGGATGTAGTCTGATCATTGGCTTGGCTTCGCGAACGAAGATTAAGAAGGTGATCGTCTACGTCGACTGCAGGCACACTCGTGGCTGACAAGGCCAATACAGGATCGGCAGGTGCAGAGCTGGTGGTCATGGATGCGTCCTTTGGCCTGCGCAGCGGAGTTTTGTAGGTGAAGTAGTGTGCGCAGAACTGGCCCCACCCTTTACACCTGGGGTTCATCTGCCATGGCCTAACAAGCTGGGACAGTGACGGCGAGATCCTTGGGTCATAGGTTTTATATCGGAGTGTCCTCCTCCTAGACAGGTTTGCCTACCATGGCTGATGAGCCCCATCTGCCCGGAGCGACGTGGTTATACTGCGCCAGGTACTCGCAGTTGTCTTCTCCTGTCAGTTTTAATCCAGGTGGCACCATGAGCAGGTCGGAGTAGGACTTGAGGTCTGCGCCACTCAGTGGATGTTTTAGATCCAGTATGGAGCTCACCCATACCAGCATCCAGTGACTATGTAGGCCCCCATTTGCTCCCGGATGTAGTAGTTCATATGAAAAATACAAGTGGTTTATTTCCCAGTAAAACGTTTTTGTTTGTGTGTATGTGTATATATAAAGGCATTTAAACTAAAGATATGTAAAGTGTTTTGGTTTTTTTGTGCCATACGCAGCTATACAAGATATATACAGGGAATGAATGATTGCCACAGTTAACAAGGCTTTGTGTAGTTTGTGTGTGCTTTTTCATTTCTCTGTGACTAACATGGTTCTCTGCTAACTATATCTGCCCTTCCTGTTTTCTGTATCCTCTTCCTCTGTAATTTTATTCTCTCCATCCATCATTTCTCCCTGATTCCATCATCCCACTGGCCTGCTACCATCTCCACCACATGATCAGATCAGCACAGCCGTTTATCACTTCCACCCCGGTTCCTGTTCCAAATAAAAAGCTTTGATATTTAACCTGCAGGTGAGCTGCTGGCTTCAGTCCATGCTTTCCTTCTCAGTCCTTTACCTGAGTAGGGTTTCAGTGCCAGGTGCCTGGGGGATGGCATTCATAGTGAATGTGAGACTTTCTGCAGCTTGTTTGCTGGCAGCACCAAAGATTCCTGTTTAATGCCTGCTGGCAACTTGGCACCTGGCCTGGTGCTTCCCAGTCTGTACTGGTTGCCCAGTAACCCCAGCCTCCCTTTTCTTTGGCTCTCCAGCTCTAGTTTCTATGCTTCATCTCCATCCCTGCATTTTGCTAGAGCCGTTAACCAGCGCTTCAGGAAGTAGCTCTCCACAGATGAGTGCAAGACTGGCCATCTGTTCGTGTCTCTCTCACTTGCTTGCTCGCTCGCTCGCTCTCTCACACACACCCTTTCTGTGTGTTCTTTCTGTCATGCTTCTTTCATGTGCTTTTTTTTCCTCCCTTTTTCCATCCATGTTAATTTCTTTTCCTCCCCCCAATGCCATTTGCAGGTAGACTGTTTAAAAAAAAAAGTTCTGGGAAAGATCCAAAATTTTGAGTGGTGCTTGAAGACTTAATCCTGTCATCTACTACATTTTGTGATTATATGATCATGAAGCACAACTTTATTCATCACACACTTGTGAAATTCTTCTCTGCATTTAACCCATCTGAAGCAGTGAACACATACATGCGCGTGCGCGCGCACACATGTGATAAGCACACACGCAGACCCAGAGCAGTGGGCAGCCATGCTAACAGCACCCGGGGAGCAGTTGGGAGTTAGGTGCCTCAGCCCAAGGCCGTCCCATATTAACCTAACTGCATGTCTTTGGACTATGGGGGAAACCAGAGCACCCGGGCAGACATGGGGAGAACATGCAAACTCCACACGGAAAGGCCCCGCCAGCCGCTGGGCTCGAACCCAGAACTTCCTGTGAGGCGACAGTGCTAACCACTTACGCCAGCGCGCCACCCACGAATATGTATAACTAAGGACCAGAGACACTACAGCATCACAATAGTGCTTCTGCTGTATCTTGTCAAGTAAAAAATGTTTGGACCATCTATAAATAACACATATTTCCCATCAGCTACAGTTCCTTGTGTATTCACATAGTTACCATCATTGACTTGAATGAGAATGGATTTTTCTATTGAACTTTCCAATGCTCCATTTATATGATAGCTTTTACTAATTAAAAGGCAAATTGATATTAAGTTCAGAAACCTGCTCACAAATAGCTCGATGTCCTCGGACTCCCGTTTGATGGTCCTGCCAGTTTGAAGTTCTTGTTGTCGTAAACATTTGACGACTCAACAAATTCTGACTTTTGTTTTCCTTTGCCTCACAAAGCCTTGTCTGTAGAGCACTGAGCAACTGTGGAAAAGGGAATTTTAAGAGGAAATGGGTAAATAGGAAGGAAAAAAAAAACATCCAGGTTTGGACAGCTTGAGAACAGATTGCAGAGAGCTTCTCAATTATTATATCTTCTTGTTTGGGCATCCTACACATACGCATGCATGCACAAAGCCCAATCTCATCTGACATATCGTGCTGTATGAAGCCCCAACCATCTTTTTTTTTTTTTTTTTGCTACTCTGCTGCAGCTAAAAATAGCATGCACGCACGCACACAAACCCCCCCATTCTCACTGGAATGACTGGATGCACACAGTGAGCCAAGACAAGTTTCCGGAAGTCTGTGCCCGGTATTGGCTTGCTTTTATAAGAAGTTCAACTCAATTCTGGTGTATTAATGGATTGCTCCTTTTTGAGCAGTGCCAAGTATTAGGCACAGCCATACACGCAGATTTGCCTGATTCAGAATCTGCTATAAAAGGCGATCTGACCTGTCTTGTTCAATACTGAGAAGCAGTTTGAATAATATAGATGATTTAAAAAGTCAAAAACATCTCTATTTAACTTTTGAATCAGAGTGAAGTTTGAATTCTTGAATCTCATTGGTCAGAAAAGGTGTTGATTAATTTTCTATAACAGCAGCTCTGACAGTAACGCCATCTACAAGATAAAGTACAGGTTTATATTTATGCACTTGCTCTAATATACTGTATTCATGTTTCTAAAGTAGCAGCTTGCACATGGACTGGTAGGGCAGGCGCTCCAAATTTACAAGATTAAGAAAAGTTGATATGGTGCATCTTTCTGTAGAGAAATGTTGATTTAGCATTTTTGGAAGGAGTCACCAGTGTCAGTGTTTTATAACAGTCAGAGGTAAACCTATAACTTTAAATTTTCTTATGAGAAAGTTTAAGAACTGATGGCTTTGCAGCTTCCTGGTAACATGGCAAGCTGAGGTTTTTTTTTTTGTACTATTTACTTCGTGAGAAATAAACAAAGAAAGGGTGGTGAGGGAGCGATTATTAATTGTGGTTATAACCAAGTGATAAAAGGAATTAACTTTTTCCCCCCAACATTAAACATAACTATTAAAGGATAAGCGTTTTGTGTCATTCTTTAATAATAAACATTTGCAATTTGCTGTGGTATACAGTGGTGCTTGAAAGTTTGTGAACCCTTTAGAATTTTCTATATTTCTGTATAAATATGACCTAAAACAGCATCAGATTTTCACACAAGTCCTAAAAGTAGATAAAGAGAACCCAGTTAAACAAATGAGACACAAATATTATACTTGGTCATTTATTTATTGAGGAAAATGATCCAATATTACATATCTGTGAGTGGCAAAAGTATGTGAACCTCTAGGATTAGCAGTTAATTTGAAGGTGAAATTAGAGTCAGGTGTTTTCAATCAATGGGATGACAATCAGGTGTGAGTGGGCACCCTGTTTTATTTAAAGAACAGGGATCGATCAAAGTCTGATCTTCACAACACATGTTTGTGGAAGTGTATCATGGCACAAACAAAGGAGATTTCTGAGGAGCTCAGAAAAAGTGTTGTTGATGCTCATCAGGCTGGAAAAGGTTACAAAACCATCTCTAAAGAGTTTGGACTCCACCAATCCACAGTCAGACAGATTGTGTACAAATGGAGGAAATTCAAGACCATTGTTACCCTCCCCAGGAGTGGTCGACCAACAAAGATCACTCCAAGAGCAAGGCATGTAATAGTCGGCGAGGTCACAAAGGACCACAGGGTAGGGTAACTTCTAAGCAACTGAAGGCCTCTCTCACATTGGCTAATGTTAATGTTCATGAGTCTACCATCAGGAGAACACTGAACAACAATGGGGTACATGGCAGGGTTGCAAGGAGAAAGCCACTGCTCTCCAAAAAGAACATTGCTGCTCATCTGCAGTATGCTAAAGATCACATGGACAAGTCAGAAGGCGATTGGAAAAATGTTTTGTGGATGGATGAGACCAAAATAGAACTTTTTGGCTTAAATGAGAAGCATTATGTTTGGAGAAAGGAAAATGCTACATTCTAGCATAAGAACCTTATCCCATCTGTGAAACATGGTGGTGGTAGTATCATGGTTTGGGCCTGTTTTGCTGCATCTGGGCCAGGACGGCTTGCCATCATTGATGGAACAATGAATTCTGAATTCATCTCATCTCATCTCATCTCATTATCTCTAGCCACTTTATCCTGTTCTACAGGGTCGCAGGCAAGCTGGAGCCTATCCCAGCTGATTACGGCCAAAAGGCGGGGTACACCCTGGACAAGTCACCAGGTCATCACAGGGCTGACACAGACAACCATTCACACTCACATTCACACCTACGGTCAATTTAGAGCCACCAGTTAACCTAACCTGCATGTCTTTGGACTGTGGGGGAAACCGGAGCACCCGGAGGGAATTCTGAATTATACCAGCAAATTCTAAAGGAAACTGTCAGGACATCTGTCCATGCACTGAATCTCAAGAGAAGGTGGGTCATGCAGCAAGACAACAACCCTAAGCACACAAGTTGTTCTACGAAAGAATGGTTAAAGAAGAATAAAGTTAATGTTTTGGAATGGCCAAGTCAAAGTCCTGACCTTAATCCAATCGAAATGTTGTGGAAGGACCTGAAGCGAGCAGTTCATGTGAGGAAACCCACCAACATCCCAGAGTTGAAGCTGTTCTGTATGGAGGAATGGGCTAAAGTTCCTCCAAGCCGGTGTGCAGGACTGATCAACAGTTAACGGAAATGTTTAGTTGCAGTTATTGCTGCACAAGGGGGTCACACCAGATACTGAAAGCAAAAATTCACATACTTTTGCCACTCACAGATATGTAATATTGGATCATTTTCCTCAATAAATAAATGACCAAGTATAATATTTTTGTCTCATTTATTTAACTGGGTTCTCTTTCTCTACTTTTAGGGCTTGTGTGAAAATCTGATGATGTTTTAGGTCATATTTATGCAGAAAGATAGAAAATTCTAAAGGGCTCACAAACTTCCAAGCATCACTGTAAGTGCAATAAACCATATTAGGACATGCTTTTGTAGGCAAGTAATCAACTTCAGGGTGGTGATGCTCCTCTGCTTTACTTATGTTAGTCTACTGATTAATTTCATATTACACTTGTGCTTTATCCCTGATATAGACCATTAAACTGGAACTGTTACAGTGTATGGAAGGTTTGGATTATATTATGGTGTATATGAGAGAGAGAGAGAGAGAGAGAGAGAGACTGACTGACTGACTGACTGACTGCACAGACCGAGCTCTCATTAGGGCTAATAGTGCGATCTGTGACAGTCCAATGGCATTTGCCAAAGCTTCAACTCACACAAGCAAGGCGAAAAAGAGTTAGAGAAAAGAATATACTGATAGTTCATAATTTTTGATGGTTAAATTATTCAAACAAAATAGTGTAATATACATCATATATTCATTTGAATAATTACTACCTTCTTGTTCCTCATGCATACCTCGAGTCCGTCATGATACCTGTCACTGTTTAGTTTTAGTCAGTTATTGGTTAGATATCAGTTTATCAAATTAAATATACCTCTGCACATTTCAAATCATTCATTTTTCTCAGCCAAATAAACCTCTGAATTCGATTCATTTCATTTATTTCTTTTTTTCTTCCATCGTTTAAAACAACACCAACAATGTATAAGTGACGGTGTCAGCCATTTTGCACTCCCCTATGACAATCTTGCAGAAATATTCACATAACAGTTTTCATTTTATGAAGAGACATCGCAGCATCCCAAAAAAATATCAGATTAAAAAGAATGTTTACAACCGGACGCAAAAAAAAAAATCCAACAGAAAGGCATTCAACACTTGCACAGGGGAAATAAATACATATTGGGGGGGGGGGGGGGACCAACCACCAATCATATGAGTCCACAACAGTCTGCTCAGTTTGGTTTAGCACATCTGTTTCCAAGGGAAAGATTGCAGAGCAAGTTCCAAAATTATTGAAAGGGAAAAGGGAGATATAAAGTGACGCCAATTAATAGCAGATTAATAACTTTCCCAAGACTGGAGTCCTTTGTGTTTTTCCAGTTGTACATGATGAACTGTGTGAAAGGATCATTTTTGATAGGACACTGACATTGTGATTGTTATTGATCGAGAGCAGCTGCAGTACTCCAGGACCACAGTTAAGACGTGAAAAAAAAAGCAAATCACATTTTCCATTTGCATCTCCTCAATCTTCCTTTTCAAATGAAAACCTCACTCAAAACTGAGTGCACATAATTACACACACAAGCAGAATGAGTTGCGAGAAGAAAAAAAAAACAGGTTCTGCAAATAGTTAATGGTCAAACCATCATTGTGTACAAACAGGTTCAAAATTCAGAAGCCACTGAATTTCAGTTATGACCTCAGTTATGAAGAAGTGAAGAAATCAAAAGCAGTTTTGTTGAATCATATTTCCTCAAAGAAGATAACGTCATATTCTTTGATGACGTCAAAGAAGATAGCGTCATCCCCTCCTAAAACTGCCACCTTATTGTGGTGGAGGGGTTTGTGTGCTTGAATGATCCTAGGAGCTATGTTGTCGGGGCATTACGCCCCTGTTAGGATCTCCCAAGGCAAACAGGTCCTAGGTGACAGGCCAGACTAAGAGCAGTTCACCAAACCCCTTATGGAAATTAATAAAACAAGGACCGTGACATCGCCTGGTATGGTGCAGCCGGGGCCCCACCCTGGAGCCAGGCCCGGGGTTGGGGCTCGTAAGTGAGCGGCTGGTGGCCGGGCTTTTGCCCACGGGGCCCGGCTGGGCTCAGCCCGAAGCAGTGAGGTGGGTTCGACCTCCTGTGGGTTCATCACCCACAGAAGTAGTAGTAGGTAGCTGGTGCAGTGTGGCTTGGGCGGCAGTCGAAGGCAGGGGCCTCGACGACCTGATCCCCGAACACAGCGGCGAGCTGTTGGGACATGGAATGTCACTTTGCTGGGGGGGAAAGAGCCTGAGCTTGTGCGGGAGGTTGAGAGGTACCGGCTAGAGATAGTCAGGCTCACCTCCACGCACAGCTTGGGCTCCGGAACCCAGCTCCTCGAGAGGGGCTGGACTCTCCACTTCTCTGGAGTAGCCCATGGTGAGCGGCAGAGGGGCTGGTGTGGGCTTGCTTATAGCTCCACAGCTCAGCTGCCATGTGTTGGAGTTTACCCCAGTGAATGAGAGGGTCGCCTCTCTGTGCCTTCGGGTCGGGGAGAGGGCTCTTGCTGTTTTTTTTTTCCTACAGGCTGAATAGCAGTATAGAGTATTCAGCCTTCTTGGAGTCCCTGGCAGAGGTACTGAGAGGTGCTCAGACTGGGGACTCCATTGACACCTGGAGGGGCGTGATTGGGAGGAACAGCCTCCCCGATCTGAACCCGAGTGGTGTTTTGTTATTGGACTTCTGTGCTAGTCATGGTTTGTTCATAACGAACACCATGTTCGAGCATAGGGGTGTCCATAAGTGCACATGGCACCAGGACACCTTAGGTCGGAGGTCGATGATTGACTTTGTTGTCGTTTCATCTGATCTCCGGCCCTATGTCTTGGACACTCGGGTGAAGAGAGGGGCTGAGCTGTCAACTGATCACCACCTGGTGGTGAGTTGGATCCGCTGGTGGAGGAGGAAGCCGGACAGACCTGGCAGGCCCAAACATATGGTGAGGGTCTGCTGGGAACGTCTGGCCGAGCACTCTGTCGGGGAGGTCTTTAACTCCTACCTCCGGGAGAGCTTCTCCCAGCTTCTGAGGGAGGCAGGGGACATTGAGTCTGAGTGGACCATGTTCTCTGCCTCCATTGTTGACGTGGCTGTTCAGAGCTGTGGCTGCAAGGTCTCCGGTGCCTGTCGTGGCGGCAATCCCCGAACCTGGTGGTGGACATTGGAAGTAAGGGATGCCATCAAGCTGAAGAAGGAGTCCTATCGGGCCATGTTGGCCTCCGGGACTCCTGAGGCAGCTGACGGGTATCAGCAGGGCAGGCGTGCCGCAGCTCGGGCAGTTGCGGATGCAAAAACTGGGAACTGGGAGGAGTTCGGTGAGGTCATGGAGGAGGACTATCGGTCGGCCTCGAAGAAATTCTGGCAAACCGTCTGGCGCCTCAGGAGGGGAAAGCAGTACTCTGCCAACACTGTTTACAGTGCGGGTGGGGAGCTGTTGACCTCGACTGGGGATATTGTCAGGCGGTGGAAGGAATACTTCGAGAATCTCCTCAATCCCACCGTCACATCTTCCATTGAGGAAGCGGAGGCTGATGACTCAGAGGTGGACTCGTTCATTAACCAAGCCAAAGTCACTGAGGTGGTTTGCAAGCTCCTCAGTGGCAAGGCACGGGGGGTGGATGAGATCCGCCCTGAGTATCTCAAGTCTCTGGATGTTGTGGAGCTGTCTTAGCTGACACGCCTCTGCAACATCGAGTGGTGGTTGGGGACAGTGCCTCTGGAGTGGCAGACCGGAATGGTGGTCCCTCTTTTCAAGAAAGGGGACTGGAGAGTGTGCACCAATTATAGGGGAATCACACTTCTCAGCCTCCCCGGGAAGGTTTACTCCAGGGTACCGGAGAGGAGAATTCGGCCGATAGTCGAACCTCGGATCCAGGAGGAACAATGCGGTTTTCGTCCTGGTCGTAGAACACTGGACCAGCTCTATACCTTTCATAGGGTGATCGAGGGTTCATGGGAGTTTGCCCAACCAGTCCACATCTGCTTTGTGGATCTGGAGAAGGCATTTGACCGTGTCCCTCATGGTATTCTGTGGGGGTGCTTCGGGAGTATGGGGTTCGGGGCTCTTTGCTAAGGGCTGTCCAGTCCCTGTACAAACGGAGCAGGAGTCTGGTTCACATTGCCGGCAGTAAGTCAGACCTGTTCCCATTGCATGTTGGACTCTGGCAGGGCTGCCCTTTGTCACCAGTTCTGTTCATAATTTTTATGGACAGAATTTCTAGGTGCAGCCAGGGGCCGGAATGAATCCTGTTTGGGAAACACAGGATTTCATCTCTGCTTTTTGTGGATGATGTTGTCCTGTTGGCTTCTTCAAACCAGGACCTTCAGCATGCACTGGGGCGGTTTGCAGTCGAGTGTGAAGCGGCTGGGATGAGAATCAGCACCTCCAAGTCTGAGGCCATGGTTCTCGACTGGAAAAGGGTGGCTTGCCCTCTCCAGGTTGGTGGAGAAGTCCTGCCTCAAGTGGAGGAGTTTAAGTATCTAGGGATCTTGTTCACGAGTGAGGGAAGGATGGAGTGTGAGATCGACAGGCGGCTCGGTGTGGCCTCCGCAGTGATGCGGTCGCTTTACCAGTCCGTCATGGTGAAGAAGGAGCTGAGCCAAAAGGCGAAGCTCTCGATTTACTGGTCGCTCTACGTTCTGACTCTCACCTATGGTCATGAGCTTTGGGTAATGACCGAAAGAACAAGATTGCGGATACAAGCAGCCGAAATGAGTTTCCTTCGCAGGGTGGCTGGGCACTCCCTTAGAGATAGGGTGAGGAGCACAATCACTTGGGAGGAGCTCAGAGTAGAGCCGCTGCTCCTCCGCATCGAGAGGAATCAGCCGAGGTGGCTCGGGCATCTCTTTCGGATGCCTCCTGGACGCCTCCCTGGGGAGGTGTTCCAGGCATGTCCCCCCGGGAGGAGGCCCCGGGGAAGACCCAGGACACGCTGGAGGGACTATGTCTCTCGGCTGGCCTGGGAACGCCTCGGTGTTCTTCCCGAGGAGCTGGCCGAGGTGTCTGGGGAAAGGGAAGTTTGGGCTTCCATGCTCAGACTGCTGCCTCCGTGACCCGGCTCCGGATAAGCGGATGAAGATGAGATGAGATGAGATGAGATGAGATGAGATGAGATGAGAAGATAACGTCATTGATTATGAAAAAAAGTGACAATAGTTTAGTACGTACTAAAGGAAATAGTAGTACTGAGGCAGCTCAATGCTTTAAAGTTTGAATGAGGTTTTACTCACTGACTAAATATCAAGCAGACTTCTTGTGATGTAAAGATGGCCTTTTTGAACATCCAACACACACACACACACACACACACACACACACACACACACACACACACACTAAAACTTTTCTGAATATTTTTCACAGGGCTTGTACATGGACTTGTACCTAGAGCTTGTGCCAGCCCACGTCACTGTGTGTGTGTGTGTGTGTGTGTGTGTGTGTCCTCATTCCTTTACACACAGTTATTATTCTCAAATCATGCTTTTATGTATTTTTCTTGCTCTTATTTTAATAATAGTATGGTCGATGTCATCCACAATACAGCATAATACTGCAGTTTAAAGTATGACCTTTAATCTTGTGAAATAAAAATAATCCATGTATTTCTGTATCCAATCTTTTCCTTTCCAAACCAGACAACATTCACTCCCACTACAATAAAAACTCCTGAGGACAGTAAGCTGTTTTTCAGTGGTTCTCAGATCACATTTTCCGAGACCCTTGTTCTGTAGTCTAGTGTTTTTACTGCTTAAGGCCAGGCACCACAGGCAAAACTGGTGATTTTGCTTCCAAAAAAAAAAAAAAGTAAAACAATTTTCAAGTTTATTTTAAATAGTTTCACTTTGAATCATATATCGTTGGAAAGCTTCAAAAGTCACTTCAAGTTCATCTATTTGCTCAAAAAGAAAATTACAATATGCCAATTAGTACATATCTAATGTACTGTTGTCTCATTTGCATATTTGAACAAATTTTAAGAAGAAAAATTTCATTACATGTAAGTAAAAAAAAAAGAAGAAGAAGCCAGTTTGTCCGAGGTATCTGGCCTTAATGAGTTTAATCAGGTGGGTGGCAACATGGAATGGTATTAAACTGTGAAGAACAGGGATTCTCCACGACTTTAGACCCACTCGTGGCCCCTATATGCTCAAACAAAGATTTTAGACTTAAAAGGCATGAAATTAAACAAGACCAAAACCACTATTCTGTTTGTTCATATATTATCAAGAAAACACAGAGTTGCATTTATAAGTCTTCATGGATAAGGGTGAGGGAGAGAGAGGGAGTGTGGCAAAAGGGAGAAGGTGGACATGTACTGTAGGCATTCTGAGGTTCTTTGCCATGTCTACAATGAGATCATTGCTTCTGTTCACAGGCTTCACTGAGGAAAAGTTCTGCTTGGTCTGTACCACTCCCTTCTCTCCGTCCCCTTCATCCCCCGCGTCCTCCATGGTCATCGGGCTGTGGGGCGTTTGAGGCTGGGGTGATGGAGAGAACGCTGATTGAGAAAGGAACAGGGATAAAGCACCATAAGGAGGAATTCACATTTCACTCTTCAGCTTCATGTATCTGAAAAAGTGTCCAACCACAAAGCTGCACAGTACGATCCAGACCTTCCCTCCCTCCAGTGTGTGTTGTCCTTTGAATGATCCAGGAAATTATTCCCAGCATCAATGTAACACTTTCTTGTGGAGCACAAGGAAAGTCTCTGTACTAGAACTTCTCTGCCCAGGGAGCACAAAAGGTGTTACATGAATGTGCAAAGGTTATTTTGGGGAGAAGAGACAAAAAAAAAATTACAGCTACTTTAAAACCCAACACTGACCAGAGAACAAAAATGCAACCTTTTGATGGCATTGTAAACACACTTTGAATATAAACATCGACATGGTGTATGTAATTGCGCAATTAGCCTCAGTGATTGATATATCTTCTCAAAGCCCCAATCAAGCTTGCTGCAACTGATAGGTCAGATTTAATACTGCGACATCAGAAGCTTTATATTTGCCATGCTTAGTAGTTACATATCTTCGAGCATAGTGCTGTTCTGGCAGTTCTGCACCTGACTTCCACCACCACATCGATCATAGTTTTTCATTATCTCCTCTCATCTCATTATCTCTAGCCACGTTATCCTGTTCTACAGGGTCGCAGGCAAGCTGAGCCTATCCCAGCTGACTACGGGCGAAAGGCGGGGTACACCCTGGACAAGTCGCCAGGTCATCACAGGGCTGACACATAGACACAGACAACCATTCACACTCACATTCACACCTACGGTCAATTTAGAGTCAGCAGTTAACCTAACCTGCATGTCTTTGGACTGTGGGGGAAACCGGAGCACCCGGAGGAAACCCACGCGGACACGGGGAGAACATGCAAACTCCGCACAGAAAGGCCCTCGCCGGCCACGGGGCTTGAACCCGGACCTTCTTGCTGTGAGGTGACAGCGCTAACCACTACACCACCGTGCCGTCCATAGTTTTTCAAAAACTGAAAATTAATCAGTCGTTCAATCACTTCACTGCATCGCTGTGACCAAAACCGTTTTTCCTTCTTAGGTTAAACATGAGGATGCCAAAGTGTGAAGCTATTTCCGGATGTTCCGAAACTCACAATGGTTTGAACTGAGACTCGGGCAGAGTTTAGGATTGTTCTGTAATTAAAAAGGTTCATTTACCTGGAGCTGATTGTAGTACAGGGATTGTTCATTGCAGAAGTGAACAAAATGTTTCTTAGCTAATGTGAGTTTAGAAGCTAACACTGAGATGAATCTTCAGTCTGCTTGTATCCCCTTGAAGACAAACAAATGCTCCTTGACCTCATATGTTGACCCATCATGGTCAGCTATGTTGTGCTGTGCAGTTGGTCTCACTGATGCTCGACTTGTTGGGTCTGAGAAATGATGAAATACAACTTATCAGTGCTCCACTTGTCGGGCCTGAGTAGAATGCAGCATGCAGGGCTTTTTATCAAGACAAAATGCATGAAACAAACAAAAAAACGTAACAGGATTATAACAAGCAAGATTAAGTAACGAGTGAAATTATTGTCAGCAGAATGCAAAAATTGTCATTTTGCTAGTCATTGTTTGTCACTTCCCTGCTGTTTTATAGAGGCTAATTAAAACAAATAAAAAAAAAGACAGAGATTAAATAACCAGTGAAGCTGTGTGAATGGAAAGTTCCATGCCAAAATAAATGTTTAACCTTCAGACATTAACTTAGCCTCCTCATGGTGTGGAGCTATAAACTTTGAGAACCGGCCGTTCCCATTTGATCAAGAGATGAAGAAATGGCAAGGAGTTTCACAAGTCCTCTCCAGGGTAGAGTGGGAATATAGTTTGGGTCAATAAACGTGTCTGTACCCTGTCTCCATAGAAATCTATTATTTACAAATTAACTACTTCTTTTCTCATACTAATCTCTGGTTGTTGACCACGTGTACAAAGAAGGGAGTTCAAAATCTTCCAGAAAAAAAGTAGGTCTTCAAAATTACATCTTGTGCTGTACAAAATGTTGCCCCTTTTTTCTTTTCTTTGATTTTTGGCTTGATTTTTTTTTTAAATTTATCTGTCTCTTGTAGCACCCAAGCACTTATACATATGCATTAATTCATTATTAGAATGTATTTTTTTAAAAGCTAGAAATAATTGCTTTTTCCCATTTTAGATAAAATATGTAAATTTGAACATAATACTGCTGTTGCAAGCATAATTATCACTGTAACATTGTAATCATAGTAATAACATAGAATAATAATACTGTGTAAGGTTCATCATTTTCCCAGAGTTGTTGGATTTGTAAAGCTGATTTTTTTAAATTGATTTTTTTGTCTTGATTTTAAATTCTCTTTAAACAGGTGCATGTAAGCGGAACAGGTTCTCTTCTTGAAGTGTGCTCCAGGCCAGTCCTATATTACAAAGAGCTGAGCTAGCAGCTTCCTAACTGAGGTCAGAGACGCAGACCTGAGAGGACAAGGAGAGAAGGACACGGGGGATGAAGAAGGAAGAGAAGAAAGAAATGGAGGTGGCGTCTCTTTAATGGAACCGCTGGACTCCAAAACGTGGATCCTTCGTGTCACGGATCTCAATCTAAAAAGAAACAAAAGAGAAAGAGTGAGGCAAACTCCAGGCAGTAAGTCCATCTGGACCAAGATTGGATCATACATCCAGATTGAGTCTGAGCAGCCTAAAGAATCAACAGTGCAACGTAGGGAAAGAACAAAAAGATGCTGTGATGGTTTACACTTATGGGGTATAACCAGAGTGAGTGCAGAGTTGCAGGGGTAAGAGACAGCAAGATTTCGATCATTCAGGACAACATGACCTCTTCACGTCAATTTCCCTGACCTGTGTTAGTGTATACAACGGTTTTGACTTGTCCTGGGAGTATTGCATGTTGATTGTAAAAATACATCCTGTAAATCTTAATGTAAAAGCTTCTCTTCATCATCTTTTTCTCTTTAGCCAAATATATAAAAGGTGTGTGTGGGAATGTGTACACCAAGCTTGGAGTCAATCTCTCCTCGAATATCTCTTGAATAATGAGAGAGGTGCTAGCAATTGTGTGCTTTTGTGTCTCAGCCCAACCTCAATCACCAACTAGTTTTCATAAACTCAGGATTACGCATCAACTAATATTAATTTGATTAGAATCCAGCAGCCCATTCGTTCTTACTGTTAGTTGCTCTCTCTCGCTCTCGCTCTCTCTCTCTCACACACACACACACACACACACACACACACACACACACACACACACACACACCCTTATCAACTCACAAATGCAGAGTCTTTGTTCTTCCTTCATCACTGATATTCAATCTTTTTCTTCCTCCCTCTTAAGTCAGTTAAAGTGATATCGTGATATGTCTGAGGAGTGCCATTTCTGTAGGCTGTCATGCTTTACGTCTGTCTACCACCATTTCAGGTAAATGCTTTTAAACTCATACCACATTTCTCTCGCTCAGCACATTCCTTCCATTTCCAGTCCATTATACCTTACACATACCCCGAACCTCTCACCCTGCCAATACAATCCCCTTCTGTCTTTAAGAAGAGAGTTTGAGCATAGAATCCTGTCGGATCTCATCCCACTTTCACTGTGAACATAGCCATTAAATATTACAGTAGGCAGGGATACATACCGTAAAGCCTCTCATATAAACAAATGGAATATTACATAAACAATATCCAGAAACTATTGTTAGGGCTACACTGAAAAATGAAAATGTGAACATTTTCAGAATGCCAAATTTCACAGACTTTTTTTGTCCTGGAGCATCCTTCCATCAAACAATACAACATACTTTCAGATTATGTTCACAAGTGGTTGAGATACTGCAGAGATTCTTCTGAACAAATGTTGCTTCAGACCAAAACAAACATGGCAGACTTGGCTCAGGTGTCATTGATTGATTGTCTTTTAAACAGTGTGGCAGCGGGGGCGTGGCTAAGCGTTGGCTTGCGACTGGAGGGCGGGGCCAGGGAAGGTGAGTGGCAAAGTCAGTACACCTATTGTCGATTAATGTGGTGTGTGTGTGTGAGTGACAACAGGGGATAGAAAAAGAGGGAGAAAGCGAAGAAAGGGGATCTCTCCCAACCAGAGCAAATGTGTGTGTGTGTGTGTGTGTGTGTGTGTGTGTGTGTGTGTGTGTGTGTGTGTGTGTGTGTGTGTGTGAGCAAGCAAACAAGAGTAGTAAGCTGAAAAGCAAGCACGATATTTAAAAAAAAAAAGTTTCTGTTGACATCAGTCCCTGCCTGTGCTCTGGTCGGGACAGATCCCCTTTCTTTGCTCTCTCCCCCGTTGTCACTGCAACACACACACCACATTAATCGACAACAGGTGTTTGCCACTCACCCTCCCTTGGCCCTGCCCTCCATTCACAAGCCGATGCTTGGCCACGCCCCCGCTGCCACAAACAGTACATCAAAATCATCCATCCATCCATTATCTGTAGCCGCTTATCCTGTTCTACAGGGTCACAGGCAAGCTGGAGCCTATCCCAGCTGACTACGGGCGAAAGGCGGGGTACACCCTGGACAAGTCGCCAGGTCATCACAGGGCCGACACACAGAGACAAACAACCATTCACACTCGCATTCACACCTACAGTCAATTTAGAGTCACCAGTTAACCTAACCTGCATGTCTTTGGACTGTGGGGGAAACCGGAGCACCCGGAGGAAACCCATGCAGACATGGGGAGAACATGCAAACTCCGCACAGAAAGGCCCTCGCCGGCCACGGGGCTCGAACCCGGACCTTCTTATTGCTGTGAGGCAACAGTGCTAACCACTACACCACCGTGCCACCCAAATCAAAATCATGTTTTCACACAAAACCATTGCCGTCCCCTACACTACAGGAGGTTGAGTCGTAAAATACTTAACAGGTTTAACATTAGCATTGTTAAATTGGTGCAGCCACAACTGGACTGTAGTGGGTTTCCCAAAAGCCTCTTAACACTAAGAGCATCTTAAAGGAGATACGCAGAACCTTTATTTTTAAATACATTTCTGAGTGGATAGTATCGCCATCCTTGACTCTTGTACGCTGCATAAATGGGAATAACAAATATATATTTTTGAGAGTTAAAATCGACCGCAAAATTGGCATTCGAGCTGCCCCGCTGAGCCAGCCAGCCCTGAGTGCGTGATGTCACAGCGGAAACCGGTTTTAAGGCCGAGGCCTTTCACAGCTATAGACCAAAGTCATATAAATAAATATTTTTGGTGAAAGTAAGAAATACCGTTACCGAGACTGATTTGACTTCATTGATTGTGGGTTGACTCTCATTAAAACAGGATAGGTGCTATAACTTATGCAACATACATGTACATGCATGCATTTTCACTGATAAAACATAAAAAGCTAATTAAATAATCAGATAAACTGAGACAATCACATTCTGAAGCAAATTAAATAATTTTATACCGGTAACTTAAACACACGATACAAGTTACATGTATTAATCTAAATGCAGGTAAACAACAAGTGTTGTTTTTGTTGCTTTGTATCCAAATGAGAGTCGCTTCTTGAAGGCAGGCCTTGTGGCCGATTGTTCTGAAACAATCTGACTTTCAGTTGTTCGTTCAGTTCTCTGTTCATTCGCTTCTTCCACATAAGGGTGAGATATTGCTGCTGAGGCAAGTATATGCAGCGGAGAACTCAGACGGCTGGTCCACTCATTCTCCATTTTCTCCATGTTGAGTACTCCGCCATTACTGCTCGGCTCAGGCAATTACTAAAACCCAGGACGGGACGTCACCGGTTTTAGCAACAATCGCGGGGAGGTCACTGCCCGAGCGATATGTCCCGTCCCAGGTTTTAGCAACAACCCTTGGCTCATACTCCAGGAGAACCGGTGCAACTGAACTTACTTTCCTTTTCTTGTAGTTTTCTTTTCCTTTAATTGTTGGTACTGCACCCCCTTTCAATACGGGCTTATAGCCAACGCTCCTCAACAGATCAGAGGTCTCATATGAGTCTTCAGTAAAATGTGCAGAGCAGAGGAGAAACCACTTCATAGGTGCTCAATGTGCCCGTGAACTTCTCGCAAAACACGTCCAAATCTTTGCAGTTTGAACATTCTTGGGCCATGAATGTAACGTAAATCCACCTTCTGTTGTGTTGCTGCACCCGACAGTAACACATCTACATGACATGGTGATAAATTAGCTCAAAATGGAGGATCGGAGTTGCAGTCAGCTCTGTGTTTTAGTATAGCGGAAATGGCGATGAGACCGATAGCCTTCCTGCGGTGATGTCACAGATGTCAAGGTCATTCATTCAGACCGCTCCCTCTATAAATCACTTTAATCATAAAAATTACTATATTAGATTTATTGTTAACACTTAAAACTATTCCTGTGCCATTCTTGAGTCTCAAGACATTTATAAACAAAGTGAGGTCATGGTTCTGCGTATCTCCTTTAATTACGAGAAAGTGTGTTCAATGTGCTGTTTGCTGTACCATTTAATGATGATCTTTGTGCTACGATGCTTTTGGGAAACTTGGCACTGTGAGGGGTTAAGTTCGGATTTTACACACCTGACTTCACCGGATAATTTGTGTAAAATTAATAATGTCATACCTTTTTTTGTGACTTTTCATTTGGTTTTATTACACAGGGTTCCCACTCCACATCAAATGTCAAGTTCCCTGACTTTTTCCTGACCTTCACTGACTAAAATAACTGAATTCCCATGACTGATAATGAACGGGAAAACAGGTCGCCTTAATGCTGAGCAGGCAAACACCAGCCACAGTATTTTAAACCCGTTCATTTGTGAGCTTTATTTACTAATTCACAGATGTTTTCCATACAAAAATTTGTTTACACTGCTTAAACCTAGTGAAATACTGCCATTTTGACAAATTGGCAAGTAAAATTGAAACATGCTACAAACAAAATTCCCTGACATTCCATGACTCGGCCCAAAATATGATCAAATCCCCTGACTTTCCGTGACTAGAATGGGCTTTTTAATATCCCATAATATTCCAGAAATTCCATGACCCGTGGCAACCCTGATTACAGGTATGCTTCTGCTGTCTTCCAGGGCTGGAACGCAGTTACCCTCAAAACCAAATACTCCATTTCAAAGACCTGTTTTGCCATTTAAGAAGAACAACAACAACTTTATTCATCACATGCTTGTGAGATTCCTCTTTGCATTTAACCCATCTGAAGCAGTGAACACACACATGTGAGCAATGAGCACACACACACATACCCAGAGCAGTGGGCAGCCATGCTAACAGCGCCCAGGGAGCAGTTGGGAGTTAGGTACCTCGCTCAAAGGCACCTCAGCCCAAGGCCGTCCCATATTAACCTAACCGCATGTCTTTGGACTGTGGGGGAAACTGGAGCACCTGGAGGAAACCCACGCAGACACAGGGAGAACATG
The DNA here is from genome assembly GCF_027579695.1 of Neoarius graeffei. NCBI lineage: Eukaryota > Metazoa > Chordata > Actinopteri > Siluriformes > Ariidae > Neoarius > Neoarius graeffei. The sequence goes on from NC_083572.1 coordinate 64,552,891, forward strand.
CAAACTCCACACAGAAAGGCCCCCGCTGGCTGCTGGGCTCGAACCCAGAACCTTCTTGCTGTGAGGCGACCGTGCTAACCACTTACACCACAGACAGTTCTTTGTCATCTGGTGATCTTTAATAATATATGTAGACTGTACATTAAATAGTGATGGTTTACATGAATGAACGTTTGAAAAGAAATTTTAACCAACAGCTTGCTTGAAAACTTACAAATCTGCACACGATCCTTTTGAGCTGAGGCCTGAAGGAGCTATACTATTTATGTGGCCTGCTAGATGACCCACTGAGAAGCGCTGCACAATTTAATGAAAACTGGATTCAATAAACAAAAATCAATCTGAGGAGGTTCTTCAGGCAAGAATAGACTGCAGTAACATAGAGGGAGATTACATAAGCAAATAATCTGTCATAACAACATTATTGACCTACTTATGACGCCTGATGACACAAAGCTTGATGTCCCACTTGGTCTAGGCAATTCGCTGCACCACCAGACAGTAAACAACCAAAGCATCCCCTCATTTAAAGGGAAAAAAAGGGTGAATGAGAAAGAGAAACATATGGTGGAGCACTGTGATACCACCTGGTCCCCTTTAAATCCCCCTTCCCCTGCTTTGTGTACTTATGGTGTCTTTGGGCCAGATGCCCAGGCTCAGCTTCGCTGCCTTGCACGCGATCATTAACATTTGGCCTCAGATGGACAATCTAAATATCTTAATTACCCTAGTCTGGGTAAGTTCGGCAGACAGAGGACTCCTCCTACTTGGGATTCTTTGAAGACATTTACCTAGGTTCATGGCGCATAATATGGACATGACAGTGTAGAAGTGCTACAGGCAGCACTCCGGCTCAAGATATGTGTAAGGTGTAATGGACTGTAAATTCTCAGTCCACAAAGCCATCTCAACTGACCTTATGACTCTTATAGTGAATTTATTGCTTTTGCTATAAATTTCCTCTCTGTACACTGTCAGAAACAGGGGTACAGTAGGAGTCCATTTCTGTCCCCCAAGTTACAGTCTACACTAATGCACCATCTAGGGCTCATTATTACACCTCAAGGTAACTATGTGTACCTTTTTAGGGCCAAAAAGGTACATATACAGTATATTCCCAATCAGTATATAAAGTATACAAATAAGTACCTGAGAGGGTACTGCCCCAGTGACAAGCCGTTGTACCCCTAAAGTTACAATAATGTACTTTATTTTCTGAGAGTGTACACTGTAGTGTTAATTCGATCTTTGTTAAAACTCACCTAACACTTCTTGTGAAAAAGTATCTTGCGTTCCCATAATTATACGACAAAGTTTCACAGAGATGGTTGTGGGACATAGACCTCATTTCTTCACGTCAACAATATTATAACACGGCTAACTAACAGCAAGGCATAGGTGTTTGGTTTGCCTTGAACTGTTTGATTTCTTTCATGTCCTTACTACCAAAAAACATGGGTTTTAGAAAAAAGAAAAGTGAGCATTTTATGTTTTATCTTGCATTACTTCAATAACTTTGTATCAGCTAATTCTGACAATGCAAAATGAATGCAAAAATTATCTTGTTTTTCTAGTTTTCATGTTTTTAAATGAAGTCATTTTGAAATGTATATTTCTGGAATGCAAAACTCATTACATTTCAGCAAAATCTAAAGACTAAGTGCACATCAAGGAGCTAGTTTCCTATGAGAAGAGGAAAAATTACTACAATAAATAAATAAATAAATAAATAAACAAACATCTCCCCAATACATGACATCTCAGACTGTGATTTACAGCTAGCAATTTAAAAAAAAGCAAAAAAAAAAAGCTTCCCATTCCACCTAAGGACCCTTGAAGAAACTGGCTAAATAACTGTCCAATTACTGACGTTTATATATTTTTTATTTGTAATTTGAAGCTCCATCTTTGCGCTCAAAGTAGAAGCTCTGGGTAGCAAATGATAAACTTATTCAATGATAAAATGACTTACATGATGCATCCCAGTGTATTTGTGTAATCCCAGCTACTACTACTCCTACTACTACTACTACTACACAATAAGTCTCCAGGCCAAAACCAGCAGGCTCAAGAACAGTTTCTTTCACCAGGCGGTCAGGAGGCTCAACTCCCACCCTGTTCTGCCCCTGCCCCCCCTCTGCCCCCTGCCACAGATTCTGCTCGCACACACCCCTGCCCCCCCTTCAGCATCTGACATGTCATCCTCACAGTTCCCCCCCCAACACACACACACACACACACACACACACACACACACACACACACACACACATCTCAACGTTCATTAACACACTGAACTCAGGGACCGCACATCTCACTTTACCTTGCTCATTTACACTATTCCGCACTACCTCACCTAAACAGCTGCTAGTTTGTTTATACTGCTTATTTCATGTTCTATACCTCAAGTGCCCTTGACTGTTTGTTTATTTGCACCAATTTACGCATGTGTGTATATGTACAACCCCGATTCCAAAAAAGTTGGGACAAAGTACAAATTGTAAATAAAAACGGAATGCAATAATTTACAAATCTCAAAAACTGATATTGTATTCACAATAGAACATAGACAACATATCAAATGTCGAAAGTGAGACATTTTGAAATTTCATGCCAAATATTGGCTCATTTGAAATTTCATGCCAAATATTGGCTCATTTGAAATTTCATGACAGCAACACATCTCAAAAAAGTTGGGACAGGGGCAATAAGAGGCTGGAAAAGTTAAAGGTACAAAAAAGGAACAGCTGGAGGACCAAATTGCAACTCATTAGGTCAGTTGGCAATAGGTCATTAACATGACTGGGTATAAAAAGAGCATCTTGGAGTGGCAGCGGCTCTCAGAAGTAAAGATGGGAAGAGGATCACCAATCCCCCTAATTCTGCACCGACAAATAGTGGAGCAATATCAGAAAGGAGTTCGACAGTGTAAAATTGCAAAGAGTTTGAACATATCATCATCTACAGTGCATAATATCATCAAAAGATTCAGAGAACCTGGAAGAATCTCTGTGCGTAAGGGTCAAGGCCGGAAAACCGTACTGGGTGCCCGTGATCTTCGGGCCCTTAGACGGCACTGCATCACATACAGGCATGCTTCTGTATTGGAAATCACAAAATGGGCTCAGGAATATTTCCAGAGAACATTATCTGTGAACACAATTCACCGTGCCATCCGCCGTTGCCAGCTAAAACTCGATAGTTCAAAGAAGAAGCCGTATCTAAACATGATCCAGAAGCGCAGACGTCTTCTCTGGGCCAAGGCTCATTTAAAATGGACTGTGGCAAAGTGGAAAACTGTTCTGTGGTCAGACGAATCAAAATTTGAAGTTCTTTATGGAAATCAGGGATGCCGTGTCATTCGGACTAAAGAGGAGAAGGACGACCCAAGTTGTTATCAGCGCTCAGTTCAGAAGCCTGCATCTCTGATGGTATGGGGTTGCATTAGTGCGTGTGGCATGGGCAGCTTACACATCTGGAAAGACACCATCAATGCTGAAAGGTATATCCAGGTTCTAGAGCAGCATATGCTCCCATCCAGACGACGTCTCTTTCAGGGAAGACCTTGCATTTTCCAACATGACAATGCCAAACCACATACTGCATCAATTACAGCATCATGGCTGCGTAGAAAAAGGGTCCGGGTACTGAACCGGCCAGCCTGCAGTCCAGATCTTTCACCCATAGAAAACATTTGGCGCATTATAAAACGGAAGATACAACAAAAAAGACCTAAGACAGTTGAGCAACTAGAATCCTACATTAGACAAGAATGGGCTAACATTCCTATCCCTAAACTTGAGCAACTTGTCTCCTCAGTCCCCAGACGTTTACAGACTGTTGTAAAGAGAAAAGGGGATGTCTCACAGTGGTAAACATGGCCTTGTCCCAACTTTTTTGAGATGTGTTGTTGTAATGAAATTTAAAATCACCTAATTTTTCTCTTTAAATGATACATTTTCTCAGTTTAAACATTTGATATGTTATCCATGTTCTATTCTGAATAAAATATGGAATTTTGAAACTTCCACATCATTGCATTCCGTTTTTATTTACAATTTGTACTTTGTCCCAACTTTTTTGGAATCAGGGTTGTATGTATATATGAGTGTTTAGTCTATGTCTAGTTCTTATCTAGAGTGTTTATACTGTTTATATTGTTTGTTTGTTTTTTTCAATTACTCTATTTTTATTTATTGCATTGCCTGTTTGCACCGTGGGTCAGAGAGGACTGAAATTTCATCTGTGCTGTATGTCGAGCATGTATAGCATATTTGACAATAAAGTTGACTTGACTTGACTTAATAATAATAATAATAATAATAATAATAATAATAATAATAATAATAATGTTACATTTATATAGCGCCTTTCTCAAACTCAGGGTCACTTTACATAGGTGAAGAAAACAAAACAAAGAAAACAGAACACACACACTCTCAAAAATCAATCAATCAATCAATCAATCAATCAATCAATCAATCAATCAATCAATCAATCAATCAATCAATCAAAATGTCCAGAATTCCAGAGCTTGGGGGCCATGGCACTGAAGGACCTGCCACCCAGGGTAGCGAGTCAAATATACCTAAGAGAGTCATATACAGGGGGCTGCAAAAGTAGGTCTACAGTAATGAAAAACAAAACATTTGCACAAAATGTTAGTATTAAATGAAACCTAGCACCACTACTATTATAATACTAGTAATACTGGAATAATCCTTACTGTATACCTACTTTTGCAGCCCCCTGTAATACCTAAGCAAATATCAAAATGTGTAATTATACTGTTCCTTGACATCAATGGCATCTGGGAAATGTTGGTTGCAAGTCATATTACTTTTACTAGCTTCATTCCTAATTCTTAAATTCAGGATAAGGTGATGCATATTTAAAAGGAGGACATCACAAATTAGTAAAAATGGGAAATTTCTGTACCACTCGATCAGCAGCAATAAACCAAAGGGAGAACATTCAAATCCAACATCTCTTTGGCTAAAACAGATTCAAGCTGCATGCTAGGACTGCATGCATATATCTATAGAAGGGAAACATGGGTGACAAATTGATCATTTAGTTTAGTTGTTTATCTTACACCATCCATTCGGAGTGTCGAGGTCAGGTGCAGTGGCTGCTGAGAAGAAAACAGCACTATTAAACATACTAGTAAGACATGTACACTAGATATTGTAGATATAACACTTTGCATGCTCTGCATGAAGAAAACGTGTGTAGATCTTAATATTCAGATCTTTTCCTGAAATAATAATGTTTTCCCAATTTCCTACCTCACTCGCCTATAAACTGATCTATTAGGCCTGCATGTCTTACATTAGAGAGGTCCATCAGTTCATTCTAACCTGGAGGACCACTGACTATTTTTTGTTCATTTTTCAGTGAACCATTTTGCCAGTTGAATTTGTTCTGTTTTGACTATAATACAAACAGTTGGACATTTCTTGTTGTTTTTTTTTTTTCGTGCGCACCAGCAAAGCTTTTAAGCATGCATTTTTTTTCATGCAGCCTATTGTTTGGTTATCACACCAAATTTCTTTTGTTTTATGCATTTATGTATTTGTCATCCAGTAATTAAGCTGTAGGTCTCCCCTTTCATTGTCTGCTTTAAAGGTGTAAGTGTAAATACATGCTGGTCTGCAGGGCTGCCAGGAACGTGTTGCGACTCAACCGAATCTGTTCTCTGACCTGACATCTCACGCATTTGCATTTTCCAGGAGGGAAGCATGTGCCGCTGGAGGCTTCTGTAACACAAAACAGTTCTCTACTGCTTGTTTCCTGAACACGCTTCCTCGATTGTGTTAGCCTCCAATGCCATGCATCTGCCCTTCTGTGACCCAGCATCTCTAAGGGATGGCTGAGCTCGCTGTCATCTGTGTAAAATCTTGGTGTGACACTGGGGGTTCAGGTTTGGGAGCACCAACACACAAGCATGGGGTGGGAAATCTAAGCACTAACCCAGAGCATACATAATGCCAGGATACTACAGCACCACAACACTGTTTTAGAGCACGACCACTGCATACAGCAACACAAGCACGGAAGCCACAGCAATGGGGAAACTTACCCTTGATACAGCAAAGTCTGTAAAGACAGAATAGAAATGGTTGTTTAGTTCGGGCTGCATTTATATGAAGGTGCGTGTGCATCAAGGATAAATTTGCACACTGTTGCCAAAATGTGTTGGTATAGAGTTAATGAACAAATCTGGTAAGGCAGTTCATTTGATTAGTTTCTCTTCTGTCATGTTGAAGTAAAAGAAGGAACCACATGCAATGTAGTCTATCACTAACATTCATAAATAACATGGCGTTTGTCGAGGTAGTAGAAGTCTGCCTCCCATTGCCCCATTACGATAGGATTTACAGTGCCCGTGGAATGCCATCCAAAGCCCTGACTGCTATCGTAAATCATCAGGATGTTTGGAGTGCGCAAGACCAAAGCCATTTCCAACATCCTCTCACATTCTGAAACATGTAAATGTCTATCTGAACCTCAGGCCGCAGCACTAAAAACACACACACACACACACAAAAAAAATCACACCTTTGAAAAAAACATCATTCTTAATTCGAACATTCTTTCTGAATAAGAATTAATTAAGACAACGTGTGCTGTGTGGTGGACAGCGAAGTGCCTTTTTGATATCTTTAATAATATGCAGTGAATAATTTATCTTCTGCGTTGTGCTGCCCTTGTTGTCCAGGTGCACACTCGGGTTACTTAGGCCATGTACACACGTAGCCGGGTATTTTTAAAACCGAATATTCCCCCCCTCCGTTTATAAAAATGTTTTATCCACACCACCTCGTCTTCGAAAAAAATCCCTTCCACACATAACCGAACATCTGCGTTTTCAATCACATTCATAAGCATTCCAAACCTGTAGATGGCATTATTTCCCCAAATCCTACCCCCTAATCACATCAGAATAGCCCTCTGTTGGCGTCACTTCCGCCTAAACATAAAACATGGCGCCAAGCTTGTTCGTCTGGACAGTCTCGGAGACAGAATTGCTTCTAAACACAATTTTGGAGTATAAACTTCAAAAGACTCAAGAAAACGTTGATTGGGAATCTTGTCAGTAGTTGGGCTTCTAAAATTAAACATGTAAATAGCACCTGCACAATAATTAACGCTTTCAAGGCACTACTCCGATCCATTACTCTTTGTCCATGCTTAATCTGGCTTCTGCAGCAAACAAAGGTCGCACGTTTGACATCATGGCAAATTTGTTGTCATTTTTTTGGCGCAGATTGTGACGTTCTAAAACGCAAAACTCCGGTTATCTTTGTCTACACGAAAAGGCATGCACGGAGTTTTCAAAAATCTTCACTTTGCCCGGAGTTTTTTTAAATATTCGTTTTTGATGTGTTTTCATGTGGATGACAGGCCAAAACGTAGAAAAATATCTTAGATTTAGCAGATACCCGGCTACGTGTGGACGGGGTCTTAGAGATGTGTGTCAGGCTCAGCAGCAGCAGGATTCCCTCCAGGTTCCGTAAAAATGTAATGCATGACGCCATGGCTTGCGTGTGCCTGCTCACTAATGTTAAAGGCATGTGACTCAACTTAGCATTTAGCATGATGAAGGAGGGGTGCTTTAGGTAGGGAGTGGGAATTCGTACTCAGGAAGAAAGGTGTGATCAATTCTGAAGGGTTTTTTTTTCCGAAAGAGAGTAAATGGGGAGCAGAGAGGATTAAAGTCAGAGAGAAGAAATAGAAACTGGGGGATGCTTAGCAACCTGCCATGAGGGTTTTATTGATGCTGCAACGCAAATTTCCTGACTACCACAGATGCTGTGCACAAGCTCACATGCACACACAAAACTACCCCCTCTTCAATTCTCTCCACCTTAGTGCTACATCCCTCTTTAAAAAAAACCCTCATATGAAATTGAATTATCAGCTTGAGTGGGGTGTGATAATAGTGTGTGTGTTTGAGAGAGAGAGAGAGAGATGGGGGAGAGAGACACAGCTGCAGAGTGCCCAGTCGCTGGGGAGAGAGCAGCAGCCCTTCTTATCCTGCCGAATCAGACATGTAACCATGGCAACTTCCTCAATAGAATCAGGAGGCTATGAAGGTGGTTATTTTTTCTTCTTTTCTACCCCCTTTCTTTCTTTCTTTCTTTCTTTCTTTCTTTCTTTCTTTCTTTCTTTCTTTCTTTCTTTCTTTCTTTCTTCAGACAGTTTGATGAATTCTTCCCCCCCCCCTGTTCTTTTCCCTCCCGTTGACTTTCATTCATGTTGTATTACTTTCCATCAAGGCTGTGATGATTCTTATCATAAATGATTTACTAGCATTAAAGCAAACTCTCTTCTAAACCCTTAGTAAACCACATTCCTCCCTCTTTTGTGTCGGAATTACAAGCATGCTATAAAAGAGAATCTCGCAGGATGATGAAATCTGCTTGTCGTACAATAGCAACATGGATCAGTCTACCATAGTGGTCTGGGTTAAGAGGGAAAGATGAAATATTTATGAACATTTGCCCTCTCTTATGCTTTCATGAGTCAGTTCAACTCCCCCTTCCCCCATCCCTCAACCTACTTCCTCCAAACATCAGTCGACAGAGAGGAGTAAACAAAATAAAATGGAGGCGGTAGGAAACAAGCGCCACCATCTCACCAAGACCCACATTAATGCAGCAGTCATTTTGTTTAAAGCAGGGATTTCCCTGCTCTTTTTTTTCTTGCTGAAGAATTAGTAGAAACCATATGAGCTTTCTGGTTTGTTTCAAGTGGTCTGTAATGGCAGGGGAGTGGAATGACTTGTTCCTAATGGTTCCTAATAGTTATTGATGGCTGATCAAATTTTTTTGCTAATGGCAATTGAGTGGTGGTATTTGATTGTATCTAGAAATGGAAACCTACAGGAATCTGTAGGAAAACTATTAAGCCAATTCTCATTACATGATTGAAATCACTGGAAATTTTCCTAATAAATTGTGGGTGTTTTTTTCCCCCTTTTGGAAAGTTCCAGGAGCACAAAGACTTTCAGATAGAGGTTACTGGTTGTTTTCTTCCATTTCAAATTGTTTTAAATCTGGCTTATGATTTCACCCAAACGCAGTCCTTCTACCCCTTCAGCAGAGTATAATGTATATGTTTTTATTCTATCCACATTCACTGGATATGAGCAATCACGCGCTCTGATTGGCTACTCTACTACTAGGCTATCAGCTCATATACCGTGAGAAGAGAAAAACAAAATGGCGGAGCATCTTGCTGAACCAACCGAGGACAAAATAAAAGCTACTTGAAAACAAAACCACAAAAAATACAAAAAAGCAACAAAATATGGAATAAAAGTATTTGATTGTAAGAACGTATCTTTTTTTATTTTTCAAGAATTATTATTATCGCATTTTTCATAAATTGCTACTGTCATTTCGCCGGTTTGTTTACATTCTAAGCGGAAATGATGTTGCCGACATTTTGTATAAAGTTTTTATTTCTCGAATTTGCAAGAAATAAAAATAAAAATGCTCTGTTTCTCAAAATCCAGTGAATGTGGATAGAATAAAACAGTTACTCCACTCAATCTCGTTGTACATGGCTTATAGCCAACTCGGCACTACACGCCTCATCAGCTATCAGCTCATGTACGACTCGATTTCATGGAATAACTGTTAATTATACAGACCAATAAGGATTCATATTATTGTGGTTCCTGCAGTCAAATATTATCCATCCAGTAGCCAACTCAAGAAACAGAAGGTTGCTGGTTCAAACACCAGTTCAATCACAAAATCAGAGATGTTGATTCCAAATGTTTATCACCATTTCTTTTGTCATATTTTCCACCATGTGTATCTTTTAATGGAAAATTCAGTTTTTATGCACATTATGTTATGCTTCGACCAAACAAACAGTCCACTCACTCTCCTGAATTCCCACAGAAACACACATCTTGCCATGAAAAGGTCTGTGTTTGTTTATTTTCTGTCAAGCTTGTTAGTCGTGAGGTTTGTTGGCATGTGTATTAAAATCCAGTGGACATCAAGCTTATTTATTGATCTGTTGATGTTCAGGTGGCGTGCTTTCAGTACTTTTAGTGCTTGCTCTCTTTCCCAAATGTGAATTTCTGCAAACAGAAGCATGGCCTTTTCTGCTGAATGGCTGTCTTTCCTTTGCGCCGTTCTGAATTCTACTTGCCAAAAAGATGTTAAACATAACTGCTTGTATAAACTATGCTCAATTTGCTCATGTATTTCTGTGCCTACTGATTTTTATTCCAATTGCACTTGGGTTATGGGATCAGAGCACTCATGCTCAGTAGCCTTCCCCTTACCTTTATTGTCAGCCTTGACTTCATCTTGAAGGAAGTCGCTCTGGCGATTCCCGAGGACGAAGGCAAGGAACGAGAGGATGAGTGCATCCAGGATGCCGATGATGGCCAGGATGTAGGCCCAGCGCACTGAGCAGTTCCCCAGTGTGTACTTTCCACTCTCCTCACCACACAAGTCCTGAACCACCTCTGCATCCCAGCCAGCCGGGAAAATTATACACCCAAACACCAGACACACAGCTACAGAGACAGGAAGAGAGACAAGTTATTCAGACCAGGAAGAAACACGCAAAAGAGAGCTAGAAATGTTGACACTGAAACAACTCCACTGCTCATAAGAACAATATAGGAATATTATAGAAATGGTATTCTTTGAACTGGAAGTTTGATTAAAGGTTACTTAATTAAACTACACAAGAATGCCGTGTTAGGACTGAATTCGTAGAAGCTGTGTAATACTAGCTGCTTAGCATTAATTTTTTGAACTACAATATGGACTTTATCACAGCACTTCCTTCTCAGTACATGTCTGTAAAATAGAAGCTTTCAAGGGTAAGACAGAACAAATTCAAATAATGTGATAGCATATGATATCTTATTCATTTTTTATTGCCCATATAAAGGTAAGCGATCAAAACCATATTATTGCTCACAGCACTACTCAATGTCATAGAGAACAGAGTGTGGGGTAAAGAACTGACACCTCAGCAACTCTGACTATAAAGCAGAGAGTCTTACAGCCTGCAGCAATGAGCAATGCCTCCTCCCACACACACACACATCAAATATCCACATCAGCGGAACTGCGTCTTTCAACAGTGCTGCATGTGCATCATTCTGTTTTAGAGACTTTTTAGTCCATCTGCAAAGAAAAAAAAAACTCAATACTTGCTGCTTGTGAATGCAGTGTTGCTCACTGTAGCAAGTGCAAGAATCGAAGATCGCTCAGAGACTCAGCATTGTTTTTAAACATCAAATGCTTCTTGGCCAGTTTTCCATCCATAATATGTAGCCACTTATCCTGTCCTACAGGGTCACAGGCAAGCTGGAGCCTATCCCAGCTGACTATGGACGAGAGGCTGGGTACACCCTAGACAAGTCGCCAGGTCATCACAGGGCTGACACACAGAGACAAACAACCATTCACATCTACAGTTGATTTAGAGCCACCAATTAGCCTAACCTGCATGTCTTTGGACTGTGGGGCAAATCAGAGCACCCAGAGGAAACCCATGCTGACAAAGGGAGAACATGCAAACTCCACACAGAAAAGCCCTCACCGGCTGCTGGGCTTGAACCCAGGACTTTCTTGCTGTGAGGCAACAGTGCTAACCACTACACCACCGTGCCACTCTTGGCCAGTTTTGAAAAATTATAATTGTAATGACTTATAAGCATAATACCCCAACTTTATCTGACTAAGAGACTAAAGAAGAGTATGAGAAAGTAAAGAGAAAAAGAACTCAACAAAAAGGGCAACGTTCCCCCTGTAAATGGTCAGGGACAGCCACTGCTATCCTGGTCAGGGTCATGTTGGATCTGGAGGAACACTGGTCATGAGGCAGGATTACACCCTGAATGGGATGCCAGTCTAGTACCTTGGGGCAATTTAACATAGCAAATCCAGCTATAGGCATGTTTTTGGGAAGTAGGAGGAAACTGGAGAACCCAGAGGAAATCTACATGAACAGGGGACATTCAAGTCCACGTAGTCAATAACCTGAGCTCCAGATCAATGGCAGGTCCCTGGAGCTGTGATGTGACAAAGCTCCCGACGACACCACCATTCTGAGAACATCTATCTAAAATATACAGTAGTAGGCAGAGGTTCACCTAAACTGGACAGTTGAAGATGGAAAAAACATTGCCTGTTTATTTTTTCCAAGTTTGAGTGAGCCTGTGCCCACTGTAGCCTCAGATTCCTGTTGCTAGTTGTCTTTTTTTGCACTGTCCTTGTTGTCTGCACTTTTGCTGTCAATGTTTGCACTTTATGTTGTGTGTAGTTTATTGTCTGCAATTTTTGCACCCACTGCACGTTATTTTGTTGTGTGTAGATTTGTAGTCCTGTGATGTTTAGTGTAGCACCATGGTCCTGGAAGAACGTTGTTTCATTTTAACTGTGCACCGTACCAACTGCATATGGTTGAAATGACAATAAAAACCTTAACTTTGATCTTTGACCAGTTCTTGGTTGACAGAAGTGGAATACAACATGGTCTTCTGCTGTTATACCCCATCCGCCTCCAAGTTCTACATGTTGTATTTTCTGAGATGTTTTTTCAGCTCAAACTAGCCTGCCTATTCTCCTCTGACCGCTTGCATTAACTGCCACTCACTGGATAGTTTTTTTTTCTTTGCACCATTCTTTGTAAACTCTGTTGTGCATGAAAATCCCAGGAGATGCTTTTCTGCCCATCATGATTGTAAAGAGTGGTTATTTTAGTTACAGCTTGAACCAATCTGGCCAAGTTCTTTGGAGTTCTCCTCAACAAAATGACATTTCTACCCACAGAACTGGCGCTTACTGAATGTTTTTGTTTTTTTGACACCATTCTGTACAAACTCTAGAGATTGTTGTGGGTGAAAATCATCAGTTTCTGAAATACTCAAACCATCTCATCTGCCACCAACAACTATGCCATGGGAAAAATGACTGCAATCATGTTTTCCCCCATTCTGATATTTGATATGAACGTTAACTGAAGCTCTTGACCTGATCTGCATGAATGTGTGCACTGTGCTTCTTGCATGAATTAGCAGGACTACATGTGTTCCTATTAAAATGAACTTATACATTCACATGAATATTGATATCTGGGGAAATGCAGTCACACATACAGTGGTGCTTGAAAGTTTGTGAACCCTTTAGAATTTTCTATATTTCTGCATAAATATGACCTAAAACATCATCAGATTTTCACACAAGTCCTAAAAGTAGATAAAGAGAGCCCAGTTAAACAAATGAAACAAAAATATTATACTTGGTCATTTATTTATTGAGGAAAATGATCCAATATTACATATCTGTGAGTGGCAAAAGTATGTGAACCTTTGCTTTCAGTATCTGGTGTGACCCCCTTGTGCAGCAATAACTGCAACTGAACGTTTCCGGTAACTGTTGATCAGTCCTGCACACCGGCTTGGAGGAATTTTAGCCCATTCCTCCGTACAGAACAGCTTCAACTCTGGGGTGTTGGTGGGTTTCCTCACATGAACTGCTCGGTTCAGGTCCTTTCACAACATTTCGATTGGATTAAGGTCAGGACTTTGACTTGGCCATTCCAAAACATTAACTTTATTCTTCTTTAACCATTCTTTGGTAGAATGACTTGTGTGCTTCGGGTCGTTGTCTTGCTGCATGACCCACCTTCTCTTGAGATTCAGTTCATGGACAGATGTCCTGACATTTTCCTTTAGAATTCGCTGGTATAATTCAGAATTCATTGTTCCATCAATGATGGCAAGCCGTCCTGGCCCAGATGCAGCAAAACAGGCCCAAACCATGATACTACCACCACCATGTTTCACAGATGGGATAAGGTTCTTATGCTGGAATGCAGTGTTTTCCTTTCTCCAAACATAACGCTTCTCATTTAAATCAAAAAGTTCTATTTTGGTCTCATCCATCAACAAAACATTTTTCCAATAGCCTTCTGGCTTATCCACGTGATCTTTAGCAAACTGCAGAGAAGCAGCAATGTTATTTTTGGAGAGCAGTGGCTTTCTCCTTGCAACCCTGCCATGCACACCATTGTTGTTCAGTGTTCTCCTGATGGTGGACTCATGAACATTAGCCAATGTGAAAGAGGCCTTCAGTTGCTTAGAAGTTACCCTGTGGTCCTTTGTGACCTCACTGACTATTACACGTCTTGCTCTTGAAGTGATGTTTGTTGGTCGACCACTCCTGGGGAGGGTAACAATGGTCTTAAATTTCCTCCATTTGTACACAATCTGTCTGACTGTGGATTGGTGGAGTCCAAACTCTTTAGAGATGGTTCTATAACCTTTTCAAGCCTGATGAGCATCAACAATGCTTTTTCTGAGGTCCTCAGAAATCTCCCTTGTTCATGCCATGATACACTTCCACAAACATGTGTTGTGAAGATCAGACTTTGATAGATCCCTGTTCTTTAAATAAAACAGGGTGCCCACTCACTCCTGATTGTCATCCCATTGATTGAAAACACCTGACTCTAATTTCACCTTCAAATTAACTGCTAATCCTAGAGGTTCACATACTTTTGCCACTCACAGATATGTAATATTGGATCATTTTCCTCAATAAATAAATGACCAAGCATAATATTTTTGTCTCATTTGTTTAACTGAGGTCTCTTTATCTACTTTTAGGAATTGTGTGAAAATCTGATGCTGTTTTAGGTCATATTTATGCAGAAATATCTAATCTCATTATCTCTAGCCACATTATCCTGTTCTACAGGGTCACAGGCAAGCTGGAGCCTATCCCAGCTGATTACGGGCGAAAGGTGGGGTACACCCTGGACAAGTCGCCAGGTCATCACAGGGCTGACACATAGATACAGACAACCATTCACACTCACATTCACACCTATGGTCAATTTAGAGTCACCAGTTAACCTAACCTGCATGTCTTTGGACTGTGGGGGAAACCGGAGCACCCGGAGGAAACCCACGCGGACACGGGGAGAACATGCAAACTCCGCACAGAAAGGCACTCGCCGGCCAAGGGGCTCGAACCCGGACCTTCTTGCTGTGAGGCGACAGCGCTAACCACTACACCACCGTGCCGCCCCTGCAGAAATATACAGTAGAAAATTCTAAAGGGTTCACAAACTTTCAAGCACTACTGTATTGCACCAACATAAGGTTTTGGGAGGTATGAGGAAACCCATACAGACGTGGGGAGAACATGTGACACTCCAGTCAGACAATAACCCAAACCCAGGATCAGACCAGGGCCCCTGGAGCTGTGAGGCCGCAACACTGCCTCCCCGCTGTGCCACTGGACCAAGTTGAGACATAAAAGGGGATTCAAATGTTCTGCATTGTGCTAATTCCGCTTGTCTGACAATAATTAAATGATTTATGTCTGTTATTTAGAAATACAGTATGTCCTTTCACAAGCTTGTGGACAATTTATGCACAAACTCATATTCATACACACAGGCTCAATTACAGCCTTGCGGAGTAAAATTACATTCGCACACATCTCTACAATCACATGTGAAAATAAACCTGTCAACATGATTTATTTATTTTGCATTAAAGGGGTATTCTGCGGAATTTTCAGAACGAGGATGCTAATTATTTCCTAAATGTCTCAGAGCTGTATCAATTCCAACTACAAAATACAGATGAAGAAGTGCAACAGACTGATAAAGAAAGAGCCAGAAGGCAGACAAACCAAACTGGCGAGTGTTGAAGCAGATTTTTTCTAATTTATTTATTTGCAGTAGAATACAATGCAATTTGCCAGTACTTTCAATAGCTAATCAGATTTCCTGCAGCTTCTCTGATGAATACTATCAGCCTTTGTAAGGGATTTATAATGAAAGAAAGAAAGAAAAACTGATTGTTACAGATTTACCATTTTTGTGTTATTAACATTGCATAAAATATGTAGCTCTTCTGGTAGCTTGGATTTAAAAAAAAATACACCAGCTATATTGACATTGTAGACATCATGACCCCTTGTTCCTGCCACAAATATTGAGAATAAATAAGATTAAATTCAAGAAATCACATTGTACACAACCAGAAATAGTGTACTAACCTCATTTCCAGAAAAGTTGGGATATTTTCCAAAATGCAATCAAAACAAAAGTCTGTGAGTTGTTAATTCACACGAACCTTTATTTAACTGACAAAAGTACAAAGAAAATATTTAACAGTTTTACTGACCAACTTAATTATAGTTTGTAAATATAAACGGAGGCGGCACGGTGGTGTAGTGGTTTGCGCTGTCGCCTCACAGCAAGAAGGTCCGGGTTCGAGCCCCGTGGCCAGCGAGGGCCTTTCTGTGTGGAGTTTGCATGTTCTCCCCGTGTCCGCGTGGGTTTCCTCCGGGTGCTCCGGTTTCCCCCACAGTCCAAAGACATGCAGGTTAGGTTAACTGGTGACTCTAAATTGACCGTAGGTGTGAATGTGAGTGTGAATGGTTGTCTGTGTCTATGTGTCAGCCCTGTGATGACCTGGCGACTTGTCCAGGGTGTACCTCGCCTTTCGCCCGTAGTCAGCTGGGATAGGCTCCAGCTTGCCTGCGACCCTGTAGAACAGGATAAAGCGGCTAGAGATAATGAGATGAAATGAGATATAAACGGAGTTAGAATTTGATGCCTGCAACACACTCAAAAAAAGTCGGGACAGAGGCATTGTATTACATCATCTTTCCTTTAATAACACTTTTTAATCATATAGGAACTGAGGATACTAATTGTTGCAGTTGTGCAATTGGAAGTTTTGTCCATTCTTGCTTGATACAAGACTTCAGCTGTGCAACAGTCCGTGGTCGCTGTTGTCTGATTCTCCTCTCCATGATGCACCATACATTGTCACAGTGCAAAAAACTGAAAACTGAATTTGAGGAGAAAATTCCTTAATACTAGTGAAATTATCTTGCTGCATGGACAGATAATTTTACTTGACAAGACATTTCTGCAGTGCAATAGGAGACAGAGCTGGACTGGCAGCAGGCCAGTCAAGCACATGCACTCTGTGTCTACAAAGCCACACTGTTATAGCTCGTGCAGAATGAGGCCTGGAAATGCCCTACTCAAAAAACACATGGACTTCCCAGGAAGAGATATTGCCTTCATGAATATGTCTCTTTAAAATCCCAATATATGCCCAAATATATCAATGGAACCTTCACACACATGCAACTCACCTATGCTGTGTGCACTGATGCATCCCGGTACCATCACAGATGCTGGCTTTTGCACTTTTCTCCGATAACAAACAGGATGGTCTTGTTCACCTTTGGCACTGAGAACTCAACGTCGGGTTTTCCTGAAAACAAGCTGACGTGTACTCATCTGACCACAGCACACATTTTCACTGTCTTTCGGTCTATCTGAGATGAGTTCGGGCCCAGAGAAATCACCGGTATTTCTGAATAGAATTGATGAACGGCTTCCTCCTTGCATAATACAGTTCCAGGTTGCATTTCTGGATGCAGCGGCGGACTGTGTTAAGTGACTACAGTTTTCTGAAGTACTCCCGAGCTCATGTGGCTATATTTGTCACATTAGCATGACGGTTTCTCAGGAAGTGCCGCCTGAGGGCTTAAAGGTCACGCACATTCAACAGTGGTTTCCGACCTTGCCCTTTACGCATTGAGAGATGTGTCAGAATTCCTGAATCATTTCACAATAATATGTACTGTAGATTTTGAAAGACCTAAAATTTTGCATTGAGAATATTTTTTAATTGATTAACAATTCTCTCACGAATTTCGGCACAAGGGAGTGAGCCACGACCCATCCTTGCTTGCAAAGACTGAGCCTTTGGTGCATGCTCCTTTTATACCCAATCATGTTTCTAATTAAACTGCTTATTGTGGTCTTATTTTGCCTCTGTCCCAACTTTTTTTGAGTGTGTTGCAGGCATCAAATTCTAACTTCAATTATTTTTACAAAATACAATTAAGTTAGTCAGTAAAACTATTGAAAATCTTTTCTTTGTACTTTTGTTAGTTAACTAAAAGTTCATGTGAATTAACAAATCACAGATTTCTGTTTTTATTACATTTTGGAAAATATCCCAACTTTTCTGGAAATGGGATTAGTATTTCGAAACCATTCCATTTTTGCAGTGTGGCAGGCCACATTATCCTGCTGAAAGAGGCCAATGCCATTAGGGAATACTGTTGCCATGAAAGAGTGTACTTGGTCCCTAACAATGTTTAGGTAGGTGGTATGTATCAAAGTAACATCCACATGAATGCCAGGACCCACGGTTTCCCAGCAGAGCATTGTCCAGAACATCACACTGTCTCCACCGGCTTGCCTTCTTCCCATAGTGCATCCTGGTGCCATCTCTTCTGCAGGTAATCAATGCACATGAACCCAGCTGTCCACATGATGTGGTTTATCAGATCAGGCTACCTTCTTCCATTGCTCTATGGTCCAGTTCTGATGCTCACATGCCCACTGTAGGTGCTTTTGGCAGTGGACGGGGTTCAGCATGAGCACTCTGACCAGTCTGCAGCTAAGCAGCCGCATTTGCAGCAAGCTGTGATGCACTGCGTTCTGAGGCCTTTCTATCATACCCAGCACTAACTTTTTTCAGCAATCTGTGTTACAGTAGCTCTTCTGTGAGATTGGACCAGACGGGCTAGCCTTTGCACCCCACTTGCATCAGTGAGTCTTGGACACCCATGACCCTGTCGCCGGTTCACCGGTTGTCCTTCCTTGGACCACTTTTGGTACATACTAACCAATGCATACCAGGAACACCCCACAAGACCTGTTGTTTCTGACCCAGTCATCTTGCCATCACAGTCTGGCCATTATCAAAGTCACTCAGAACCTTACACTTGCCCATTTTTCCTGCTTCCAATACATCAACTTCAAGAACTGACTGTTCACTTGCCGCTTAATATATTCCACCCCTTGACAGGTGTCACTGTAATGAAATAATAAATGTTATTCACGTCACCTGTCAGTGCTTTTAATGTTATAGCAATGCTTCTACAAATAAAACCATTTTTTTTGTTTGGACAGAAATATTGTAGAAATATGATTTCTAGGCACAGTAAGGGCACAGAAAGGCAGTATTTAGGTTGGGCTACTACCGGAACAAACCACTGACAAAGAAAAATGAATAATGCGTACATCTTCTAATTAATGAAGTTGGTCCTGTTAGCAGGTGAATGCTGCAAATAATATCCACAAATTGCAGATACTATATATGCCAAATCAGAAATACACACCACTATTAACTTGTTCCCCCAAAAAGGCTGAGAAAAGGCTACCTTTTCCTTTGCTGGAAAATTCTGAGCTAGTTTAGCCTTTTTATGAGGTTTTTGACTTGAAGTTGGGATGGAAATACTGCTGAAACCTGGCAAGCCTTTCGGCAAACTGTTCTTTAAAGGTCCACATTAAGGTAAAAACATTGCTCTCATGCAAGGTTTTTTCTTTTTGTAAAGTCCTGCAGGATCCCAATGCATACACCTAGTCTGAAGCTTTCTGGCAAGTTTTCTGTAAAAAATAAATAAAAATAAAAAAATCTGCATTCTTATTTGTTTAGGACACGTTATCTGTTCAATCCAAATAATGTATTCATATTCGGTTATATCCCTAGTATGTGCATATGTTGCTTCTACCGTAATTACCCATGAGTCCCTGGGGTAATTTTGCTACCTCTCTCTATCTGTCTCTCTTTAATATGCATTCCATCAGTGTGCAATAGGGCTAAAGAGGTTATTCAAGCTGCCTAAGGACATTTATATTGATGCATTTTCATAAAAAATGTTGACGTGAAACACACACTGCTTCCAAAAATTATATTCTTATAAAAGCATTTTTATAAGAATTATCTCTGCGGGGATACTGGGTTACATCAAAGATTCTTCTTTTTTTTTTAAATTGTGCAGCAGGGTTGATAGTGATATATGGATGGTAGGAGATATTCTGTATGTTGGAGGGAACTGTAAGTGGTATGATACAGGATTAATCTGTCTAAGCACCTTGAAGGGTGAAATAAATCATGGACTTTTTAATTTTTCTTTTTTTGATGGGAGTCAGTGCCACTGTGGAAAGCTACTACATTTAACTTGATGATGTGCACTGACTCCAAGGTTTGGCGCATCCAATCATCTAGTGCTGCCACCTCTGAGTGCTTGCCTGACCAAGGGAACGAAGGCATTTTGCCTAGTAGACCATGTGGTTCAAATTAGCTGAAACATTATACATGGGTGTTCTGTGTGCACTCCAGAGGAGTTTCCAGATTTCTGAGCTCTACCAGAATTACAGATGGATATTGAATTCTGCTTGTCTGCCAAACTTGGGACAAAAACTTTTCTCTGATATTTAAGATCTATTCTGAGACCATATACAGTACTGCGAGAAAGTCGTTAAAACATTGTGGGTTTCCATGTTGGTAAGCACAGTTTGATCAGGCAACAGGAATTAGCCAATAGGCTTTAGGGAAAAATACGATGATAAATATTTTGGATACCAGCAAGTCCACTATAAAATGTACCCTTTGATACCACACAAGAATGTTGTGTGCATGGGTGTCCTGAACTTAGTGAGGTGTGGACCCGCAGTCTGAGTAGATTACATTTTCCTAGATGAAGGGCATTATTGCTCATAAGATCTGAAGAGATACTCAGTATTGTTTTCAAATAACAAGCATCAGGGCATTTGAATATCTCATCTCATCTCATCTCATCTCATCTCATCTCATCTCATCTCATTATCTCTAGCCGCTTTATCCTGTTCTACAGGGTCGCAGGCAAGCTGAAGCCTATCCCAGCTGACTATGGGCGAAAGGCGGGGTACACCCTGGACAAGTCGCCAGGTCATCACAGGGCTGACACATAGACACAGACAACCATTCACACTCACATTCACACCTACGGTCAATTTAGAGTCACCAGTTAACCTAACCTGCATGCCTTTGGACTGTGGGGGAAACCAGAGCACCCGGAGGAAACCCACACGGACACGGGGAGAACACGCAAACTCCGCACAGAAAGGCCTTTGCTGGCCACGGGGCTCGAACCCGGACCTTCTTGCTGTGAGGCGACAGCGCTAACCACTACACCACCGTGCCGCCCCCATTTGAATATTGAATATTTATTATTTATACACATGTACAGTAGAAGCCTTAACTGTGCCTCATAAGTATCTGGATGTTGCCACAATCCTTGTTTGGCAGACTAGCACCTTTGATTAAAGATGACTATGAAGATAAAGTTGGCAGCATGGTGGTGCAGTGAGTAGAGTTGCTTCTTCACAGTGTTTGTGTGGGTTTTCTCTGGGTTCTCTGGTTTCTTCCAACTTCTCAAAAGCATGCCAGTATGAGTACTGAATAAATGAGTTACTGCAGGCTGTCTGTTTTACTCAGAGGGTATTATGTTTATATTGAGCAAACAATATAGGAATTCTAAACTCATTTGTTGATTGTGTTGCAATTTTAAGAGACGTTTCAAGAACCTTTTTCATAATAAAGGAAAACTTTTGAATTGATCAAAAATCTTCCACTGAATGTATATTTAGGTGTGTTAGAGTATAACAGAGTAGAATCCAACAAATGTAACTGCAGGTAGACATCAATAAGTCCACACAGCCATTTTAGTGTACATTTTAGAGCCTGCTAAATTATACATGTAAAGCAGGTTGAGTTACACTACCGTTCAAAAGTTTGGGGTCACTTTGAAATTTCCTTATTTTTGAAAGAAAAGCACTGTTCTTTTCAATGAAGATCACTTTAAACTAATCAGAAATACACTCTATACATTGCTAATGTGGTAAATGACTATTCTAGCTGCTGGTTTTTGGTGCAATATCTCCATAGGTGTATAGAGGCCCATTTCCAGCAACTCTCACTCCAGTGTTCTAATGGTACAGTGTGTTTGCTCATTGCCTCAGAAGGCTAATGGATGATTAGAAAACCCTTGTACAATCATGTTAGCACAGCTGAAAACAGTTGAGCTCTTTAGAGAAGCTATAAAACTGACCTTCCTTTGAGCAGATTGAGTTTCTGGAGCATCACATTTGTGGGGTCGATTAAATGCTCAAAATGGCCAGAAAAATGTCTCGACTATATTTTCTATTCATTTTACAACTTATGGTGGGAAATAAAAGTGTGACTTTTCATGGAAAACACAAAATTGTCTGGGTGACCCCAAACTTTTGAACGGTCATGTATATGTACTGTATATGGGTCTACTACAAACTACAATTTGTTTTTACGACAACTACAAAAGACTTGCACCCAAATCAGTTCATTTAATTAATTCGTCCGATTTCTTATGGCCCACTGAACTCACTGGACTATGTATAAAACGGCCAGCGAGTCCCATATGGTTTACTTAAAATAGATGGAAATGTGCTTAATTCTATAGTCACTGTTTAATTTAGTCTATTTTCTTAGGCGTTGTATCCTGCTGTCATTTGCTCTCTCGCTCTCTCTCTCTGAGCAGTAACAGCCTGATCCTCCAGTGCTATCTGTCTGAACAGGAGTGAGGGGGCTCTCAAAGGCCCGCAGAGACTGTTCCTGCCCCAACCAAGCGCACAGTCACAGGGGAGTCACTCGATGGATGAGTCTCCACTCATGCTGATGACAATGAAACAGAAAAGCCAATAGTAATGAATTACTTGTTCTGTGGTGTAGTGGTTAGCACTGTCGCCTCACAGCAAGAAGGTTCTGGGTTCGAGCACAGTGGCCGAGAGGGGCCTTTCTGTGTGGAGTTTGCATGTTGTCCCCGTGTCTGTGTGGGTTTACCCCATGGTCCAAAGACAAACAGGTTAGGTTAACTGGTGGCTCTAAATTGACCGTAGGTGTGAATGTGTGTGTGAATGGTTGTTTGTCTCTATGTGTCAGCCCTGCGATGATCTGGTGACTTGTCCAGGGTGTACCCCGCCTTTCGCCCGTAGTCAGCTGGGATAGGCTCCAGCTTGCCCGGATCTGTCCATCCATCCAGCATCTGTACGTGTTCTGCTGTTCAATTAGTTATTTGTGTTTATACTTTAAAAAAATCTATGCATATGTTCCCAGAGTACGCACAAGCACACACACACACGATGCTTGATCAACAACAAAGTGAAAATGAGCAGAAATTACACAAAAAAAGAAAAACCAACTACTTATTAGATATCCATCTGCTTTGAGCAAACTCTTTCAACTCTCAAAATTTTTTTCATAAGCTTTTTATTCCATAGATAATTCTAGGACATTTATAGAATTGAGTTCAATTTTTGCAATTTAAACATTAAACCCTCACTAAATGCACTTAACTCTTAGTATGGGTCCTCTTAAGCTTTAAATACAACCCTGATTCCAAAAAAGTTGGGACAAAGTACAAATTGTAAATAAAAACGGAATGCAATAATTTACAAATCTCAAAAACTGATATTGTATTCACAATAGAACATAGACAACATATCAAATGTCGAAAGTGAGACATTTTGAAATTTCATGCCAAATATTGGCTCATTTGAAATTTCATGACAGCAACACATCTCAAAAAAGTTGGGACAGAGGCAATAAGAGGCTGGAAAAGTTAAAGGTACAAAAAAGGAACAGCTGGAGGACCAAATTGCAACTCAATAGGTCAATTGGCAATAGGTCATTAACATGACTGGGTATAAAAAGAGCATCTTGGAGTGGCAGCGGCTCTCAGAAGTAAAGATGGGAAGAGGATCATCAATCCCCCTAATTCTGCGCTGACAAATAGTGGAGCAATATCAGAAAGCAATTCAACAGTGTAAATGTGCAAAGAGTTTGAACATATCATCATCTACAGTGCATAATATCATCAAAAGATTCAGAGAATCTGGAAGAATCTCTGTGCATAAGGGTCAAGGCCGGAAAACCATACTGGGTGCCCGTGATCTTCGGGCCCTTAGACAGCACTGCATCACATACGGGCATGCTTCTGTATTGGAAATCACAAAATGGGCTCAGGAATATTTCCAGAGAACATTATCTGTGAACACAATTCACCGTGCCATCTGCCGTTGCCAGCTAAAACTCTATCGTTCAAAGAAGAAGCCATATCTAAACATGATCCAGAAGCGCAGACGTCTTCTCTGGGCCAAGGCTCATTTAAAATGGACTGTGGCAAAGTAGAAAACTGTTCTGTGGTCAGACGAATCAAAATTTGAAGTTCTTTATGGAAATCAGGGACGCCGTGTCATTCGGACTAAAGAGGAGAAGGACGACCCAAGTTGTTATCAGCGCTCAGTTCAGAAGCCTGCATCTCTGATGGTATGGGGTTGCATTAGTGCGTGTGGCATGGGCAGCTTACACATCTGGAAAGACACCATCAATGCTGAAAGGTATATCCAGGTTCTAGAGCAACATATGCTCCCATCCAGATGACGTCTCTTTCAGGGAAGACCTTGCATTTTCCAACATGACAATGCCAAACCACATACTGCATCAATTACAGCATCATGGCTGCGTAGAAGAAGGGTCCGGGTACTGAACTGGCCAGGCTGCAGTCCAGATCTTTCACCCATAGAAAACATTTGGCGCATCATAAAACGGAAGATACGACAAAAAAGACCTAAGACAGTTGAGCAACTAGAATCCTACATTAGACAAGAATGGGTTAACATTCCTATCCCTAAACTTGAGCAACTTGTCTCCTCAGTCCCCAGACGTTTACAGACTGTTGTAAAGAGAAAAGGGGATGTCTCACAGTGGTAAACATGGCCTTGTCCCAACTTTTTTGAGATGTGTTGTTGTCATGAAATTTAAAATCACCTAATTTTTCTCTTTAAATGATACATTTTCTCAGTTTAAACATTTGATATGTCATCTATGTTCTATTCTGAATAAAATATGGAATTTTGAAACTTCCACATCATTGCATTCCATTTTTATTTACAATTTGTACTTTGTCCCAACTTTTTTGGAATCAGGGTTGTATCTGCCAAGTGAGTCTACAAGCCTCATCCAACTTTTTATAAGAATGTAATAGTATGCATTCTGATATATTTTACATCACGGTTTATACGAAAATGGATCAATATAAATTTCCGTAGGAACACTGAAGAACCTCTTTAGCCCTGCTACACACTGATGGAATGCATATTACAAGAAAGAGAGAGAGAGAAAGAGGTAGCATATTTGTTCCAGGGACTCATGGAGATTTATAAGGATGCAGGTTCACATAATACAGTTTTGGTCCTTTGTGCTGTGTGTTGGAAACTTGTGATATTTGTGTGTATGTGTGTGTGAGCGCACATGCTTGTGTTCAACCCTCTGCTTCTCTTTTGGCTTGTCTTATGCCTTAGGTTGAATAGCAGTGCTGAACCGATCTTGTTGTTACTCTTTGAAGTTTTTGTCCATTTCATCTCAATCTCCCTCCCCACACCTTCTCTCCATGCTCACACTCTTACTCATCGTCTGCCTCCCTATCTATCCATCATTCTTAGTCTTTCACGTTCTTTTATGCACAGGCACAAACTATATCCATTATATGCATACCATTTCCTCCCCTCTTGCTCTTACTTGCTATCTCACACATTACGTGAGTCTATGCTGGTGTAAAAATGTACCAGCCCCCAGACATCATTTACTGCCACAGATTACTAATTTTACTTTAAAACAAACTAGACTGTCACCTCTCTTGGAAAATTGTCTCAGTTTCTCTTTCTGTCTCCCTCAGTCACGTTCACACTCTGTCATTGGCATAATGGTGATTCCTATCTGTGGGGTGACAGTGTTCTTATGTCACCAAGCAGCTCGATCGAATCTGTCCTCTCTTCAGCACAGCTCCATTTCTATACCTAGTTTCTTTCCAATTAGGAGGCACACACACACACACACACACACACACACACACACACACACACACACACACACACACACACACACACAGAGTTTGCTTGACACTGATATAATCTTGCTGTATTTGGTCGTGTGTATTAAGATGGATATCAATTTAACTTCAGGTTTTGACTGGTGTCTGCAGTAAAATGCCACAAATCCAAATGTGAACAAATAAATTAGTTGACACTGAATAAGAATGTGGGGAAGCCTAATGGTCAAAGAAGCAGCTTTGGGACCAAGAGGTTGTCGGTCCGATTCCCTGGACCAGCAGGAATGGCTGAAGCGCCCTTGAGCAAGGCACCTAACCCCCAACTACTCCTCAGGGCTGCTCTGGGTATGTTGTGCGTCGCTCTGGATAAGAGCATCTGCTAAATGCCATTAATGCATTAATGTCGTTGTGTACGCTTAAATAAGATGTATTCGTGTATATGTCTGTTTATTGTTTATGAATAAAATTAATAGTATGATTCTGGAGCTGGGTGGCACGGTGATGTAGTGGTTAGCACTGTCACCTCACAGCAAGAAGGTTCTGGGTTTGAGCTCAGTGGTCAACAGGGGCCTTTCTGTGTGGAGTTTGCATGTTCTCCCCGTGTCTGCATGGGTTTCCTCCGGGTGCTCCGGTTTCCCCCACAGTCCAAAGACATGCAGGTTAGGTTAATTGGTGGCTCTAAATTGACCGTGAGTGTAAATGTGAGTGTGAATGGTTGTTTGTCTCTGTGTCGGCCCTGTGATGACCTGGCGACTTGTCCAGGGTGTACCCCGCCTCCTCACCCATATTCAGCTGGGATAGGCTCCAGCTTGCCTGCGACCCTGTAGAACAGGATAAGCGGCTACAGATAATGGATGGATGGATGGATTCTGGAGCTTGGAGTAAAGATTCCTGTCCTGTTTGATTTCTGCACATTGATGAAACAAACATTCACGATCTTAAAGGGGCTGGCTCACCCTTCCCAGAAGCCTCTGGCCAAGTAGCAAGTTGTCATTTTAGCATTGACAGATATTCCATCCATCCATTATCTGTAGCCACTTATCCTGTCCTACAGGGTCGCAGGCAAGCTGGAGCCTATCCCAGCTGACTATGGGCGAAAGGCGGGGTACACCCTGGACAAGTCGCCAGGTCATCATAGGGCTGACACATAGAGACAAACAACCATTCACACTCACATTCACAACTATGGTCAATTTAGAGTCACCAGTTAACCTAACCTGCAAGTCTTTGGAATGTGGGGGAAACCGGAGCACCCGGAGGAAACCCACTCCGCACAGAAACTCCGCACAGAAAGGCCCCCGTCGGCCACTGGGCTCAAACCCAGAACCTTCTTGCTGTGAAGTGACAGTGCTAACCACTACACCACCGTGCCACCCTGATGGATATTCCACCATTTAAAAAACAATCTACAAAAAGTCAGTGACATCCTAAGCCATAGATCATAAATTGTAACATGAAATTGAAGATATTTTGTCAAAGTAGTTATATTTCAAATTGTTTCGACCGATCTATTCTGTTTTCATATGGTTATTCTGTTGTAATGGACCAAAACCAGTCTTGGCTGTCTTGTGGATCATGAAGGAAAGAAAGTATCAGGCATATTCTACTCAAAACTTCCACATATAATACACAGATGAAGAAAAAGTTCTAGATGGATTTCGAAGGGATCACTAACAGTGAATTTGTCGAGGTTTTGCTGCATAGAAAGCTTGAAGAGTAGTAGTCACATTTCCCTTTCATTTCACTTCCCTTTAAAGTGTAACTTCACCCCCTGCTCAGATCTAACTTCATACCATTAAATTCATATAAAATGTAGGACAGTTGGAAGTAAAAATTAAAAGCCTACTGGGGTTCATGAGTGCTCTAAGGGGACATCAATGGTATTTTTGAATAGATATCCTGTATAAGCAAATGAAATAATGTAATATCTTAACAATAAATTAATTTTTGGATGCAGTTAACATTTTTTTAAGAAACATGGGGTCCAAACACAATCTTAATGCAAATGTGCATCGGAGAAATATCAGTGTTTGTGCACTTTATTTTTAACTGATGACAAATACAGGTACATGCAGTACACTGAAGAGGTATTGATTTTCCTTCTCTTTCTTAAAATACCCATGATTCCCATCAACGTTAATGTGTTGTAGTTCCAGGAGTGTTAATTTGCACCCTGATTAGTCAGAGCAGGAGGTATACGCAAAAAATAAATACAGGGATTCATCACTGCTTTATTTCCTCATGGCCAGACATCACAGCCAGGATGTTAACGTTCCAATAAACACACACACACACACACACACACACACACACACACACACACACACACACACACACACACAAAATTAGGCTATTCGATCATTGCTTCCCACTCCAGCAAACATCATAGAGTTTTCCTCTTCAAACTGAAATACCTTACTGTACATTTCTCATTTAATAGTTCTTTGGCCATGAACAGATTATCGGTTTACATTAAAACCAAAAACTTAGACATACTGTATATCTAAATGAAGAGCACTTCAGTTGTTTTGCAGGAAGTAGCTGTACAACTTAAATGCATCCTTTACAGACAAATTCAATGACTATGTCCTTGTACATTTTTCATATAACCAAGAAATGAAATCTCTCTCTCTCTCTCTCTTTCTTTTTTAACTGAAAATATTAATTGAGGTTTTAAAGGCCGGATACGGGGTGTCAAGGTTACATGTAGGAAGTAGACATAGGACGAAAATCTTTAAACAAATTAAAATCTCTCTTTTCTCATTTTTCCTTGGCTATTGATTTTTATTCTATCCACATTTACTGGATGTGAGCAATCATGTGCTCTGATTGGCTACTCTACTACTAGGCTATCAGCTCATATACCGTGAGTAGAGAAAAACAAAATGGCGGAGCATCTTGCTGAACCAACCAAGGACAAAATAAAAACTACTTGAAAACAAAACCACAAAAATACAAAAAAGCAACAAAATATGGAATAAAAGTATTTGATTGTAAGAACATATCTTTTTTAATTTTTCAAGAATTATTATTATCACATTTTTCACAGGGCGGCACGGTGGTGTAGTGGTTAGCGCTGTCACCTCACAGCAAGAAGGTCCAGGTTCGAGCCCCGTGGCCGGCGAGGGCCTTTCTGTGTGGAGTTTGCATGTTCTCCCCGTGTCCGCGTGGGTTTCCTCCGGGTGCTCCGGTTTCCCCCACAGTCCAAAGACATGCAGGTTAGATTAACTGGTGACTCTAAATTGAGCGTAGGTGTGAATGTGAGTGTGAATGGTTGTCTGTGTCTATGTGTCAGCCCTGTGATGACCTGGCGACTTGTCCAGGGTGTACCCCGCCTTTCGCCCATAGTCAGCTGGGATAGGCTCCAGCTTGTCTGCGACCCTGTAGAACAAGATAAAGCAGCTACAGATAATGAGATGAGATGAGACATTTTTCACAAATTGCTCCTGTCATTTCGCCGGTTTGTTTACATTCTAAGCAGAAATGATTTTGCCGATGTTTTGTATAAAGTTTTTATTTATCGAATTTGCAAAAAATAAAAATGCTCTGTTTATCAAAATCCAGTGAATGCAGATAGAATAAAACAGTTATTCCACTCAATCTCGTCGTACATCGCTTATAGCCAAAAAAGTGCTACGCGCCTCATCGGCTATCAGTTCATGTATGACTTGATTTCGTGGAATAACTGTTAATTATTTTTTCGCGGTGCGGTTTCCATCAAATCCAGCGCTCTGATTGGCTGGCGAGCGGGTCCGTATCCTATGGTACGGACCCCAGTTACGGACCTCTGGCGACTCGCTCGTTCACAACAACAACAAACATAGTAGCATTTTTTGTCAACATTTATCTTTTTTCATAAGATTTATTTACAAGATTATCAAAAATCTTATAAATTTTTGCCAGCATTTTTCCGGAAAATAGCATTAATTTTACATCATGGATAGCGATAACGACAGTGTTCACAGCGAAAGCGAGTTTTACTACCCTGAGGAAAAAGAAATAAAAGAAAACATTTCAGGATAAAGCTAAAAACCTCTAACTTGCTAACGCCGAGCAAAAACATGGCTGAATCCTGAATGACTCCTATTTGTATAAATAGGGGACTACATAGGCGGCAAAATGTAGTTATTTTTCCTGCCATGTAAGTGCACTTGCATACTGAGGAGGAAGCAATTTGCATTACAGCCGTGAATGAGGATTCAGAATTGCATTAATTTTACAGCATGGATAGTGATAACGACAGTGTTTACAGCGAAAGCGAGTTTTACTACCCTGAGGAAGACAAAATAAAAACATTTCAGGAGAAAGCTAAAAACCTCTAACTTGCTAACGCTGACCAAAACATGGCTGAATCCTGAATGACTCAATTTTGTATAAATAGGGGATTACATAGGCGGCAAAATGTAGTTTCTTTTTCCCTGCCATGGAAGTGCACTTGTATACCAAGGAGGAAGCAATTTGCATTACAGCTGTGAATGAGGATTCAAAAGGGCGGCTCGGCTCGGTTTTCCTGTTAGAATTTGGTAAAGAAAAAAATAAATATATTATTTACCAGCTTAAGGTCAGTCCGTATGGTGAAATACCGTGACCTCGGCTTTGAATACTGACTTCGGCCCAGAGGGCCTCGGTCAATACTTTCAAGACCTCGGTCACGGTATTTCACGATACGGACCTCCCAGCTGGTAAATAACATGTATCTGCTATATCAGATTTAGAAAACCATTGTTGACAAATGCTCAGTCACCCTAAAGTAAACAAATAATATTTAATGTTATCAGAACGATAGTCATGAAAGCAGGTGGAGTACTGCTGTTGTCCAGAGGTATAAAGTATTTGTGGGACATATAATTACATAATGTTATATATAGGAATGATAGAACAGTAAATATTTTAAAATCATATTCCAGTGATAATAGGTTATATCATTCTTCTAAAAGGTACATGTACAGTTGAAGCCAAAACTGTATATACACCTTGACTTTCAAACTCAATTTTTCACAACTCCACACATTTCATCTTACCATACATTTCCTGTGTTAAGTTGACAGATTTATTTCAGCTTACTATATCAGCTTTTCAGTGGGTCAAAACATACACTTTGTTAGTATTTGGTGTCATTGCCTTTATTCACTTAAACTTGAATCAAATGCCTGGGGTAACCTTCCACAAGCT
Organism: Neoarius graeffei; assembly: GCF_027579695.1. Classification (NCBI taxonomy): domain Eukaryota; kingdom Metazoa; phylum Chordata; class Actinopteri; order Siluriformes; family Ariidae; genus Neoarius; species Neoarius graeffei. The sequence continues at coordinate 64,583,850 of NC_083572.1, forward strand.
TCCCACAATACTTTGGAACTTTGGAGATAAGTTTAGGATCAGTGTCCTGCTAGAAGACCCAGTTGCAACCAAGTTTTAACTTTCTAGCTGAGGTCCTGAGTAGTTGCTTTGGTATTTCTACCTAATCCTCCTTCTTCATGATGCCATCTATTTTCTGAATCCCTTTTCCATCAAAACACCCCCAAGCTGCAACCCTCATGCTTCACAGTTAGGATGGTGTTCTTCTGATGAAATCCCTCACACTTTTCCTCCATACATGATCATTTTAGCCAAACAGTTCACTTTTTTTCCCATCTGACCAGAGAACACTCTTCCAAGGGCAGATTTTTGTCCTGGTGATCTCCTGCAAATTTCATGTCCGACTCTGAGAGTAAGGGTTTCTTCCTTGCTTGACAAGCTTTCAGACCATGGTGATATAGGACTCTCTTAATGGTGGATGTGCATATTTGAGACCCGATGCCTCCAACTCCATCACCAGTTCCTTTGTTGTTATCTTGGGGTTCAGCTGAACATTTTGGTTCTACTTCTGTTCACCTCTGGTAGGTAATATTTGTGCCTCCTTCCTAAACGATACAGTGACTGTGAAATCTCAAGATTTTAACATTTGCATTCAATTGTTTGTACACATGCTTGTGGTACCTTCAGTTGTTTGGAAATTGCTCCTAAAGAGGAACTGGACTTCTGGAAGTCCACAATTTTTTTTTTTTGGCTGAGTTGCTTGGATTTTTTTCATGGTATCAAGGGCAAAAAGGCACGGGCTCTAAAGGTAGGCCCTTTTACAGCCACATGTGCGCTCCCAATTAACTCTTAATTACAAGAGCTGGCCTATCAGAAACTTCTAAAAGTCATTACATTAATTTCTGGAATCTGCAAGATTGTTTAAAGAGGCAGGCGGCTTATGTAAATATTATGTCTTACGGTATGTGAACATAGTAGATGCCCTAACTGACTTGCCAAAAAAGTATAGTAAGATGAAATGTGTGGAATTGTAAAAAGCTGAGATTGAATAGGGGTATGTAAACTTTTGGCCTCACCTGTAATGGTGATGAACAGTACGGTATGTAGGGATGCCACTCAACATGAGTATCAAAGTTGAACAGATGGTTCAGCTAAAGAACTAAGTAGAATCACATCTAGTGTGTGTGTACACAATTGCGTATGTGTATGGTGTGACAGAAATGAATTCTGCAGTGACATGTGAAGGATTGGTTACTACAGCCAATTATCTCTGAGAATCACTCAGTCATGGGGAAGGTGCGCATACACACAGAAACACACTCAAACCATGTAAAACTCATGACATATTTCATATCTAACCACACGGTGACAATATGTCAAACTGCCACACAGCATCTATTACAGAAGAAACTAGTAAAGTTCTTAATGTAGCACCAAGTAGGGATGCTTCCTAATGGCTTCCTTTTTCCAACTTTTGAATCCACTTGGTGATTTCGTGGGGTTTGTATGCATGTTGTGGAGTGTAAGGGTGTTTGTTTCCCTGTGATATTTTTAAAAACTATGAACATGGTACACTCATTAATATCTGTTTTTGCAAGCCATAACTTTAAGTGTTTGTGACTCAAAAAAAAGTACACTGTATATAAATAATGACTTGTAATGATTGCTGGAATATGGCTGAGACAGTGAGAAAGAGCAGCTAACATCCTGCAGTTATCCTGTATTTAGCATACATTTAGCATAATGGCACTACCAGATTGTAAAGAATAAAACACAACAGTAGATACTGTTAACCATCCATTATCTCTAGCCGCTTTATCCTGTTCTACAGGGTCGCAGGCAAGCTGGAGCCTATCCCAGCTGACTACGGGCGAAAGGCGGGGTACACCCTGGACAAGTCGCCAGGTCATCACAGGGCTGACACATAGACACAGACAACCATTCACACTCACATTCACACCTACAGTCAATTTAGAGTCACCAGTTAACCTAACCTGCATGTCTTTGGACTGTGGGGGAAACCGGAGCACCCGGAGGAAACCCACGCGGACACGGGGAGAACATGCAAACTCCACACAGAAAGGCCCTCGCCGGCCACGGGGCTCGAACCTGGACCTTCTTGCTGTGAGGTGACAGTGCTAACCACTACACCACCGTGCCGCCCCTAGATACTGTTATACAAATATAATCTGGGTGGAGTGATACGGCATGACACAATTCGGGGGTTTGGTGTTAGTAATGAAGTTTCACTAACAGCATGTAGAGGCTGGAGTTTTTAGTGTGGATAACCCGCATCCAGGCAAAGACACAGGTTGTGTAAATATGAACATAGAAAGAAAGAAAGCACAACTTTATTCATCACACACTTGTGAAATTTCCTCTCTGCATTTAACCCATCTGAAGTAGTGAACACACACATGAGCAATGAGCGCGCGCACACACACACACACACACACCAGTGGGCAGCCATGCTAACAGCGCCCGGGGAGCAGTTGGGAGTTAGGTGCCTCGCTCAAGGGCGCCTCAGCCCAAGGCCGTCCCATATTAACCTAACCACATGTCTTTGGATTGTGGGGGAAACCGGAGCACCTGGAGGAAACCCACACAGACACAAGGAGAACATGCAAACTCCACACAGAAAGGCCCTCGTCGGCCACTGGGTTCGAATCCAGGACCTTCTTGCTATGAGGTGACAGCGCTAAGCACTACGCCACCGTGCCGTACATAGACATGAAGGAAAATGTTGGTGATAAAAGCTTTATTAATCTAATAAAAAGACATAACATTTAGCTTGTGCCACCAGCCCCATTTTGTTTGCACACAAACATTATGATAGTTTGGTGATTCAAAAAGGGTGGCACGGTGGTGTAGTGGTTAGCACTGTCACCTCAGAGCAAGAAGGTTCTGGGTTTGAGCCCAGCGGCCGATGGGGGCCTTTCTGTGCGGAGTTTGCATGTTCTCCCCGTGTCTGCGTGGGTTTCCTCCAGGTGCTCCGGTTTCCCCCACAGTCCAAAGACATGCAGGTTAGGTTAACTGGTGACTCTAAATTGATCATAGATGTGAATGTGAATGGTTGTTTGTGTGTCTACATATCAGCCCTGTGATGACCTGGTGACTTGCCCAGGGTGTACCCCGCCTCTCACCCATAGTCAGCTGGGATGGGCTCCAACTTGGCCGCAACTCTGTATAGGATAAGCGGTTGTGGATAATGGATTGATGGACGTTTCAAAAAGGCTACTATTAATGTAAAATACAATACTACAATAAGTTGTTCAATATTGATTCTTAATCATAGTGAATGCAAAAAAGAACATTTTAAAAATAGAATTTGATGGTAAAACTTTACCCTAAAAGATTTAGCAGAACACAGATGTGATAACAACAACAACAACATTAGGAACATTTAGTATCTAAAACTTAATATTTAGAGGTACACAAAATCTGCAATGCAGTGCTACTAAGGGTAGTATCTCACTGGGCTGCGACAGCCCGCGACTAGTTGGAGACGCAACAATTGCGATAAAATATGCAAATTAGCGACAATTATCACTTGGAATCACACTGAATTGATATTCGCATATTTTACCGCAATTGTTGTGTGTCCAACTAGTCGCAGGCTGTCGCAGCCCAGCTTTCCCTCAGCAGGCAGGGAAGTAGAGGAAGCCTCACGGAAACTGACTTGAGCAGGGTTTGCGACGGCTTTGCGACACCAGCAACGCATTTGCGGCTATTTTGAGAGAAATGTTGTCGCACAAATTTTTTGAACATGTTCCAAATTTCATCGATGAAGGAGCAACACTTTGCAACTCATGCAAGGAAATTGAGAAGCCCCGCGAATGTTTCAAAACACTTTTGAAACTCTCTCGCGAATGACGTTTGCAATTTTTGCAAGCTGTTGCAGCCCAGTGAGATACTGGCTTAATACTATCCATTATCCGGAAGTAAAATTTGTGTTATTGTTTGGGCTATACTTCATAATAAGCAGCAAGATTCAGCATACCCCACAGAAATCTCCATTTGAGAAGGCAAGAAGCCTTTATTTGTCACACGTACACTCAAGCACAGACTTAAACACACATTGAAATTCCTCCTATTTATGAATTTAACCCATCTGAAGCAGTGAACACATACACATGCACACACAAGTGAGCAATGAGCACACACACATACCCAGAGCAGTTGGCAGCTATGCTACAGCACCCGGGGAGCAGTTGTGGGTTAGGTGCCCTTGCTTGAGGGTACTTCAGCCCAACCTTCAGCCAAAGGCCACCCCATGTTAACCTAACCGTATGTCTTTGGACTGTGGGGGAAACCGGAGCACCCGGAGGAAACCCATGCAGACACGGGGAGAACATGCAAACTCCACACAGAAAAGCCCTCGTCGGCCACTGGGCTTGAACCCAGAACTTTATTGCTGTGAGGTGACAGTGCTAACCACTACACCACCGTGCCATTTTCTGCAAAAATATAAAATATGGTCCTTGCCCATTTCCTTTTCATCTGATGTTTGCTCTCTTCTAACTCTCTACTGTGTGAACAATGTAACCATCCATCCGTTATCTGTAGCCGCTTATCCTGTACAGAGTCGCAGGCAAGCTGGAGCCTATCCCAGCTGACTGGGTGAGAGGTGGGGTACACCCTGGACAAGTTGCCAGATCATCGCAGGGCTGACACATAGAGACAAGCAACCATTCACACTCACACCTATGGTCAATTTAGAGCTACCAATTAGCCTAACCTGCATGTCTTTGGGGGGAAAACTGGAGCACTCGGAGGAAACCCATGCAAAGAACATGCAAACACCACACAGAAAGACCCCCGTCAGCCACTGGGCTTGAACCCAGAACCTTGTTGCTGTGAGGCGACAGTGCTAACCACTACACCACCATGCTGTTTTCTGCAAAAATATAAAATATGGTCCTTGCCAATTTCCTTTTCATCTGATGTTTGCTCTCTTCTAACTGTCTACTGTGTGAGCAATGTAACATTAACACAAAAGACTAGTCGTCAGTTATTGTGCTTTACCAACATAATTTTCAATACATTTGTGGACCTTTAACACTGGTCAGGTTATTTATTTATTTATTATCATTATTTTATTTTTTTTTTATACTAAACAATATATTGCCCAGGCCCTATTGTCTCCTGATGCCTTCTAGGCTACAATTCAGCACAAGGAATAAACCAATGAATACCATCCATTACAGCTGAAAATCAATACCTCCATGTTTTAGACTGATTGACAATTTAAAGTCTCAGAGACATGCTCCATTATCTTGGATGCAAGCATCCGCTAAGGAGACAAAGTCTGTCGCCCTCCTCGTTACGGAAATGCAATGCAATCGCATTTTCTATGGGAGAAGCCGAGGTGATTAAAAATCTATAAGAGGCTGTTATGACTCGGGGCCAGCTGGAAACAAGCCAGGGAGAATTCTCTATGCAGTGTTGCATGAAGACACACACACACACATGCACATTTATCTCACTGTCCTTGTGAGGGCCTTCCACTGACATAATTATTAATGCAGTTAATTAATGCTGTGCTTGCATCTAACCCTAACCTTAACCTGAGTAATGAAAATGAAACTTTTTGGTTCTTTTTTTTTTAACTTTTGTTAAACAACAACACTACTTTCATTGTCGGGACCATCCAAATGTCCCCACAATGTCAAAATTGTTAAATTTTACAATCTTTGGAGGAGACATTTGGTCTTCAGTAGTACACACACACGCACTGAGTCATCCTATGAGACTACACTTATGTTGATTTTAGTTGAACCTGAAAGCTCAGTCTGACTGTGCACACCAAACTAGCTGCTAATGTCTGAGTGTGTGTGTTTGTGCCCATGGAGGTTCATGTGAATGTGTGTAAGTGCATTTATGTATTAGAATATTCAAATAAATGTAACTGCACTCAACATTCATGCTAACATACAAGCTAATAATAAATCCATTTGAGTGGACAGGGCACGGTTGGATGTAATCTAATGTATAATGAGAAGGAGGATAAATGTAAGATCACCATATGTACCGTAGCTTATAATTATATATGGGTGTGTGTATGTATGTATGTATGTATGTATGTATGTATGTATGTATGTATGTATGTGTGTGTGTGCATGATTAGAATTTCTCTCTGTCTCTGTGAGCAGAAGAACCTGGCAAAAATGTGTGAAGCAGTAAGTAGCAAATACTTACTCTGAAATCTGTGTGACACAGTAATGGAATGGTAGTTCTAGCTCTTACAATATCTGCAGCCTCAAATGAGAGCTAATTAACCACTAATTAACCAGAAAGAACTGCAAATGAACAGCAACCGAACAGGCCTGAGTTTCCCAAAAGCATCGCAGCACAAAGATCATCGTTAAATGGTAGAGCGGGCAACACAATGAACACTCTCTCTCCTAGTTAAGACGCGCTTAGCATTAAGAGGCTTTTGGGAAACCCAGCCCAGATCAGTGTATGGAGGCATTAAGAGACTGCATCATGTGTGCATGAATGGACAAAAGCATTACAATTTATAGCTTCGAGTGTGTGTGTGTGTGTGTGTGTGTGTGTGTGTGTGTGTGTGTGTGTGTGTGTGTGTGTGTGTGTGAAAAGCTTTGTATCCAACTGGCATCCTAAAACAGGTCTCATCAATATGCAGAGTCAATACTCTAGTTATCAGTATGCTTTCCAAGTTGCATGAGCAATGTGGAGAGCAGGAGATGAGGAAAGCTGAAATGAGATGCAACGTGGTGTATTAATTCAACGTGAAGTCTAATTCATAAGTGCTTTCTCATGTTTACTTATGTATTCAATTCATGTGTCTAGTTGGGCATTTGGAGAGTTGGTGACATTGGGGAATGAGGTTGGGCTGTAGTTTGGAATATTTGTCTGTTAGTATAAGCCTTTTCCACTGTTGGGTCAAACGGTTCTGAGCATTTCCACATGAGCACAGTTGATTAGGTAACCATGCTCAATGTTCAGGCTTAATCATGTAGGTATCCACTGATTAGTTCTACATTAGTTCATCTCTCTCAGGTGGCACGGTGGTGTAGTGCACTGTCGCCTCATAGCAAGAAAGTCCTGGGTTCGAGTCCAGTGGCTGACGGGGTGTGGAGTTTGCATGTTCTGTCTGTGTGGGGTTTCCTCCAGGTGCGCTGGTTTCCCCCAAAGACAGGTCAGGCTAATTGGTGGCTCTAAATTGACTGTAAGTGTGAATGGTTGTTTGTCTCTATGTGTCAGCCCTGTGATGACCTGGTGACTTGTCCAGGGTGTACCCCACCTCTCACCCATCGTCAGCTGGGATAGGCTCCAGCTTGCCTGTGACCCTGTACAAGATAAGTGGCTATAGATAATGGATGGATAGTTCATCTCTTAGTTTGGTCATTTTACCAATTCCCACCTACTAGCATCTCTCCCCTATCACAGAATAGCTACCAACCAGAGAAGGTGAAAGCTAAAATACACCTCTTCCAAGACACATGAAGCCAACCTTCGTATCCTTTCAAACTGCTGCTCTACAAGCCAGAGGGGAACCGTCAGGGCCTTCTAGGCCTTCAGAGAAGGCCCAAACATATCAGCATTTCCAATGTTATATTTAATTTCTTTCATTCTTTAATTAATCTCATCTCATCTCATTATCTCTAGCCGCTTTATCCTTCTACAGGGTCGCAGGCAAGCTGGAGCCTGTCCCAACTGACTACGGGCGAAAGGCGGGGTACACCCTGGACAAGTCGCCAGGTCATCACAGGGCCATTCTTTAATTGCTTTCATAATTTCATTATCATTATTCTCTTCTAATTCTAATTCGGCCTCATTTTCTATCAAATTTGCTTCAGAAATGAAAGGGTTACTGTCCTGAAAACATTAAAATAGATTTATCCAATGAGATTTTTTTCGTTTGTTGTCTCTAGGCTGAGAAGAGTTTAGAGCTGGCTCACTCATTGGTTAGGACTTCATTGCCAGGACAGAAGGTCATGGCAGTTTATGTTTATGTAGGAAGGGACAGATAAATTAACCAATCAGATTTTGATTTATAGTGGGCGGGACTATAAATCGCCCTCGGCCTTCTCTAAGGCCAATGTGGGCTTAACTGTGAGTCAGCGCCGTCAGCGCGGCAGTGAAGTAACTTTCCGGCCGGTGTAGTGTTCATCAGTAGTGTTCGCAAATGCTAATAAAGAAGTCAAGCCAGTGCTATCGAGAGCAAGTAGCACAGGCTAATGACCAAGAAACTAAGATTTCTGTCTCCAGACTCTTCTTCCACGCACGCTTGCCACAGTATTTTTCACTCATACTTAAGTATTCATTTCCCTGTGTAATTTACTTTGTTGATTTTAAGATCAAAATTGACAACTACATACAACGGAGTAACCTGGCCCCCTGCCGCTAATCCCTTACAACATCCTTTGCCCTGTTGCTTTTTTGGTGTGTCTGGCTAAGTTTTGGCTGAGCTCAAGTCCCAGCTCTAATAGTAACGGTTTGCCACTGCTCCAAGCTATACATGGAACTGTGCTCTATAAATTAATTTGTGTAAAATGGAATTCCACCAACTCTTCAAATGCAGATAACAGCATTTATTAAGTAAAAATGCACATCCTGAGAATTATGAAGAAATGTCCTATAATTAATGAGCCGTCACTTTTCTAGAGATTTTTGTACAGTACACAGCATCCAACATACACTATTTGGCCAAAAGTTTGTGGACACATGACCATAACATTCATGTGCATTTTGAACATCCCTTTCAAGGTGTTTCAAACATCTTTTCAAACTGCTGCTCATGCTGCATCACAGGGAAGCTGAATACTCAGAGGAAAGTGCTCATCGACCCTCTTCCACATACATGAGTTGACAGACGTCGACAGTTGGTTAGTGTGAGGGAAGAAAGAGTATGCCAACCTTCGCACCCAGAAAGCAAGGCCAATTTTGCTGTGCTGAACTTCTGGCCATGGACAGGCGTGGTGTTGTCAGGACTCAAACTTGCAACGGTCAACAGAGTGTTGCTCCACTGGGGAGCATCTTCTCATCTAATTAGGTTTCCATGCTTATTTTTCTTGCTTCCCTTTATTGCATTTTAGCTCCTCCCGCTAAGGGAAAAAACAAAGAAAGGATGCAAGGAAAGAAACAGTTATCTTTTCAGGAAGTAGAAGAGGATGGATTTAACACTGACTTTGATGAAAAGTGAGGGCAAGAGAATAAGGATGCCACAGTCCGGTCCAGTCCATCCATGCCTCAGACTGTGGGATTTCCATGCCGGCTCCAGGACAGGAATTCAATCCTGCCTTGCTGAAGGCGATTTTCCTGAAGCGGCACGCCCACATCTGCTACCACTCCTCTCCCATCAGCCAGGGCTTTTTAAGAACTGTTTGGAGCTACTCCATTTGCTAGACTGTCTCTTGTAGACTTTCCTTGTCTCGCTACAGCCCTTTGATATTGTGTCTTCTTGATTCCCCTGCCTGGATTCTTCCTTGGTTTTTTGTCTAGTTTTCTGTCCAGTTTTTTGTTCCTGTTTTTGCCTGCCTGTTCTTGCGGATTGTGTCTTTTGCTACCTCTGCCTGGATTTCCCTTGTCCCTGTGTTCTTCAGTTTTTGTGAAGATTTTTCTGTCCTGTTTTTGTCCCTGATCGTGCCTACCTACTCCTCTGTGTCTTTGACCTCCTGGCCTGTTTTTTTTTTTTGACTACTGATTTTTGCCTGAGCCCTACTGTACCTTTTTTTTTGCCTTACTGCCATCTACTTCATTAAAGAAGTTTTTTCTTTACACTGCCTGTTTTGAGTCTGCTCTTGGGTCCTCACTTCACCTCGGCTCGCCATTCGTGACAAAGGAGGGCTGCAGAAAGGAAAGAGAGGGGGATAGCTGTGAGAGGAGAGCAAGGAGGTTGCAGTTCAGTATCACTAAGCTGATTAAACTATCATCACCACCAAAGCATTAAATCTACATCCGATCCTATTACACACACTCTGTCTGTCAGTGCCTTACCCCCTCTTCAGCTCCATGAATACTATTCATTTTAACTGGGTGACCTCTGTGACACTGTTCAGATGTATTCGGTTCAGTGGTCTGTCATATGTACGTGCATCTGTAGTCAGGAATTCAGTCTGTGTGGTTTACTATCTTTCCCATCCCTGTGTGATCCCTGCAGTGTGGTGCTCATCTGCTGCTGATGCTATCGCTGCATGCAGCAGTGTGGAATTGGAAGAAGCTTACTTTCTAAAGGAGAGAGGAGGATTATGGGTAAGAAAGCTAGGAGACCCAGCCTAAGGGGAGAATCTCTGCAGGACCTTCCATTTCGCTAAACTGAGTGAGAACATATTTCAAAGAAGCAATCAAAAGTAAATGTGTGTAATTTCCACTTACACGCTGGCTAATGATGATGCCTTTTATTCTAGTTTTATTGATTTTATTGATTGTAAACCGATGAATGCTCTCCTGCAATCTCTCTGCACACAAATACACACTTCCAATTCCATTATACAGGCCGCCATAGAGTAATCTTTGAAAGAATCAGGCTGCTGGCTATTGTTGAGCTCATAACCTTGTGATGAATGTTTTAGTAAAGAGTTTTCACAGTGCCCACCTTTCTTATTCTCAATCTCCAGAACAGTGTCTTCATTATGTGGACAAACTCATGATAATCTTACTTCACATTTTAATACAAGTGATGGATTACATGTGCAGCATAGTGGTGCAGTGGTTAGCACTGTCACCTCACAGCAAGAATGTTCTGTGTTTGAACCTCATTACCGACCAGAGCCTTTCTGTGTGGAGTTTGCATGTTCTCTTCATACTTGCATGGGTTTCCTTCCAAAGACATGTAGATTAGGTCAACTGGCTACTCTAAGGCCCTGTCCACACAGCAACGGATTCAGGTGAATCTGATAAAATTGTTTAGCGTTTCAGCCTGGCGTCCACACGGCACCGGAGTTTTGGGTGCCCCAAAACGAAATCTTTTGAGAACGGGTTCCAGAGTGGAAAAATCTGGCAACAGCGCCGTTGCGAAGTCGTCTGGATGAGTAGAACGGATTTGTTTACGATGACGTCACAACCACATGACTGTCAGTGCTTCACGCCGGGTAGAAGTGTAATGAACTCGATGCGAGTTGTCAACAAATCCTATAACTTGGTTCATGGAACGCGCTTACAAAATATTTTCACTGTGAATATTTATTGTGTAATGGTGCAAAGAGAGAGAGAGAGAGAGAGAGAGAGAGAGAGAATAGCCCTTAGGGCAGAGTCTTTAGTCCAAACACTGCGGAAGCAGTACCAAACCGCACACCGCCCGTGCGCTTTCAAAAAACCAAAACCAATCCCGCCAGCAAAAATAGGAAAAAAAAAAAGGAGCGATCTCACCTCTTCAGATGTTGGTTTAAGTCCAACAATACATTCCTCAAAAAGGGCGTAGAAGAACAAAGTAATCCATCAACGTGTAGCATTCAATTTATTCCGGACCATTGAAGAATTCTGGAGGATATCAGAATGTTGGCGTACTGGCTTCCATCTACCCCCATTCATTCCTCTTTCCGCGTCTTTCATTTTAAGCTACTGATTAATAATCAAAACTTTATGTGGCTGATGCTACAGAAGAAAGGGTTCATGCGCATGCGTCTACTTCTTCTATTGTTCTGGTGTCTCTGATGGGACCGTCTTACAGCGCACATAGAGGTGTGGCATGTGTATTGCATCGTTTTCAGCAAGCGTTGCGTTGCCATATGTACCTGATATTTTACTGATCCGTTGCCCATGTGGATGCGATATTTAAAAAAAAAAATCTCGTTGCCGTTGTCGTGTGGATGTAGTCTAAATTGCCCATAGGTGTGAATGTGATTGTTCATCTCTGTGTTAGCTCTGTGATAGATTGGTGGCCTGTCCAGGGTGAACCCTGCCTCTTGTCCAAAGTCAGCTGGGATTGGCTCCAGTTTCCCCATGAGCCTGATGGATAAATGGTATAGATGTTGTATTCACTTTGTTAGACTGCACATTTTCACATGATTTATTCAAAACCAGTGGGTGAAAATTCAAGAATACAAATTATCTTAACATTGTCTGTAATGCTTATTGTGGTTACTGAGAAAATTACACCAACCTTGCCAGTGCTAAACATAAAAGATGGTAAAAGCTATACATGGAACTGTGTTCTGTAAATTCATTTATCTAAAAGGGAATTCCACCAACTCTTCAAAAGCATATAACAGTACACTTATTAAGTAAAAATGCACATCCTGAGAATTATGAAGAAATGTCCTATAATTAATGAGCCGTCACTTTTCTAGAACCAAATTTGCAACACTACTCCTGGTCCAGAGGACTTTTACAATACACGGCATCTAACATATACTACATGGTTTGTGGATACCTGCCCATAAGGGGTGGCACGGTTGTGTAGTGGTTAGCACTGTTGCCTCACAGCAAGAAGTTTCCAGGTTCGAACTTCACGGCCAACGGGGCCTTTCTGTGTGGAGTTTGTATGTTCTCCCTGTGTCTGCATGGGTTTCCTCCAAAGACATGCGGTTAGGTTAACTGGCTACTTTAAATTGCCCATAGGTGTGAATGGTTGTGTGGGAACTGCTCTATGTCCTTGGCATCCACCCTGGGTAGCTCTCCTAAGCTAGCTAACAAATCTGCAGTAAAACAGTCAACTATGGCTGACATACAAGAAGAAGACCTGACCATAACATTTATGTGCATTTTGAACATCCCATTCAAGATGATACATTTTAGACCATGTCTGTGTAGATTTGACCATTTGGCCACAAGAGCATTAGTGAGATCAGGCATTGATGTCAAGTGAGGAGGCCTGGGGTGCAGTTGGTCTTCCAGTTCATCCCAAACATGTTCAGTGGGGTTGAGGTCAGGGCTCTGTGCAGGACACTCAAGTTCTTCCACTCCAAACTTGGCAAATCATGTCTTCATGGACCTCACTTTGTGTAAGTGGCAATGCCATGCTGGAGCAGGTTTGGGCATCTTAATTCCAGTGAAGGGAAATTCTCAATGCTACAGCATACCAAGATGTCCTATACAGTGGTGCTTGGAAGTTTGTGAACCCTTTAAAATTTTCTATATTTCTGCATAAATATGACCTAAAACATCATCAGATTTTCACACAAATCCTAAAAGTAGATAAAGAGAACCCAGTTAAACAAATTAGACAAAAATATTATACTTGGTCATTTATTTATTGAGGAAAATGATCCAATATTACATATCTGTGAGTGGCAAAAGTATGTGAAACTTTGCTTTCAGTATCTAGCGTGACCCCCTTGTGCAGCAATAAATGCAACTAAACATTTCCGGTAACTGTTGATCAGTCCTGCACACCAGCTTAGAGGAATTTTAGCCCATTCCTCCGTATAGAACAGCTTCAACTCTGGGATGTTGGTGACTTGGCCATTCCAAAACATTAACTTTATTCTTCTTTAACCATTCTTTGGTAGAACGACTTGTGTGCTTAGGGTCGTTGTCTTGCTGCATGACCCACCTCCTCTTGAGATTCAGTGCATGGACAGATGTCCTGACATTTTCCTTTAGAATTCGCTGGTATAATTCAGAATTCATTGTTCCATCAATGATGGCAAGCCGTCCTGGCCCAGATGCAGCAAAACAAGCCCAAACCATGATACTACCACCACCATGTTTCACAGATGGGATAAGGTTCTTATGCTAGAATGCAGTGTTTTCCTTTCTCCAAACATAACGCTTCTCATTTAAACCAAAAAGTTCTATTTTGGTCTCATCCATCCACAAAACATTTTTCCTGGTGTCCTTTGTGACCTTGCAGACTATTACACACCTTGCTCTTGGAGTGATCTTTGCTGGTCGACCACTCCTGGGGAGGGTAACAATGGTCTTGAATTTCCTCCATTTGTACACAATCTGTCTGACTGTGGATTGGTGGAGTCCAAACTCTTTAGAGATGGTTTTGTAACCTTTTCCAGCCTGATGAGCATCAACAATGCTTTTTCTGAGGTCCTCAGAAATCTCCTTTGTTCGTGCCATGATACACTTCCACAAACATGTGTTGTGAAGATCAGACTTTGATAGATCCCTGTTCTTTAAATAAAACAGGGTGCCCACTCACACCTGATTGTCATCCCATTGATTGAAAACACCTGACTCTAATTTCACCTTCAAATTAACTGCTAATCCTAGAGGTTCACATACTTTTGCCACACACAGATATGTAATATTGGATTATTTTCATCAATAAATAAATGACCAAGTATAATATTTTTGTCTCATTTGTTTAACTGGGTTCTCTTTATCTACTTTTAGGACTTGTGTGAAAATCTGATGATGTTTTAGGTCATATGTATGTAGAAATATAGAACATTCTAAAGGGTTCACAAACTTTCAAGCACCACTGTACAATTGTGTACTTCCAACTTTGTGGCAACAGTTTGGGGAAGAACCGCATATGCATGTGATGGTCAGATATACACAAGTTTTTGGTCATATAGTGCAACTGTTATAGCACTAGTTCAACTCCAACACTACCACTTAGGCAAGACAATAAGGCTACACAATATCAAAATGAGGATGAGTAACTTTTTTTTCGTTGGTACTTATTGGAATTTTTTAACATTTAACACTAGCAACTTTCTCGGATTTTACTCTAACATTCAATATACAACCATTTAGTCTACCAGGGTTCTCCAGAAAATCTGAAGTAGCTGGCTAAAAAGAAAGTAGTAAGTGGCCCGGGAATTTGTGGCAGCGAAGCCGCAGTGGCATGCCAATGCTAGGGGGGTCTGGGGGCATGCCCCTCCCCCTCCCCCCAAAAATTTATAAACATACATGCCTTCGGTGGCTTCTGGTGCATTCTCAACTAATAAATTCCGAACCATTTCCCTCTGAAATACTTGCAAAATATGTATGAAATTTCCCTCCAGATGTGTGTGCTTGGCTTTCTCAGTTCCCCTCTGTAGTACTCTGCCTGGCTCTGTAACATAACTACATGGTGAGCTTATTTGGTGCATGTGTAATGTACTTGACGTGCTTCTAGTGTGGTATTGTGTATTGTATAGTTTTAATTTCAGCATAAATATTTGCACACAATTAGTTATTTGCACTTTATAAATATAAAGCTTTAGCTAAGGGACCATACATCTCTGTGGGAAATTCAGCACTCCAGGTAGCTTCTGGATATGAAAATAACAATTCTTAGACAGAGAACGATGACTCTTCTAATTATTTTCTTTAAGTTTACTTATCATTCATACCTTATAATCTAATAAATTGAGAAAAACAAAATTTAATTCACACAACTTTATTTACATTTTAAATTTTGCTTGTACAATAAAATATACTGATAATACTTTACAGTCTTTGGATCTGAGCACACAATATTCATGTCAACTTTGTTTAAATATCCCATCAGTGATGACTAGTGAAAACGGCATGGTCACATAGTCTGGCTCAGCCAGTCAGAGCGTGAGAATCGATCAACAAATATGCCATCACTTCCGATCATGCTAAACCCGAGTTGAAGGCAATTTCGTGGTGGAATAATTGGATTTGCAGCAAATTATGGACAGCTGAGACGATATAAATCGCTTGAACATTGAAAGGAGAAAACCGCCAGTCACCAACGCTTGTGGACATCTCTGGTCTATCAATGTCTATCAAAGTCTAACACACCCATTTAAGACTTTTCTTGTATGTATAAGAAAAGACTTCAGACATCCCAGAAGAGGTGTATGTTTCAGCAAGTGTGTTCAGTCATCATCTCCAAAATGACCAGGGCTATTTTATAATACAGTATTTAGAATCTCACAACATTAATAACTCAGTCTTGGGATGGCATGAAAAATTTATGATAACCATACCATCAAATATCATGGCTTCTGATATACAGTATGACAGTAGATGTCCCTCAAAAAACACCATGTGTCTGGTTCACAGATAGATCTCATCCAAGTCACCTATCCAGCTAGCTTTTGGGTATTTTCTATACAATAGGCTATCGATATTGATTGAGGATAAATATTTACTGTTAGTTGTCTATAGCTGTGGGATGCTGATGATTGCATAAGATGGTGTGTCACAAAAAAACAGAGCTTTTTTTGTGCTATCCCACATTTAATGCCACTACTAACTTACTTTTTCCTTTTTCAGTCCTCATGCAGTATACGGGCTTTCACACATGCACCTGTAACTGTCTTGTTTGTGTTTATATTTGACAGATTATTTCATTTGCTTATCTGGTCGCTGACCTGCAGTGGATATGTTCATGTTCTTTAGCAGTAGGGAAAGAAATTAGAGAGAAAAGGATCTTGAGCTTGGCATCTAGTTGCTTTCAAATCCAGCTGTCAACATTTCAGAGAAAGTGTCAGTGATGCAGTTTTTTCCTCTTCACCCAGCAAATCTCTCTCTCTCAGCTGTGTTGAACTCAGGGCATACAGCTGATCACAGTACACGGGGTGTCATGTGCCAGTTTTTTTTTTAAATCAGAAAACTCTCACTAAAAAAAGAAAAGAAAAGAAAACCACCTGCATCCCAACTCATGCCCCAACACACCACCACCACCACCACCACCACCACCACCACACACATGCTATTCTTGAACATCTGTATTCAAGTTTCCAAAAGGTATTATTTTCTATTTCTAGATTTACAAACTCAACATTTACTTTTTTATATTTTAAATAAATAAAAGTACTTATTGGGATCATTGCATTTTCTACTATCTTCTTCTTTTGGCTTCTCCCATTAGGGGTCGCCACAGCGGATCTGTTCCACATATTTGATTTGGCATAGTTTGATGCCCTTCCTGATGCAACCCTTCCTAATCTACAACTGGGCTTAGGACTGGCACTAAGTATGCACTGGCTTGTGGCTATTTTACCCCAGTAGGTATTTTACCTAACCTGCATGTCTTTGAACTGTGGGAGGAAACCGGAGCACCCGGAGGAAACCCACACATACACAGGGAGAACATACAAACTCCACACAGAACGGCTGCTGTTACATGTGAGGTTCAAATCCAGAACCTTCTTGCTGTGAGGCGACAGTGCTAACCACTACACCACCGTGCCACCCATTGCATTTTCTACTATAATTGAAATAAACACACTGTATCACAAAACAAATTTTAATTTATGGCCAAAGGTTATTTCATGTTGTGCCATCTGGGAAGAGTTGTAAAATTTCTAAATGTTAGGTATAGGCAATATGATAAAATATAGGCTAAAAAAGTGCCTTGTAAATACTGTGCTATTCACTTTTAGCAAAATGCTAGCCTATAGCCATTGTATATACCAGATATTAAAATAGCAGCAGCAACCACAAATTAAGTTAATTTAAATCATCAAAGTTACAACCCATAAGACTGACTAAAAATTAATGATTACTATGTCAGAGAATAAACAAAATTATGCCATAAAATTCAGAGCTTCTGTGAATTACCCTCTGTGTGCACAAGAAAAGACTTGAAATGTACCAGAAGACGTGTGTATTAGTGTTCAGTTTTCAAATTGGAAATGGCCAGTACTATTTTATAATGTAGAGGAATCAACAACACTGAGAACTCTGAACTCTGGGAAAGTATTAAGAAATTATGATAACCATATCACCCAGTGTCATGGATTCTGGTACATATAGTAAAAGTAAAAATGCCTCAATTAAAAAAAAATTGTGTTTATATTTAAAAGAATATTTCATTTGTTTATTTAGTCACTGACTTGCAGTGGATATGATTGCGTTCTTTATCATTACGGAAAGAAATTATAAAAAAGGGATCTTGCACTGGCATGCAGTTGCTTTCAAAATGATGATAATTTCAATACGTCCCAAACCACATTCATTCATTCATTCATTCATTCATTCATTCAAGAATTTCACTATACTGTAATGTACCTATATATGAAAAATAAAGGTTGCACTCATTTATTCATTAATTCATATTCATCTTCAATAACTCCTTTGTCCTGCTAAGGGTTGAGGTGGACTCAGAGTACAGGATCCTATCCCGGGAACACCGGGTCCAAGGCAACAAAACCTGAATGGGATGTCAGTCCATTACAAGGCATCAGACACACATGTATTTACACACTCATTCACACACACAGGTAATTTAGAATCCATCTATTGTCATATTTTTTGCACATGGAAGGAAAGACACTGTGGAAGAAGAAAACAACACAACCCTTGGGTTGTTAACAAATGGGTTTTTGTGAACTTTTGTCAAGTACCCAGCTCTTTTATCACTTCCAGGAAAGATCACTGAAAGTGATCTTTAGGTCACTGAAGCTGAATGAGCATGAGAGAGTGGGATCATACAGAGAAATTAAGCAGTTTTGGTAAAAGTAGTCAAAGACTAAGCTAAAATTTTACATAACTGATTTGAAGCCCCTTAAGGCACACACCAACCTCCTCATATTAACAGCATAAATGTTAAAAGGAATGACATGTTATTAATGACTTTTAAAAGTGAAAGATTTTGCAAAGCTGAAAAGTGTGGGCACTAAAAGTAGCAGGGCAAGCCCCCCCCACACACACACGCAGAGAGAGAGAGAGAGAGAGAGCGAGAGAGAGAGAGAGAGAGAGCTGTTGCAATGCCTTTAAAGGCCATGTTAATGTAAACATCTCATTTCAACTAAACAAATACAGTAACCTTTCTCGAAGGGAAAAAGCATTTAAAAAAGCATAAAGGTCATTCCTGAATGAAAGTGCAAGAAGAATTTGACCTGAAATGAGAAGAAGCAACAATCACACTATTTCATGACTCAGAAGTTGCAGGTCATAGTTTCTACCACAGGCCTATTTGTACTGGCATGAGGATATGTTCTCAACAGAGATCACTAAGTAGGCCTACTTGTGTATGTTGCTCTGGATAGGTGAGTCTCCAAAGTACTTTAAATGTAAAATGAAAATGCACCACTCTCTCCCATCTTCACTGGATCTCCATGTTGTCTTTTGAAGGAACAAAGTGTTGAGGTTTCAGGTCACGCTTACTACACAGTCAGTCTACATCAACACAACTCCAGAAGGGTTATAGCAGGAGTGTATGTGTCTTTTGTATTATGTATGCATGTGTGTATTGGTGTTTGTCTGTGTCCATACACAGACAAACCACATATGCAACTAGAACCGTGAGATCTTAGTTAGTTGTATACTTGGTATAAACAGCTTTATGCATAAACATTTCATTGATAAAATGTCATGCTTGCAAAGCGTCCATCTTGTTGTACCTTATTATGGCTTAGGATTGGTTGTGTGGATCATGTGACAGAACATGGCTTCATTTACCACCATACATCCAACCTTGTACTTCCATTCAGAAGTACAGAATGACTATCTTGTGTCTGAAGTGTCCTCCTCTTTCAAAATGGCCACATTTCATGTGGCAAACGATCCTCTCTTTTCAGTATGAAAGTGCCGTCATGCGTTATTATAATACACAACATCTGTGTGACTGTGTGTGCGCGCGCATGTGCATTCATGTGTTCTTCTTTTTGTCTTAAGCCAGCAGAGCAAGTATCAGTGTTAGGTTTATAATTACCACATTGCATCACTAACAGATTAAAGTAAATCAGCTTTAGGAACCAATTAATTTAGACTTTTTTCTCATTAGCTGAAGACGTGTGTAATTAGGAGTTATTCACACTGGCTTCAACACATTTAATGTGTGTAATGTGTGGTATGATGCACTAGTAAGGCTGAACTAAAATTGAGGTCAAATCTAGGCTACAAACTAACCTTTAATCATTATATGTAAATCTGACAGAACAACAAGCATGTAGCAATAGCAGATTTCATTTTAAGTCCATACATCATTCTGTTCATTCATGATGGTATGCATAAATCAGAGCAGGAGGCTACTGCATGCATAAATTCAATCAGTACTCAGCAGGAAAGGAAGGTTGATTTAGGGCATGGGAATCAAATGACATTTTCCATAAAACAGCACAGCACTACTTTATAGACTATAGCATCTATGATGCAGGTTTTAAATGTTATAAAAGCTACTAGGCCATTTAAGAAGCCATACACACACCTTTCACACGTTTCACATTTCACCCCACCGATCACTGGATTACAGCCTATAGTCCGCGTCACAGCAGCTATATTAAAAAAAAAAAAGGAAAGCCTATAAAGAAGAGAAAGGAGAAGAGAGGAGAAGTCCTCACCGCAGAGCAGCTGCATCCAGGCGCACGTCTTGTACACGGTGGCGGTGTTGCAGAAGAAGAAAAGCGCCATGCAGGCGATGCAGCTCAGGATAAGCACCATGGACAGCAGCACGAAGAAGAAGGCGGCCTTGAAGGCGCCTGATGGCATGGAGCTCAAGTCGGAGAACGTGCCCCGGCAACTGAGCTCCCGGTTCGAGCTCCCCTCACCCATGCAGTAATGGAAGAGGCCGAAGTACCCGGCGTACGGCGTGTTTACGCTGTCGCCTATCCAGTAGGGCTGGATGAACACCACCACGTTGATGATGGCGAAACAAATGGTAAAGATGGCCCACAGCACCCCGATGGCCCGCGAGTTGCGCATGTAGTTGTCATGATAGATCTTGGAGGCTTCTTGGGAAGGCAGCATGATTTAATGCTCTCTCTCTCTCTCTCTCTCTCTCTCTCTCTCTCTCTCTCTCTCGTCTACAGCCTATCTCCCCCTATCTGCCCTGTTGGATTCCCTCAAAAATGCGTACCCGGGGGCCCAAGACAAACCACAAAACTGATAAGATCACAATTACAGTCAAACTCCGAATCATAAACGTTGCTTTATCGTATTTCAGATGTTGTCCTACATCACATCACATCACATCACATCACAGCCGATCGTTAAATTAGGATAGGAGCGTGATTCAGTAGTGTCCGGTGAGGAAGATAAATGAGAAGAAGAAGAAGAAGAAGAAGAAGAAGAAGAAGAAGAAGAAGAAGATCCTGGGCCAATCCCCCTTCTCCTTCTCCTCCTCCACAGTTTCTGTGTAAAGAAGCAGCTCAAGCGACAGAGATCACATTGCAAAGACCTCCTTTGTGAAAATGACAAGACGCTTTTGTGTATTTTGTCGGAGATCAGAGGAGTCTGTGGATTGATGCTGGACCTGTATCCGCTTTGGCTCCCATCAGATCTGACGCTTCAGCAGGACCCGCGGTGATGCGGTGAGTGATTGAGGCTGCGGGCGCAGACTGATAAGGCTACAGAGCACGGCAGCGCTCGCGCCAGGCGTCGCTCATTCTCACTCTCACACGACATAGATCACAGCCCACAAACCGACAAGGGGTCACTTTTTCGCTCAGAGAGGGAAGAATGGCGCGATACACACACGGGATGCCAGAAATCCGCTTCGGCGATGCTGTCTCCCCCCCCACACCGCGGTTCCCCCGGTTTCCCGTTGCCTTCTCCTTCTTTCCTGCCTTCCTTCCTCTCGTGTCTCTCCAGCGCACGCTCACAGGCACCGAGACGGCGCGCGCGCATGCACGCTCTCTCTCTCTCTCTCTCTCTCTCTCTCTCTCTCTCTTCTGTTACTGTGCTGTTATAGCTTATACACTGCATTCCATGCATACTTTCATCCTAGGCTGTTTTTATACAGTATATCATTCTTTCATTGATGCAAGAAATAAATGCAGTTTGTGCTGTTGAAATCTGCCTTTTATTTATGATGAATATCTGCAAAAGCTTTCATATGCTTTATGCTAAAATCAAACCAATAGCATTTAAACATACCACAATCACAGATGCAGGCGGCAGAGTGGTGTAGTGGTTAGAACTGTCGCCTCAGAGCAAGAAGGTCCTGGGTTCGAGCCTAGCGGCTGGCGAGGGCCTTTCTGTGCGGAGTTTGCATGTTCTCCCCGTGTCCGCGTGGGTTTCCTCCGGGTGCTCCGGTTTTCCCCACAGTCCAAAGACATGCAGGTTAGGTTAACTGGTGACTCTAAATTGACCGTAGGTGTGAATGTGAGTGTGAATGGTTGTCTGTGTCTATGTGTCAGCCTTGTGATGACCTGGTGACTTGTCCAGGGTGTACCCCGCCTTTCACCCATAGTCAACTCCAGCTTGCCTGTGACCCTGTATAGGATAAGCAGCTACAGATAATGGATGGATGGATTATAGTTTGTGCTATTGAAATCTGCCTTTTATTCATGATGAATATCTGCAAAAGCTTTCATATGCTTTATGCTAAAATCAAACCAATAGCATTTAAACATGCCACAATCACAGATGCAGGCGGCACGGTGGTGTAGTGGTTAGTACTGTCGCCTCAGAGCAAGAAGGTCCTGGGTTCGAGCCCAGCGGCCGGCGAGGGCCTTTCTGTGTGGAGTTTGCATGTTCTCCTCATGTCTGTGTGGGTTTCCTCTGGGTGCTCCGGTTTCCCCCACAGTTCAAAGACATGCAGGTTAGGCTAACTGGTGGCTCTAAATTGACCGTAGGTGTGAATGTGAGTGTGAATGGTTGTTTGTGTGCCTACATGTCAGCCCTGCGATGAGCTGGCGACTTGTCCAGGGTGTACCCCGCCTCTCACCCATAGTCAGCTGGGATAGGCTCCAGCTTGCCCGTGACCCTGTATAGGATAAGCGGCTATAGATAATGGATGGATGGATTACAGTTTGTGCTGTTGAAATCTGCCTTTTATTCATGATGAATATCTGCAAAAGCTTTCATATGCTTTATGCTAAAATCAAACCAATAGCATTTAAACATGCCACAATCACAGATGCAGGTGGCACGGTGGTGTAGTGGTTAGCACTGTCGCCTCACAGCAAATAGGTTCTGGGTTCAAGCCCAGTGGCTGACGGGGGGCTTTCTGTGTGGAGTTTGCATGTTCTCCCCGTGTCTGCATGGGTTTCCTCTGGGTGCTCTGGTTTCCCCCACAGTCCAAAGACATGGGGCAGCCATGGCCTGAAGGTTGGGCTGAAGTGCTATTGAGCAAGGCACCTAACCCCCAGCTGCTCCCCGGGTGCTGTAGCATAGCTGCCCACTGCTCTGGGTATGTGTGTGCGCTCATTTGTGTGTTCACTGCTTCAGATGGGTTAAATGAATTTCACTGTGCTTAAGTCTCTGCTTGAGTCTTGTGTACGTGCCTTGTAAACAACAACAAAACAAACAAAAAAACATACTTGTTCAGAAAGGCTGTGACAAATATACGAGCTCCCAGTTAGATACCATGCATGGTGCTGTGATCTGATAAAGTGTCAGAAATAGGGATACAGTATGAGTCCATTTCTGTCCCCCAAAGTACAAGCTACACTAATGTACCCTCTAGGGCTCATTATTGGACCTCAAGGTAACTATGTGTACATTTTAGGGCCAAAAAGGTACATACCGTATATGTTCCCAATCAGTATATAAAGGGTTACAGATAAATACCTTAGAGCAGGGGTTTTCAAAGTGTGGGAGAGTCAGCCCCCCCTCAGAGAGCAAATAAACAACAGCGCCCCCCCCCCCCCCCCTTATAATTTTTGTTGTTGCTATACTTAATGTTCCATTCGTATTTAAAAAAAAATGGTTGTTGTACACATTTTTATTTTTTTCTTTTACACATTTTGAACATCTGTGCTTTTTAAAACATCTTTTTTTTTTTTACACATTTTAAACATCTCATAGCATTGTTAGCTAGCACCTCTTGGCAGACAACATACTGTGGCAGTGGAGCATCTTCAGATCCAGTCCATGAAAATCCAAACTTTAAATAATCGTGGTCATACTTCCTTCTTTTTTCAGTCCCCCCAGGATTCAGTGGGCCTTTTTTTGTGATTGTTGCGGGCTAAAATGTCTGATGTTGCGGGGGTTTTCCAAAAAATTGCGATGAAAGTTGCGGTGTTTTTTAGGTTTTTGTTGCGATTACATTGTGGGAGGAAGTGAAAGTTGCGAGAAATTGTTGCGATTTTCTCTTTTTGTGATTAAAATTGAGTGATATGTTAAATATTAAGTTATTACTGAAAAACTATTGATTAAAAAACCAAAGACACTGAGAAATGGTCCTATAAACATCTTTACCAATAAAAAAGATTACCAGGACTACAAAAATGCAGAAAAATAGGCTTTACTTATCCAAATGCACCTGTTGGTTCAAAAGTTAAAGTGCAGAGAACCTCACAGCACAACATGAAGTTACCTTAAAATATAATATAAATGCCTCAGCTTTCATGTAAGAAAAAAATATTAATACTAGTACTGTGTGCAGGCAGTCTCTCCTGAAGACTAAATTAAACAATAATTATAAACTAATAAAATAAATGGCTCAGGCTTCATAGAACAAAAAAAAAAAAACAATTTGAAGAGAATCTCACAGTATGATGCTGAAGCTGCCTAAACAATGGAAAATAAAATACCATTTTGGCAAAAATGTTGGCATCCATTAATTTCTTGTATTAAGTAAAAAAAAAAATGTAAAGTGCACACAGTCCTTCACTGTAAACATAACACACTTTCAGTAACAGAATTTAAGCCTATATAAACACTGACTCGCACATGCAGTGTTGCCAGATACTGCTGACGTTTTCTAGCCCAAAATATGTTCAAAACCCGCTAAAATGCACTTGAAACCGCCCAATCTGGCAACACTGCACGCATGCTGCTTCTCTTGACCGTATACACGGAAGTAAGGCGGAAGGTAGTTTGTCGACGTCACCTCAAGACGACGCCAATGATTGGTCAAATTTGCAGGAAAGTTGCGGTGATTGGATATAATTGCAACACCGCCCTGAATTCGCGGGGATTGGTTGAATTTGCGTTGATGTTGCAAATCGCAACATTGTGAAATCCTGGAGGCTCTTTTTTTTTTGGGCTTGGCCCAGACTCTGTCTCCTCACTCACTGTAGCTTTAGGTACTAAAAATCGGTCCATTTTGTCTCTGGCAAAGGCTAGCTGAAGTTCGCCAAATGTCCGCAATAGTAACTTATTCTGGTTTATTTTTTCTCACGTTGCTCCCCCCCTGAAGAACTCTGGTGCCCCCTAGGGGAGGCGCGCCCCACACTTTGAAAAGCCCTGCCTTAGAGGGTATTGCACCAGTGACAAGCCGTTGTACTCCTAAATGTACTTTATTTTCTGAGAGGGTATAATAACAGTTAAATGGGCTACACCTTCAATGTACATACTGTATACAGGGACTTTCCACTGTGCAGCCATCTCTGTAGTCCCTGAAGGCTAGTACTTTAGGAATTGGGCAGTATGCTGGAGCCAGATGATGTTGTTCCCACCACTGATGCTTTTCATAAGAAAGCCCTGTGCCTCCAGTAAGCTATAGTTCATTCCCTTTTCACTGAGGTGCAGGAGCCTAGCAATCTGGCTAATGTAGCAAGCTCAGCAGTGGGTGCTATATTAAGGTAACCCACTCAACAACTTCAGCGATAGACTTAACCAGAGACTTTGGGGGCTTCATGGGACTTTGTGGATATGGTGGAATGGAGGGAAACCCAACTTTGGCTCCTGTACGGATGTTAGCAGTGCCCAGTTATGAAGGTAGAGATATTAACACTGGAGGAATGGTGAGGGATTGAGAAGTGGTTGCTGGACCGAGTAAAAGAATAGTTCATAGTGAACACATGGACAGTGTGGGAGTGATAGATAAAAAGGTGAGCAAGCTAAATGAGGAAACCCTAATCAAACCATGGAGTTCTGAATGACTCCAGACAGTATAAAATCACACTCACAGCAGCAGCAGCAGCCTCGAATAGATAAAAAGAGATGAGGGAAGATAATATGAGTCTCTTGTCAGCTTTGGAGGACATGTTACCTGTAGCTACGTACAATCGCAGTCACAAGTGTTTATGCAGATAATTCTAAGGTGCACATGAGGTCAGACATATAGAGGTCTGTAAGTGCAAAACGCATCAGCAACAAACATGTGATGTTCAGTTAGGACATACACTGCCCTTTTTGAGTTAATGTTGATATATTTCTGATTTTGGTGTACCATGTTCACATTTGTTGTGGCGGGTTTTTTTTTTTTGCTGTTGTGTTTTTAGTTTTACTGTTGTGTCTTGTAATTTCTTGTTGCCTTTTTGGTTTGGTGATGTGCTTTGTACTTATGCACCATCATTATGGACATGGATAGAAGGCAAGAAGAAGAAAGGGAAATAAATGACTGTATGACGGCAGTATTACACACACACACACACACACACACACACACACACACACAAAATAATGTAGTGAGATTACCAGTTATGCAAACATGTTGAAAAATATAAAACCTAAAAAAAACAAGTAAAAGTTAGATGGTGCTGCCTCCACCACCACCAAGTCTAGTCCTTGTTACTAATTCATATTCCTTTAAAATATATCTTGACTGGCATTGGATCAATGCCAGAGTATTAGCAGTTCATCTGGTGGTAGCAAGGATAGGTCAGCACAAATGTAGGTCCTACATCTAACTACTTAAAAAAAAAGATATTTCACTAATAAGAATTTCTTAGCAACAGGCTGATGGACCGATGGCAAACTTATATAGCCAGAAAATGTCCCTTATGGTCCTGATCATGGACATGTAAATATCATTTCTGTATAAGAACTAGGAAGGAAGCTATTCAAGAAAAACTACTTTGGATTTTTGACCTTGCTGTGACCATAATCCTGTTTGAATCAATTCCAAAATGCAATTGGTTCATCTGTTGGATACAGTGACAATTTCATATAAATCCTGCAAACATTCAACCACTCGTTTTTGAGATATCATGCTAATGAGAATCTTGGAACGATGCACAGGCAACGTAAAAACGTAATACCTCCATTGCCTAGATGTGGAAGCATTAAAATATGTTATGTTTTCTTTGTACTGTTTTCAATGAAATACAGTATATGATTTCCATGATTTACAAATGATAACATTATGCTTTTATTTACAATTTACACAGCATCCAACATCCAACTTTTTTTGGAAACAGGGTTGTTGTTATTTGAAGTAATTAGTTACAGAGGGGGTGGTGCAGCGGTGGTGTAGTGATTAGCACTGTCATCTCACAGCAAGAAGGTCCTGGGTTCAAGCCCAGCGGCCGGCGAGGGCCTTTCTGTGTGGAGTTTGCATGTTCTCCCCGTGTCTGCGTGGGTTTCCTCCAGGTGCTCCGGTTTCCCCCACAGTCTAAAGACATGCAGCTTAGGCAAATTGGTGGCTCTAAATCAACCGTAGGTGCGAATGTGAGTGTGAATGGTTGTTTGTCTCTGTGTCAGCCCTGCGATAACCTGATGACTTGTCCAGGGCCTCTAGCCCATAGTCAGCTGGGATAGGCTCCAGCTTGCCTGTGACCCTGTACAGGATAAGTGGCTACAGATAATGGATGGATAGATGCGGGTGGTGCAGTGGTTAGCACTGTTGCCTCACAGCAAGAAGGTTCTGAGTTCGAGCCCAGTGGCTGACAAGGGCCTTTCTGTGTGGAGTTTGCATTTTCTCCTCGTGTCTGTGTGGTTTTCCTCCGGTTTCCCCCACATTCCAAAGACACACAGTTAGGTTAACTGGCTACTCTAAATTGTCCATACGTGAGTGTGCAGAAAGGAACTGGCCACCCTACTGCTGCAATTCTGGTCAAGTCAGCCAAACATGGTTCGCCTCAAGCCTGGATCAGTTTTGGCAGTGACGACGATGAGTTACAGAGTGACCACTTATCAACACTCCTCAACTGGCCTTTCTCAGTTCTGCTCAGAGCCTTCCTGCCAGCTCCATCCTCCTGGTGTTATCTCTTTGCATGATTTGATTCTGCCTTTCTCAGGATGTTGCTGAGTTTCAGGCCTGTCCATTCTGTGATGATGTCCTCCCATCTCTATCTTTGTCTGCCTCTTTTTCTTCCTCCTTGGACAGTGCCTTGCAGGATTGTTTTTGCAAGCCCTTCTGATCTTCTGACATGCCCATACCACTTCAATTTTCGTTTTTTCACAATGGTCAGGAGATCTTCGTGGGGCCCAATGGCTTGCTGTATTCTGCTGCATACGTCTTTGTTGGTTATGTGGTCTTTGTAGGAGATGCCAAGGAGTTTCCGGAAGCACGTCATCTCTGTTGCCTGTATCCTTCTCTCCAGATCTGCAGTCAGGGTCCACGGCTCACAGGCATACAAGAAAATGGAGATGACAAGGGAGCGCATCAATCTGGTCTTGGAGCTGAGTGAGCTATTTCTATCTTTCCAGATGGTGTTCAGTTTTGACAGTGCTGTCTGTGCAGTCCTGCATACTACTTCTGGCTTGGATTCCTGGTCTGATACTACAATGGCTCCCAAATACTTGAAGCTTTGAACTGTTACCAGCTTCTGGCCGTTGACCCTGATATCAGTGCTGATGCTGTTGGTGTTGTTGGTCATCAGTTTGGTCTTCTCTGCACTGATTTCCATGTCGTAGGCAGTGGAGGCCTTATCCAGGCATTCTACTAGGCTGGTGATCTCTTTTTCAGATCCTGCTAGTCCATCAACGTCATCTGCAAAGCAGAGGTTTGTGATTGTTCTGCCACCAACGCTAAGTGATCCCTCATGATGTTCCAGTACGTCAGCCATGATTCTCTCAAGGAAGATGTTGATGGATGGATCACACTCAGTCTACATAGTTCAAGATAGTAGATTAAATTTTCGTTTAAATTTAGTGTAAGCAGTGAAATCACATTTCTACGGAGCCCCTCTGGTGACATGGGTGAAAAAAAAATATTCCGTGGCCACGAGTTAATAACATGTGGGAACGAGATCCTATTCCGTGGCCATGACTTGTTTAATGCGTGCGAGATCCTATTCCGTGGCCACGACTTGCTTAATGCGTGGGAATGAGATGATTATTGGGTGGCCACGAATTAATAACGCGTGGCCACGAGATGATTCAAGTTCCAGCCTGATGGGATGATGTCCAGTTTTTGAGCGGCCGTCAAATTTGCCGTCCATATTTGCATGATGAAATCTATGACTTCCCCGAGGTCAGCATATTGTCTACGTTTGAGCCCGTGCTTTTTGAGCAGCCGAATTAAGTGTCTCTTGCTCAGAATTACTCCATGTCTAACCGCAAGTGATTTTTTCCAGTGTTCTGCAATATTGCAGAATGTCACAATTTTGTTCTGCAATTTGGAAATATTTTCTGCAAATACACAAGCCTCCATACTACACCCATCTCAACCTAATAATGCCTATATTTACATCATATCTAGCTTTACAACTCATAACATTACTGTAATTCTTTATTCTCTCACTCTTTTGTTTCTTGAAGAACACAACTGTTCTTCAAGAAACAAAACATTCATTTTCATGTTACACGTCATGTTACATTTTGTCAAGTTTAAGTTTCTCGCTTGAACAATAGATTGTTACCCAAAATGTACTTCATTCACAGTGTTCGCATCTGCAATCTGTAGCTTTAAACTGAAAGCAAGGTTTCAATTCTACACTCTGTTACATCTTACGATGATGCAAAGAATTGATGCCATTATGGAATAAAACCCAACTGGCAAATGGAAAGACGTTTGGGTTCATTGTGTTTGCCTGGCTTCTAAAGTGCAAGGTCATGAACTGAACTGAGAACTACTGCAGGGGCTTCACTGCTCTAAACTAACAGCAGAGAACTGGGTACAAACTAATCATGGCAGAACTGAGAGCTACAGAACTGAACCTATGAGCTTTGTCTTTACTTTGTGCTAGTCTGCACCACAGGCAAGACAGCACTAGTAAAAAAAAATAGAACATGTACACAAAGCATGTATTAGTGTGTTTTCACACCTGGTCCCCTTTAAAGGAACCAGACTCTTCTGTCCTCTTTAAGTGGACCAAAAAGTGGACCAACAGAAAAAGAACTCAGTTCTTTTTGTGTTCACACTGTGAATTTATTACAAAGAGGACTGGGTTCTCTTTCTGGTCCAGTTAAGCTTTGATGGGGCCTCAGTCCTCTTTCTGTTCACACCAGGTCCTCTAGAGCCCTCAGACCCCCAGTGCACGGAATTCTGGGTAATTTTCTCTTGAATCAAAATGTCTGCTGCCATGCTTGCCCTGCTGTATTCTTTGATCAAAATAGTGCGGATTAAGGAAAATAAATTTATTCCAGCGGCTGTGGTAAGTTCCAAAAGGAAGTTGAGTTTCCCTGCTACAGTCACGTGACCAACTACGGCAAACAAAGAAGGTTAAACTACAGTGAAAAAGGTGAAGTGAACCCGGTGCGCTTTTTGTTCACAATGCGCAGATTAGGCGAACCGTACCGTTGATTTTTAGCGAACCGTACTGAGATCACCTCCTGAGGTGGTCTCAGTTCGGTTCGCTTTAAAGGGGTCTGGGTATGGTTGGAGTGTTCACATATGCGCAAAAAATGCTGAGTCATCGATCTGAGTTCGGTTAGATGGCTGAAAGGGACCAAGTGTGAAAACACCCTTAGTGTAGCTTGGTATGAGAAAACAAAATATTCAAAAGCATCTATGAATAAAGGTAAAATACTCTTTCGATTACGTTCATTATGTCTTATATTAAATATAGTTAGTTTTTTTTTTTTCTTTTTTATCAGACATCTAATTTTTGGGTTTGTTTACCTGACATGTTTCGACGTACAACTTCCGTCTTCCTCAGAGTGTCACCGGATGTTATTGGTGACGCATCTTTTATCAGCTGCTGTTCAGCAGCTGATAAAAGATGCGTCACCAATAACATCCGGTGACACTCTGAGGAAGACGGAAGTTGTACGTCGAAACATGTCAGGTAAACAAACCCAAAAATTAGATGTCTGATAAAAAAGAAAAAAAAAAAAAACTAAAGGTAAAATACTGTTGCTGTCTTCAAAAGGGATATAATATCAGTATAATTTTGCATGATTCAACAATACAATATATACAAACCTATACAATTTACCAATATATACAGTATGTATGCAAGATAAGAACTAGTCAGCAGCGACCGTCTTCATTTTTGTCACCCTCGCGGACACGCGATCTGTCACTGTTGTTGTTGGAGTCATGCTGGGTGCCGGTTTTGCCGAGATACGACAAAATCGTCCTTGTTTTCTTGGCGTTTTTGTCGGACTCTTGCCCCGAAGAAACAATCCTCTTCTTGGGAGCCATGTTTGTTGTGCCGCATTGAATTCTGGGAGATGCATGGCGGAAACTGCCGAACACTGCCGAGGTAGTTGTCGGGTACTCCCAGCGGGTATTAAAAGTGATGAAATCTTACATCGAAAAATGGCAACTGCCCTTATTTGGTTGTCGTCGCCTTTCGTCAGTATTACGTAAATATTGCTCAACTTTGACCTGGAAAACACTGTCAGGTTCGCGCGGCACAGGTTTCAGTTTATTTACAGCGCTGCTAGTTTGCTAAATTGAGAACCATTGTATCCCGAGCCTGATTTTTTCATTCTGCAAAATTGCAGGTTGTTTAATTTTTCTTCTGCAATCTTGAAAATCATTCTGCAAAATGCAGACTGCAGACGGGTATTTCGAACACTGTTTAAGGATATCATTACAATTCATTCCTAGATTAAAATAAAACGAAATCAGATCAAACTTGTCCATATTTGCGGCTGAAGCTACTGATGCCAGAAAGTCAACAGTCTCAGTGATGAAATGACTAACACTTCTCATGGCCACGCGTTATTAATTCGTGGCCACCTAATAATCATCTCATTCCCACGCATTAAACAAGTCGTGGCCACGGAATAGGATCTCGTTCCCACGCGTTATTAACTCGTGGCCACGGAATATTTTTTTTTCCACCCATGTCACCAGAGGGGCTCCGTACGTTTCGAAGAGCAACTACATATTAAATCGGACAGATTACATATCCCTCTTCAGTGCAGCATTCTTTATTTTGTCCTTCTTTATGAAGATGTTACTTTGTTCATATGCCATTTTCTGTGTTTGGTGTTCTGTACAATTGTTAGGGGGCAGTCACATTAGAGGCGGAATGAGCTGGAATGCCGTCGGAATGAAAATTCCAGGATATTCGAAGTGCATTCTAAAAATTCTGACTGCATTCTGAGTGTATTCCAAACATTCGGGCCCATTCTTGTGGCCGGCTCGAATGTTTTGCTCATGCTCAAAAGAGGAGAAATATCGAACGGCATTCGAAGTGTATTCTAACTGCATTCTAAATATTCTTACGGCATTCCAAACATTCTGATCGCGTTTGAGGGAAAAATCGAAATGGCAAGCCACTTCAAATCCTGCCAGAATGTCCCAAATGTGCCTCGAATGAGCCGGAATGCACCTCGAGTGCATCTCGATTGCTGCCAGAGTCTATTTCGATATTAAAATAGTTCAGCTGGAATGCACTTCGAATGCCGTCTGAATATTTCGATTGCCGCTCGAATACGTCTCGAATGCAGTCGGAACGTCCCGATTGGCCCTCGAATGAGTCCGGATGTAATTCAGAACACCACCGAATCGCATAAAAATGAGGCTAGCTGCCACTGGAACTTCAGTCTGCATTGAGGAGTCGCCTGCTCAACATCAACCTTTTGTCCATTGTTTTAAAAAGTTTAAAAAGTTTCTCACATCATGCCGCCAAGGTCAAGAACTCCACCACTGGCCACGGCTATGGTCGGGTCTGATACCTTCTGGGTTTTCTCCTCCTAATGTTTCTTCTCCTAGCCTCCTCCACATCTTCTTCTCCGTGCTCTCACGGAAGGTGGTTGCATTTCTCTGCTCTCCTCTCCTTTTTTTCCTGCTTGTGCTCTTTGTTTCGTCTCGTCTGCCCCAATTTTCCGCGGTCGCCGTTTTTCACCCCCAGTGTGACAAGCGGGTGCGTGACCAGCGCCGTTTGCATGGCTGCAGGAGCGGACAGCTGCTTGCTTGCGCTGGGTTACCTCTGCCTCCTCCCCTCCCCTCCTACCCCCTAACCCCCCACCCCTGATTGCCCCCTCCTTCCCCCCTTTCCCCCCCTCAAGTCCCATGTTTTAAAGTGTACTTGTGTTATTGTGTGCTTGTGCCATACATGTCAACCTTTGGTCAATCAAACCTGTATAACCAACCTCCAAAATCCGTATTTCCCTTATAAAATCCGTATAAGATGCAAATTAAAATAATTTACCTAAAATTTGAATGATAATTAACAATGATATATCCCAGTTACTTTTTATTCAATATTAATAACAATAAACCTTCAGAATGAATACAAAGCTCCAATGTTTGACAAAAACACAAAGTGTTATCAGCGTAGTTACGAAGGAAATACTTCGTTGTTTGGAGACAGGTTTCACCGAGCGGCTATTATGCGCGAGACTTCATATTAGCCACAAAGTCAGGAAAATTTGTTCGTAAAATTACGTTATAATGACCAAATACAATGAAAAGTATTTTTCCAGTCTCACCTGTGAAAGGTAATCCCATGTGATCTCGTTTGGACGGTAAACCTGTTGGTACAGTTAAACGCAGCACATGAATGAGGCATCTTTATTCTCGGTTACTGTCTAAACGCTATACCAGAGACGGTTGAAGAATCTCCACTTTGCCACATCCAATATGGCAGCGAGGATGACGTTTGATTCTACGCAGAAGGCGGCGTCTATGTTTATATGTCTATGACTTCACGGTTGGCGGGATTCTCGCAATGCGGTGTGCGCATGATCAAAAGTGGAACGAAGTCTCGCTACCACAAGATAACGCGCAATTTCATAAGACTCTTTACTGGCTGTCTGTGGTGTACAGTACGTTTGTAAATGTTATGCGCTCTTTTATCATCGTGGGAATTGATTATAGCTCTAAATAAATATTGAAGTTTTTTTAAAGAATCCGTATAACTTTATTTATACGCCCGTATACTACGTCTATTGACTCAAATCCGTATAAAATACGGACATTCCGTATAGGTTGACATGTATGTTGTGCGGAGGTTTTTAAATGCTCCCACACTGTACTCCTGATAGGAGCATTGGGGGGGGGGGGGGGGGGGGGGGGGGGGGGGGGGGTTCTTTTTTCCTCATGTTACTACTGTGTTTCTTTTTCTTTTATCCCTGTCTTCCTGTCCTGTTCCCCCTCTGTAAGGACAGGTTGATGGTCAATTTCACTGGTAACAGTGAGAATAAAGGATTCATTCATTCATTCATTCATTCATCTCTTTCAAGCAGGTCTTGCTGGAGGACAGCAATCTGGAACAAAGCAACATGGTCCAGGCATGGGCGCCGCCAGGGGGGGAAAGTTTAGAACAATTCTAGGGGCCCAGCACTGCCATGGGGCCCTTTAAGGGGCTGATAATATGCTTTTAATGATTTTAATAAGACTTTTGAAATAACAACAATGCAATATTCCATCTGGTAAAATGAGCTAATTGAACAAGGTTGTCTATTTCTTGAGTTCTTCAACATATTGTCATTTAACCCTCCCCCTTTTGCGAAATGGTACGGTCCAGTTCTGGTAGAAGCGCGATGCGTTAAATCTGTGTGCTGATCAGTGCAACGCTACTTGCTGCTGTGTCGCGGTGCAGCAGCCAGCCAGCCAGCAGTGGAGTGCGTACAGCCTATGATCGCTAAATATGAAGAGTGGCTGTAAAGAAAGGCAGCTGAAAGCTGAGAGGGACCGGAGAGGCAGGCAACTGGTCACTCAGTTTTTCCCAAAGAAAGGTAGCTATCGCTCACATGTGTGTTCAAAATATTAGCGAATGGTAAATGAACAGTATGAACGTGGCTGGATTAGCCTATCAAGAGAACACTTTTACAGTTTGTACAGTGACATTTTTCCATTTTAATAACTGAACTGACTTGTGTGATAAACAAGATGAAATATTACGTTATGCTGGTGCTAATAACCAGTTTCATAACTAATGGGGTGCCCTAAATATGCACAGATTCAGCCTCAGGGGGACCTCCGCCCTACCAAACCACTGAACCCCCCTTTGGAGAAGGAGGTAAGCAGCAATACAACCCATAAATGCTTTAGGATTGAAGTTTTTAATGAGCGCGCGCCATATACAGTTTGCTAGATTAAAGTGTTGCTAATAACGGACACCAGTCAAGTGTTTGACATGGTTACGTGTGTGGAATGTTCACACGTTCTAAACCATTGGTTTCAAATTGAGGAGCTGGAGAAAGCACAGCACACATAAAAGAGGGATAGAGCAGTCACATCACACATTTCACTACCAAGTGTCCTAGCACAAGAAGGCATGTGGCAAAATCTTGAATTTTCATTTGTGATTGTAAATGCACCAGAATTAGTCACTGACCAGTTTTCATCTAGTCCCTGGTAGGTTAATACATAAAATGTAATAACAAAGTCACAAACTCAAGGTCCATGGGCTATCAAAAGTCAAATAATGACAATAGTACAATTGTGACGAGGGTGGGCAAAGTTGGGGGACCCAAAATTCTAATCTTTCATGGGGCCCAAAATTTCTGGCGGCACCCCTGGGTCCAGGGGGTCCATACTCTATGGTGTCTGGGCTGAGACTGATGAAAAGGCGGCAGCGTTTTATACCCTATCGGGGACCATTCTTTCTCTCTCTCCCCCCCAATCTGTCCCTCTGAGTTACATGTTGGTCCTGGGATTGAGATGCTGGCCTCTTCTGCCCCTCGGACCTGCTTGGTCCATCCTGGTGCCCTGTGTCTGGTCGGACTTTTATCGCACCGGTCCTGTGAAGGACGGCCCCATGAGGACAGTTGAGGATTATACCTGGAGGATGCTCTGGACTCTTACAGTAATGCTTTTATGGCTGAGGACTACAGTTGTCTTGCTAACTTTAGGACTGCAGTTATCATGAACAGTTTTGCACTCAAGTTTCCATCAATGAAGTTATAACATCAACGAAACTGTCCTCATGTTAAAACTGTTAATATTATAGTCAGGCTGTCTGTTGTTGCCCAAATGAGGATGGGTTCCCTTTTGAGTCTGGTTCCTCTCGAGGTTTCTTCCTCATGTCGTCTGAGGGAGTTTTTCCTTGCCACCGTCGCCACAGGCTGCTCATTGGGGATAGATTAGGGATAAAATTAGCTCATGTTTTAAGTCGTTCAAATTCTGTAAAGCTGCTTTGCGACAATGTTTATTGTTAAAAGCGCTATACAAATAAACTTGACTTGACATTCCGGTGGCATTCTTGGTACACTCGGGACATTCGTGTTACATTCTAAGCAGGGGTGTAGTGGGCGTGGTACGTGGGGGTACGCCGTCCACCCACTTCTCCCGAGGTGAGATTCAAAAAAAAAAAAAAAAACAACTGTCATTCAATGGCCTGAGTCTATACGCTCTACGTGACACGTGCCTTTGTGCTCATCATCAATGCTCCCCCCCCCCCAATCGAACGTTACGTAATACGTAGCGACGCAAAGTAGAATGCATTCTAAACGCAGCCGAGATATTAGAATTATGTAAACGGTTGACTCCGCCATTTTAATGGCTGCATGTCATGTATTTTGTATACGCAGGTGCCTCAATCGCGCCAGACTAAATGCTTGATTTATTCGATTGGTGCCTTTTATAATAAATTTCAGCCCATTGCTGGTTTGTATGCGATGTGAGTGAGTGACGTGACTTTTTTTGAACTTCTGGACACATGCTGTAGCTGTTGCCACGGCAGTAAGTAGGCTAGTAAAAATATCGAATTCCGAATGCAGCTCGGCTCAAATGAACATGAATCGAACATGAACAAAGGTGTTTGTGTATCATAATTTCCAATATTTTGGCTTCACGCCTGATAGTCCATGTTAAACCTATGCAAGGTTTATGTTGAGTTCCAGCAGCAGAGCGGTGCTGTCTACGACGATGCATTCGGAAGGAGAAAGCGAATTTGTTCCTCTTTAGCCATTTCGGCATATTTATTGGAGACAAAATAAACCGCGGCTTTTCGCCATAACAGTTGGGCTGTACTGACAAACACGAATGAAAATTGCACACATAAAAATGTGAAAAAAAGTGTCTTCTTGTTCCCTCGTGTTGTTAAAAGAACGTAACATTTACACAAATCATTCATACCAAACATAGGCGACCAAACAAAGGCTACCGCTTCTGACATGATATCAAATCGATGACGTCACGAATCGCGTACCCCCACTTTAAAAATCTCCACTACACCACTGATTCTAAGTATTCGAGCTGCATTCTCTTTGAATTCTTAGTGCCCTGTCACACTACGATGTTCTCACCAGCGTTCGAGTAACGTGTTGCGAAACGCAGAGGAACGTCGAGAACGTTAGAAAAAAGTTACAAGAAAGTTAGACGAGCGTCGGCAAACGTTGGGGAACGTCGAGGGACGTCGGCGAACACTGAGGGTGAAAAATAGTTTTGGGTGTGCACAAAAATTCAGGATGTTCTATCAAAACGCTACTTACACGTTAGAGGAACGTTACACGAAAGTTTGCGGGCGTTACTCGAACGTTACTCGAAAGTCAGGACGTTCCCTGGACGCTAGGCGGACGCCGGCCCATCAGGGTCGAGTGTCCAGCGCGTGCCTAGCGCTTGGGTAACGCTTGCCTAACGCCTGTGTAACGTCCATCGAACGTCTGTCCAGCATGTCGCCAACGTTTTTCAGCGTTCGCCGAGCGTTCTTAACGCTCATGTAACGCTCTTTCAACATCTTTCTAACGTCTGTCAGCGTTCTGAATTTTTCCAGCGTCTGTGTAACGTCCAGAACATTACCTGGACGCAAGGCAGACGCTACCCAAACGCTATGATAACGCTATCAAAGCGCTGTGGACGCTATGAGAACGCTAGGTTTTGCTGCTATTTTGGACCACAAACGTCGCCTGACACTGAGGGAACGTTGGCTGAGCGTTACCCAAGCGTTACAAGACATCGTTGACCTAGAAACTTAATTTGAAGAACGTCGACGTTCCCCGGCGTTTCTCAAATTTTTAAAAACGCAACCAAACGTCGAACAAAACGCTATAGTGTGACAGGGCCATTAGATGTTCGAAACATATTCGGCGGCTATTCCGGGAGCGTTCTGACTGCATTCGAGGCAGCATCCTTCGGGTGGTATTCGGGCAGCAATCGAACGGCATTCGAAGTGCATTCTTAATATTCTTACTGCATTCTAACAGCGTTCTAGGTATTCCTACTGTGCTCCAACTACACTTGAACTGCATTCATACACCCGGAATGCGCATTCGAGGCGGGTTCGAAACGTATTCGAACGGCATTCTTACAAAGCTGTTTAATAGAATGTTGGTCAGTTTGAAATTCCCGCACGAATTTTGAAAACTTTTTCATTCCGGCTGGTTCTGCTTGAGTCCTGCTAATTCCGAATAAGCATTTAGCTGTCATCTCCACAGCACCCATAGTGTTAAATGAGAATCACCTGTACTACTGTCTGTGTTGGGCCATATTTGAACAACGCGTGACGTCAAGAAGCGGAAGTGCCGCTCACGTGAACGCATCAGTTTCCTGTTTACATCCAGCTCGCTGGTGTTCCGTGTCTGTTAGTCGGATTGTGACGCTCTGAACGGCTGGATTTTACTGCAGGAGCTTAAAACTACTTCGCTGTTGTGTGTTTTTGCACCACGGATTATTCTGCTATGGTAAACTAACTTGAAGAGCCTCGCAACATTTAGTTTCTAGCTGAAAAATGAAAACGTGACGTAGAAGACCGTGACTAGGCCGGGAGTCCTGCGGCTTTCCTAAGTGAAGTGTCCGGTATCGAGGCGGGTTGAGGATGAAACGTCGTGCTCAAGCAAAGCTGCTGTTTACTGTGTGAAGGGGCAAATCTGACAGTTTGCTAACTTTGCTGTTAAGGGTTTTTTTTTGTGTGTGTAAAGCGAGCCTGTGAAAGCTTTAGTTCAGTAGCTAGGTTGTGTGAAACTTGGTGTTTTTTGCTGTTGGTCACTGAAAGAGACGCGAACTCGCTCGTTCGGGTGATTAACGGACCAGGAGTGTAGAGGAGAGTTCAGCTCGCCGGTACCCTGAACTCTCGACGTCTCCCCGGCTCCGGCCCCCTGAAGCGGGCGGTGAGGAAGAAACTGGCCGGGAAGGGATGGCCTGGAAGCGGCTCCCGGCCTCACGGAGCGGCGCTGTTTGAAGGAGGTCGGGTTCGCATCGAGCACGAAGCGGCGGACAGCGGCGCGATGATGGCCGCCGGAGGCTTGGGTGCTTCTGGGACAACGGCACGGAGGAGTGAGGATATAACGGATCTGATCGACCTGTTTTCCAAGACTCAGTACAGAGCGAAGGAGGTGACTCCACGAGTAAGCAAAGAAACACCACAGACCGTGCACAAGGATCTCTACACTCTGTACACGATCTGTCATTTACACACTGGATATCGTACCATCTACAGACCTGTGCTCTGTCTGTCTATTAGAAGAAGAAACCTTTATTTGTCACATGCACACTTCAAGCACAGTGAGATTCATCCTCTGCATTTAACCCGTCTGAAGCAGTGAACACACACACACACACCCAGAGCAGTGGGCAGCCATACTACAGCACCCGGGGAGCTGTCAGGGGTTAAGTACGATACCTTGCTCAAGGGCACTTCAGCCCAAGGCTGCCCCATGTTAACCTAACCAAGGTGGAAGTGGTTAGCACGGTCACCTCACAACAAGAAAGTTCTGGGTTCGGTCCTAGTGGCCGACGAGGGCCTTTCTGTGCGGAGTTTGCATGTTGTCTGCGTGGGTTTCCTCCGGGTGCTCCGATTTCCCCTACAGTCCAAAGACATGCAGTTAGGTTAATATGGGATGGCCTTGGGCTGAGGTGCCCTTGAGCGAGGCACCTAACTCCTGACTGCTCCCCGGGCCAAGTCAAGTTTATTTGTATAGCGCGTTTAACAATGTCGCAAAGCAGCTTTACAGAATTTGAATGACTTAAAACATGAGCTAATTTTACCCCTAATCTATCCCCAATGAGCAAGCCTGTGGTGACGGTGGCAAGGAAAAACTCCCTCAGATGACATGAGGAAGAAACCTCGAGAGGAACCAGACTCAAAAGGGAACCCATCCTCATTTGGGCAACAACAGACAGCATGACTATAACATTAACAGTTTTAACATGAAGTCGGTTTCGTTGATGTTATAAACTTTTCATTAATGGAAACTTGAGTGCAAAACTGTTAATGACAACTGCAGTCCTAAAGTTAGCAAGTCAACTGTAGTCCTCAGCCATAAAAGCATTACTGTAAGTGTCCAGAGCGTCCTCCAGGTGTGACTTTCAACTGTCCACATGGGGCCGTCCTCCACAGGAACGATGCGGTGAGACTCCAACCAGACACAGGGCACCAGGATGGATCAGGCAGGTCCGAGGAGCAGAAGTCGTCAGCATCTCGATCCCAGGACTGACATGTAACTCAGAGGGACAGATTTGGGGGGGGGGAAGAAAACACAGGTTGTTAGGTATGCCCAGTGTCACCTGAATAAGTAGGAGCAGTATACATATTGCACTGAGTACAAGCAGGGACTCTGGCAACTAACTATGACAGCATAACTAAAAGGGGAGAGCCAGAAGGTAACACAGGCATGAGGGAGCCCCGAGACATAACGCAGCCAGCCACTACACTATCAACAAACTTGAGTGAGCAAGCGAGTGGGGACTGACAGCATCCATACATCCCAGTTTACCAAAACACTGTCTGACAACCCTCCAGATCTACACCTTTATCTCATAAACACCATTAACAAAAGGCTTGACTAAACAAATGTTTCCAGCCTAGACTTAAATGCTGAGACTGTGTCTGATTCCCAAACGTTACTTGGAAGGCTGTTCCATAACTGTGGGGCTTTGTAAGAAAAGGCTCTGCCCCCTGATGTAGCCTTCACTATACGAGGAACCAGCAGATAGCCTGCACCTTTTGATCTAAGTAGGCGTGGCGGGTCATAGAGGAGCAGAAATTCACTCAGGTACTGTGGTGCGAGACCATTCAGTGCTTTAAAGGTCAATAGTAATATTTTATAATCAATATGAAATTTGATTGGGAGCCAATGCAGTGTGGATAAGACAAGGGTGATGTGGTCATATCTTCTAGTACTAGTAAGGACTCTTGCTGCTGCATTTTGAACTAACTGGAGCTTGGTCCCCGGGCGCTGTTAGCATGGCTGCCTGCTGCTCTGGGTATGTGTGTTCACTGCTTCAAATGCAGAGGACTTTCACAAGTGTGTGATGAAAAAAGTTGTGCTTTTATATATTATACATGCTGTCTTACATTTGATAGTCACAAGGGGTTTCCCACGAGTGTTCTTAATCACATGACATGTTTAATAACAAGTAAACATTTTCTTAGTGAAGAAAGATGGTAATCATGTGGCCACTTTCTATCATTGGCAGGGACATCTGGCTTTTACTGACATCATACAGACATTTCACTGAAAATTGAAGCTTTAGTAAGGCATTAACCCTCATGATTATGTAACTCAGCCAGCAATTGCTAGCACTTCATTAGGATTAATGTCTTTTCTGTTGACTTTGTTCACCATTAATATAAGCAGAACTGTCGTGTCTTAATTAAAAAAAAAAAAGCAGATCCAACAACGAATACAAAACCTAATGCTAAAATGCACAAGTGGGTTACTGAACAAAAAAAATAATAGACCATAATATGCAATCTGAATAGGTTGTCTTTTGTCGACTACAAAATCATGCCTTCACTAAATAGTGGGTCATTCCATGCCAAATCAACAAGAGGTTATGCGCGACCATCTCAGATTTCAATGAAATTTGGAGGGCTCAGAGATACTATTAAAAGAAGTTAACTTGAGCTTCCTATCACCAATAGTTTCAGAGATACAGGCATTTGAATTTTTCGATTTTTTTTTTTGTTTGTTTTTTACTCAAAACATACATATTTCAAAGTGTAATATAATCTTTATTATGCAAGATAGAAACCTAAAATTTTGCACAGAGACTCAATGTCTTGTACTACAAGCTTCAACTTAGAATTTCAATGGTCATTATATATTAGATGGTGATTTTAACAAGGAAATTAAAAAGACAAATTTGCATTTTTTGCATTTTTAATTCATTCTGGAAGCTTGCCTGTGGCAGTAATGCTTAAACTAAGAATGTTATTCAAATCTACACAGAAATATCTACCAATTTCAGTTTTACCAAGTCTCCACTATTCCTAGTTTGTCTGTGATAGGGTTTTGAAATTCGCCGATTTCTAAAACATGCCATTTTCAGTAGCAAGAAATCCAATGTGGGATAGCAGTTAGGAACTTGTGAATTTTTTCAGTAATCCCCAAGACCCATATTTTATATTTCCAAATTATGTGTCTCTCAAGTATTTTTAAACTACAGGGGTTTAAAAAATCCATTTTCACCAAATTCGAATTTTTTATATATTTTCATATAACTGATATTTGAGGGTTAATAAATGCTTCAATAAGGCTCAAGTAGGTTAGGAGACGTTTCTTCCTCAATTTTAAATAAAATTTCAATTAATGCTCAGTATTATTTGTAAATTGATTTTAATCTAAGACTGTGTAACATTAGCAATCAATGACCAGCTATTGTGTATCAGTCAACAGCCAGCCTTATCAATATCAACACAGCACAATAGGTGACCTTTGACACCAGAACAGGTGGCTCATATCTTATAGTTTTAGAGTCTGTAAACTGCATACTTGTTCAGATAACATTATATTGCTTGGAGTATATTAAATACATTGTAATTATGAGTAGCACGCTGTGAGAGCACAATCGCTATCAGGTGCGTTTAAAATGTAAATAACTTTTCTAGAATTTCACCAAAACTCATTGAATTTTCAGCATTGTAAGAGGACTCCCTAAAGTGTTATTCAGCAAACCCCCAGAATGATAGCACAAATCTAGAATTTTTAACAGAATTTTAGTTCTTAAAATTTAACGTAATTATGCACGTCACGCGTAACATTTACACCCGTGAAAAATCACTTTGAATGCTGTTTTGAAAGTTTTGATCAAATATTCTCTGTAATAAAAAAATTGCTTAAATATTATATAAACAGTCTTTTAATGTATCAAAAAATAATTTTGATAAAGCAAGGAAATTTGGAAGAAAATTTGTTTTTTCGTTTGCTTGTTGTGCGTGTCACGCTACCAAAATCTAACTAACCCCTTCACGAACTATTCCAACTTTCATGGACTTGTAGCGCAAATAAACCTTTCAAAAAAATATATAATACTTCTCACCCAGTAAATTAGAATCCTGGTGATTTATATCCTCGTAGCTTCAGTAGATCTAGAGATTTAGTCGATTTAGTAAATCCCAAACGCTGTGAAACACGCCAGCCATCTATGGTGAGAAGTGCTGCTGTAGTTGAGAAACTCTCATTCCTCCCGCTTCCAACTAACTCCGTGTCCCATACCAAAATAACAATGTCATGCTCATCACTTAAGGATGATTTATGCCAAGTTTCACGGAAAAATACAGCGAAATAAACTTGCTAGAAGCATTTTTCTAAATCCCAAACATTATGAAACATTTCTTGTAGGGTTTCAGGTTACACATTTCGAGAATAGAGAAATTGCGGCGCAAAAGTTTACCGCTAAACTCGCGAAAATACTCCATCCTAGCGAGTTTCACAACCGAACTAGGCTACGTGACAGTCCGTGACCACCCAGGAATGTTCTAGAAGGTACGCTTCTAGGCACATGCGATCGAGAAAGACGCCACGTGAAGGTAGTAAAGGTAGTATTTCCACTGTCTTATGATATTTTTGCTTGTTTTAGCGCGATAAACAATGCATTATGGGTAATCATTAAAATGCTGATTTCAAGGTTAAAATATATAGCATGCTACTCATCAATACAGAGCACTGAGAAAATTTACTAATGTTATTAACTGAATGTGTTTCTTTGCAAGGATTGGATATTTTGAAGAGTTGACTAGGGAATTTAATTGTAGTTGCTTTCAATTTGAGATCAGTATAAATGAGTTTGTTGTTAGACATCTAGAAATGGCTGAACTTCCTCCCTGTTCTATAGGAATTGGACTAAAGAAAGATTCTGACTGCCATAAACTAACATACAACAGAAATTGTAAGCTAAGTGATTTATATGAAAAATGACTGACTTCTTTAGTGTGTGTGTGTGTATATGTGTACATGTGTGTGTATATATATATATATATATATATATATATATATATATATATATATATATATATACTGAAAAATGTGAAATGTTCATATATTATTTAGCTTATTTCAAAATGATATTTTTAAAACCATATTTCAGTGACATGACACAAGTAAAATGTTTCCTTATCTATACAAATCATTTAGTTGTATTTATCAGTCCTTAATCATCAGTAAAATGGAAATATCAAAAATTCAAATTTGGAAAAAATGGATTTTTTAAACACCTGTAGCTCAGAAATACTTGAGAGACACAGAACAAAAACTTGGAAATATAAAATATGGGTCTTTGGGATTACTGAAAAAAAATTTACAAGTTCCTAACTGCTATCCCACATTGGATTTCTTGCTACTGAATATGGCATGTTTTAGAAATCGGCGAATTTCAAAACCCTATTACAGACAAACTAGGAATAGTGGAGACTTGGTAAAACTGAAATTGGTAGATATTTCTGTGTAGATTTGAATAACATTCTTAGTTTAAGCATTACTGCCACAGGCAAGCTTCCAGAATGAATTAAAAATGCAAAAAATGCAAATTTGTCTTTTTCCTTGTTAAAATCACCATCTAATATACAATGACCATTGAAATTCTAAGTTGAAGCTTGTAGTACAAGACATTGAGTCTCTCTGTGCAAAATTTTAGGTTTCTATCTTGCATAATAAAGATTATATTACACTTTAAAATATGTATGTTTTGAGCAAAATGCAAAAAAATCGAAAAATTCAAATGCCTGTATCTCTGAAACCGTTGGAGATAGGAAGCTCAAATTTTGGGGATTAACTTCTTTTAATAGTGTCTCTGAGCCCTCCAAATTTAATTGAAATCTGAGATGGTCGAGCATAAATTTGTCAGATATTTGTTGATTTGGCATGGAATGACCCTAGTGTGTTTGGGTAGGTGAATTGGATACACACTGTTGCTTTTGTATATGGAGCTCCTAACCAGAAAAATAAATTTTCTTTAACTTGATGGTACTGTTTCATGACCCCAGGTAACTGTTGTTGTGAATTAAATGCCACCATCTGAAACTCTCAGTAATTGTCACGTCTGTCATTATTTGGCAAAATATGACTTCCG
This sequence comes from Neoarius graeffei, assembly GCF_027579695.1. Lineage (NCBI taxonomy): Eukaryota > Metazoa > Chordata > Actinopteri > Siluriformes > Ariidae > Neoarius > Neoarius graeffei. Next base: position 64,628,704 of record NC_083572.1, read on the forward strand.
ATAAACCTTTTTAGTCTGACCACTATTTCAATAGGGAAACTCTGGTATCTTTTAATCTGTGCTCTGTTTTTCCCATTTTGTGTCAAAAGTTTTACTGGGGACAAATGATCAAATAGACCCTGAGATTCTGTGTCACAGCTTGGAAGAACAGAAAGGTAAAATGATGGCTCTAGAAAGACATTTTTAGTTATTGAGGTACACAGACGCAGGTGTATCTATGTTGGAATCCTTTCTATGTTGTCCAACGTTCATAATAACGATAAGAACCTGTCAGTGGTGAAAAGTAGTTTACTTTGATGCAGATGTTTGCCCCACAGGATTGTTATATATTAGTTTTGTGGTTGCTGGTTATAGCATTCTAAATGCATACTGGATAGACTTTTTGACTTTTGTCCTGAGTAAATATTTAGAACCAAAACGATGGGGGAATGGGGCCCAGGTTTAAAAACACACAAAAAAACCCCAGGTGTTTCCCTTTCAAGTGGAAGTTGTATTGTAAATGCTGTACAATAAATGTACAACGCTTCATAAAGTTCTGCATCAGAGTTCTTCCTAAACTGAATTTCGTTGCTGTAAGTGGTGGTGAGTGCACTGTGTGTAAAAGCTCAAAACTGAAAGAGAAAGGGGACTTGATGCCCGGAGTGCGTACTGTGTTTAATTCTAGTGCTGTTGACAGGTGGAGAGGATAGAGAAGCGATGCCTGGAGCTGTTTGGCTGTGACTACAAATACTGTGTGATCCAGAACAGCAATGGTGAGGTGTGCGGCCACTACCCTCGCCAGATTGTCTACTTGGAGTATGAATGCACAGAGTCCAATAAAGAGAGGTAACAAAGTCTTAGGCTCTTGGTTAATGTGTAATCATTTTACGATGGTTATTTATTCCTAGTTTTGTTTTGCAGATTGCAGGATATGGATGTTGAAGTCTTTTGTTTAGCAACCACAGTACTTCATTTAACAAAACCAGCGTATGGTCTTCTAAGCACCACTACTGTATTTAGGAGTACTGTTGATTTTGGTCATGGTTTTATGCTTGGACGTGTGTGTGGAAAATAGACTGCGAATATCAGGCGCTTATCTGACTTATGGGAGCTGTACCATAAACTTGCATGAGCTGACTTGTTGGCTGCAGTTTGGCTTCTTTGCAAATTAAATGTTACCAGCTGGCAACCAAACTCCTCCTAGGCTAATATCCAAGCTTTATAGGAAAGAAGAATGTTCTTTGTCTGGATTCTCTCTTAGGATGTTGCTGCTGCCCTCTCAATTGGTTAAATTGCTTTCAATTCCTGAAATTTACTGTATAATAATCTTGCCAAAGCGTCAGTAAGACAATAAATGATGACAGCAGAAAATATTAATGAAGAATATTGCAATATATTTAAATAACGGCAAGTAAAATACCAAATATTACTTTTACTAATGTTAATAGCAACAGATCACTAAGTAATAGCAGTAAAAACTAATACCTGTCGGTCTAACGGACAACCAGGGTGGTATGAAGTGGTTTAACACGGTCGCCTCACAGCAAGAAGGTTCCGGGTTTGAACCTCATGGCTGACAGGGGCCTTTCTGTGTGGAGTTTGCATGTTCTCCCTCCGGGTGCTCCGGTTTCCCCCCACAGTTCAGGCAAGGTAGATTAGCAATGCTCGAAAAACCTCATGTCTGATCATCCCAGACGGCTAAAGTCTGTGTAAGGACGAGTAAAACTTTTAATGGTAATTGTCCGATCGGACAACAAAAGTAAGTGCTGGCAAACCTAAGCAACACAGGCACTCGGAGAGCAGGGAACAAGTCTAAAGTAGCTCGTTTCGTTTCATGGGAAATGCATTTAAAGTTTTATTCATTAACACAATATATACAAGTACAAAAGTATTTTGAGGAAATCATTCAAGTTTCCTTGTTTTTGCTTATTCATCGAAGTGTGCATGTGTTTGAGTGTACTGGAAAAGCTCTGCTCCAAGGGGTCCATGTAATGTTGTAATTATACAAATTGGCTAAGGGCAACGAGGGTCAAGGACATTGTGTGTTAGCAGCGCAGTTGAAGCAGGCAGGTGTCAAACTTGGAACTTTTATATCACGATTGGAGTTAATAATAAACGATATCACTGAATAATGTTCCTTACCTCTAACCAGTGCGCGCGCATATATATATATATATATATATATATATATATATATATATATATATATATATATATATATATATATATATATATATATACCGTATTTTCCGGACTATACGTCGCTCCGGAGTTTAAGTCGCATCAGCCAAAAAATGCATTATGAAGACGAAAAAAACACATATACGTCGCACCGGACTACAAGTCGCACTTTTTTGAAGGGTTATTCTATCCATAGAATCTATGATTCTATCTGATAAGCGGCGCGCGGTTACTGCGCGACTGCATTGTTTATTTAATAAATGAACAGCTGAGCAGTGATAACGCGCCCTTTGCCCTGTAAGTAGCCTAGTCTGATTATTTTAAATATCTACTACTATCTTTAATACTGTCACTATCGTTATTACTAATGGCCTATATTATTATTATTAGAACTAATATTAGTAGCCTATTACTGATGCATTAATCAGTTTGCTTTTAGATTATTTTTACCGGTAGGGCTTATTATCGCCCCATGGCTCTTTCATCTTTGTTATTAAAGCTGTAGTCATCATCGAGGAGTGTCATTCTTCATTTTTGTCAAATTTTATTTAATCAAATCAGAGGTCAAGTAGGCTATAGGTATATCATCTCCAAAGACAGGTACGGTAGTAAAAACAACCGTCTAGTGAAAAAAAAAAAACAACCGCTCAGAGAAAAAAAACAGGCAGAAAGTGCGCCTGCCAGTTAACGTCATATCAGATAAAAACATTAAACGTTATTCAGACCATTAACACCATAACATCAGAGACGAAGAATAAAGTTCATCTTGGAAGGAGAGTTATTTTTAAAAATGCAAAACTAAATCATTTATAATAGCCCAGAGAAAAACTGTCTGAATATGTACCGTAACATCAAGTTATTCAATAGCCTATAGGCCTAATCAGGGCTTAATTTGAGCCGGAACATGACGGAACAAGATCCGTAACCTCCGTTGTCGGATCCGGCAGCTATTTTCATTTCATTCGGTGTTCCGGCAGCTATTTAAATGGATCAGATCACCTCCGTGACCATCACAAAGGGGAAAAAAAATCAAACAATAAGTTAAAGGCGTCGTGCGGTAATTTCAGCAATCAGGCTATATCATGTGTCAAAATGCCGGGTTTGGTGGGTTATTCAAGCCCCTCGGTTTCCCGTGATCTCAGCGTCATGATGCGCCCGCTACAAGCATTTAAAGTTGACGCGCACAGCCAAATTTAGGCAGCCAGCTGTTAACTAGGTCAACTTATGTGTGACGTCATACCAGTAACCTCCCTTGGGTGATGCTGGCCTGTCGCCATGTTTTCTCTATAGCGTGCGTTTACCAGAGTTGTTTACATTGCGGATTTTGTGGATTTATTCAGTTTGTGGATAGTTTTGAACACTCAAAACACTATGAAATGATGTATTAATATTCTGTGATACAAAATGCCTAATCGGTGTATTGTGTTTGGCTGTAACAACGAACACTGAACACTATTTGTGACTGTTGTTATCAATGGATCTGATTTCAAGGTCATGGCTAGGTATTGATAGAAAAAAAATATTTTTTTAAAAACACATTGTGGCAGCGGGGGCGTGGTCTAGCGCCGGTCTGTGACAGGAGGGCGGAGCCAGGGAAGGTGAGTAGCAGAATCACTACACCTGACGGTAATTAAACTGTGTTTTCCCAGTAACCGCGCCCTATTTAAGGAGGCAGAGCTCATCCCGGGACAAGAACACAGTGTGTGTGTTTCGCTATCAGATTAAAACTGGCGGTTATACTGAAAAGTCTGGCAATAAAAAGCCTATTTGCATCTGAAGCGTTGTCCTGCCGTCCTCTGTGCTTCACCCACACTTCAGAGAGCTCTACAGTGGTGCCAAAACCCGGGACAAGGTGGAGCACCAACCTCGCAGCCCCATGTAATCCTCCCCGTTCGCGGACCTGGTCCACGCCCTCGCCACGGCTCAGCAAAGCCAGCACCAGGCGCTCGTCACGCTCCGAAAGGAGCAAGAGCGGCGCTTCGGAGCCCTGGTGCTGGCCCAGCAGGAAGATCGCGAGGCGTTCCGGCATCTCCTCGCGTCGGCGGGGTCCACCAGCGCCCTGGCCGCGGGCCCGTCTCCCCTCACCGTGACCAAGATGGGCCCGCAGGACGACCCCGAGGCGTTTCTCACATTGTTCGAGCAGGTCGCCGAAGCCTCGGGGTGGCCGATGGAGCAGCGCGCGGCGCGCCTCCTCCCCCTCTTGACGGGAGAGGCGCAGCTGGCTGCGCTATAACTCCCCGCCGACCGCCGGCTGGCCTACACAGCAAATTCCTCAGTGTTGAATTAACACTTTCAGAGTTAATTTGTGTCCAATTGGACCTATATAAACACAGTAGGGTGTTAAATCAACGCTCTAGGTGTTAATTCAACACTGGGGATTTTGCTGTGTACGTGGACCTTCGCCGGGCTGTCCTCCAGCGCGCGTAATCGCTGGCGCTGTTGTTCTGGCGTGCGCCCCACGCGCTGGAGGACGGCCCGGCGAAGGTCCGCGTAGGCCAGCCGGCGGGGAGTTATAGCGCGGCCAGCTGCGCCTCTCCCGTCAGGAGGGGGAGGAGGCGCGCCGCGCGCTGCTCCATCGGCCACCCCGAGGCTTCGGCGACCTGCTCGAACAATGTGAGAAACGCCTCGGGGTCGTCCTGCGGGCCCATCTTGGTCACGGTGAGGGGAGACGGGCCCATGGCCGGGGCGCTGGTGGACCCCGCCGACGCGAGGAGATGCCGGAGCGCCTCGCGATCTTCCTGCTGGGCCAGCACCAGGGCTCTGAAGCGCCGCTCTTGCTCCTTTCGGAGCGTGACGAGCGCCTGGTGCTGGCTTTGCTGAGCCGTGGCGAGGGCGTGGACCAGGTCCGCGAACGGGGAGGATTCCATGGGGCTGCGAGGTTGGTGCTCCACCATGTCCCGGGTTTTGGCACCACTGTAGAGCTCTCTGAAGTGTGGGTGGAGCACAGAGGACGGCAGGACAACGCTTCAGATGCAAATAGGCTTTTTATTGCCAGACTCTTCAGTATAACTGCCAGTTTTAATCTGATAGCGAAACACACACACTGCGTTCTTGTCCCGGCATGAGCTCTCCTCTGCCTCCTTAAATAGGGCACGGTTACTGGGAAAACACACAAAACACAGGTTAATTACCGTCAGGTGTAATGATTCTGCCACTCACCTTCCCTGGCTCCGCCCTCCTGTCACAGACCGGCGCTTGACCACGCCCCCTCTGCCACACACGTTTTAAGTGTTTCTATGTATCAATCATTAATTGTACAAAATGATTTTCATACATTTATGTATTTGTCATATCTTTCTTTGTCACATGAAGTGTTGTCTTGATAACATATGTGGCACATAATTTTAGCAAATGGATGACAGAAGATTAATTGAAAGATTTATGCCACAGAGCTGCCTTTAACTAATAATTATCACTTATTACTGACGATTGTACGTTTACTAAACAATACAAAGCTCAATACTCCCAGCCTATAACATACTGAATATCAAGTTAAAATCAACCGCAATAAAAGGAAAATGATGAAAACTGGAATATCAAGGGGTCTACTGTATCAGAAGGCCCATTGCATTTCGCGAGATCGCAAGCTGTCAAGTTGCTAGAATTTAATCTTTCTAGCTATACTTTCACCCCCTACAGCTATTAGTATTACACATAATCATAGATTAAATCACACAGCATTCTAATTCAAGTGAAAATGGTCTTTAAAAATACACACAAGTAGTGATTTAGTCAGTGAAACCAACCAAAACAAGTCTTCAAGTCGCCGGTCTTCATTCTCGTCTTCGTTTCTGTCGTCGTCAGAACTGTCCTCATTTTCTTCTGAAGATGAGCGCTCAGGTTCAAATCTGTAAGGCTGGATACCACCAGGACATTCAGCTGTCAAAATCTCTACTTGTGGGCCATTTTCTTCTTCTGTATCGGTAAAATCAAAGCTAATTTCCTCAGCATCGCTCCTATTTTCTGGTGTGTCCGTCATTGCAACTGCACCGAGTGGTTACTGGTATGACGTCACGCAGCTGTTCCATTGACCGAGAGGGGGCGCTGCGAACGCGGGAAATTTCAAGTGATGGGCATGATCAAATAAGGACCGATTACAACCGCGGGAAGCTTTTGAAAAATCGACGGTCAATTTATTTCGAATCTCGAAAGCATTCTGGTGCAGAATAATGCGACTTTTATCGCCACTGCGTGACGCCTTTAAGTAAATAAAAATTTGTTTAGTGTTCAGTTTTGATTTTGATATCTGTTGTTGATTTCTCTCCTATGACATCCACAAAATCTATACGAAAGGGGAAGAGGGAGGGACATGGGGTGTATACTTCCGCTCAATAGAACACCGGGTTTTTTGTAGCCGTTAGCTTGCGCTGTGGAAAAAATGGCAAAAAAACAAGAAAGCTTTACTAAAATTTTTAAAATGAATTCTCCAACTTGTTTTGTAAACCCTTTTATTTCTTAACTATTACTTGAATTGATTGCACTTATGTTTGCTGGCACTGCTTTTAATGAGCAGGAGAAAAACAGGGAGGGCTCAGAAAACGACCGCAGGTTGGAATCGAACCCGGGTCCCCGGATTTATGGTATGGCGCCTTATCCACCTGAGCCACGAAGTCCCACTGGCACTGCTTTTAAATCCCCTACTTAAATCCTTAAAACGAGTGATTTAACTCATGTCTTGTGTGATCTGATCTCCAATGGTGAAATAAACCAGTTGTGATATGAGTACAGTCTGTTATTTTAGAAGATAAATTTAATATATAATTTAATATATAGCCTAATAAAAAATATTTTATAACATATCACGACATATTACTGTCTGTAACTGTTCATCACTAAAGCGTTTTCTAAGATCATAATGTCTGATTATTATTATTATTATTATTTATGTATTTTTTTTTTTTTTTACACACACAATAAGCGCGTGTGCGTAAAGTTATAGTAAACCACCCCCGCTTTTTTTTTTTTTTTTTTTTTGAGTCGCCGGATCCACCCACCTCATGCGTTCCGGGACCTCCCACTTCACAAATTAAGCACTGCCTAAAATCATTACATAAATTATTTAAATAACTATAGGCCTATCATTAATAATAAAACACAGGTCAATCAAGTTTATCAAGCTGACGATTTCACTCCAAATCAGCAAATCCATTGAATTCCTCATCCTTGGTGTCACTTCTGAACAACTCTGCCAACTCCAGCGGCAGACGAAGCACCGGTTCCTCTTCTGCGTGGCTGTCGTCGGACTCAGCATCAGCTCCAGTTATTCCGCGGTGAAAAAAAAAAAATGTATACGTCGCACCGGAGAATAAGTCACATGGCCAGCCGAACCATGAAAAAAAGTGCGACTTATAGTCCGAAAAATACGGTGTGTGTGTATGTGTGTATATATAATATATATATGTATGTATATATGATTTTTAAAAATTGGTTATGGTTTCATATATTTCGTAATACAATTTATTTTCTAAATATTTGTCAACATATCGCCATTGTGGCATGGCAGCATGTGATTGGTGGACAGCCGACACAGGGTGTCTCCTATTGGTTGTAAATCGTAACCTAAAAATCATAAACACATACGGGACCTGCTGACTGGCTGTTCACATACTGAAGCCAAGTGGAGATGTCTGGCATCTGGTGCTGTTGTCTGAAGAAAACTACAGCTAAAGTTCTACTACCGAATTACTTGGATAATCTTAGTCAGAAAGAAGCGAAGGATAGATATACATGGAAATGAGTTTATTAGCGGTTCTGATCCGTGCAAAATTCCTTGAAATGACTGGAGTGACGGTGCAGATTTGTGGTCTAGCCTTAGCTACATGTTGGAATATACCTTCTTTTTCCTGAAAAGTTTCCACACAGAAGAACGTTTTTTAAAAAAAACTACAGAAGCAAGAAAACCTTCTTTGTGTAGAGACTTTTTCCTGACATCAGCTTTTGGGAACAGAATGTTGTGAAAGCCAAAACATTTACTCTCAAAGGGCTTTGACTTGAACTGTGGGCTAGATCTTATTCCCACTCATCCATGTCTTGGCAACCCCAAGGACATGTAGTTACACAGCTATCTGCACTCTATCATTTATACAATGATACATATTATTGTGAAAACAATATCTAAGGTGTTATTATTTGTCAAATATCTTGCTATAGACTTTCAAACAATATTGTAAGATTTTATTTAAATTTTATCTAATAGTGTATGGTACAATAATTACAAACACTAACAGAATTGACACATTCCAGTTGTAGCTGTAGTTTATGTAGTCACTAATCATTCTTGTAGTAATAATTTCAATAAATGGTAAATGTTTAGTTCCCTTTTCATTAATTCTCGATTCAAAGGCAAAGTTGAGTCACACAGGTTGATCAGTGTGTAACGGACAATAACCATTTTATCCAAAATAGTTTTTCCTGCAGGAGTCGATTTTATTTCCATTTCACGTGTGCAGCTGTTGTAAAGTTCAGTGCGTTTGTGTAGAACTCTCTCGAACTGTAGGTTCATTTCTACACTCTGGTTCCACGGTGACGTTTTGCACAGGACTGTGTTCCTTTGATAACAGAAACAAAGCTCCAGCATTATTACTATACTCTTTCAAAACTCTACAGCTTAATATCTCATCTCATTATCTGTAGCCGCTTTATCCTGTTCTACAGGGTCGCAGGCAAGCTGGAGCCTATCCCAGCTGACTACGGGCGAAAGGCGGGGTACACCCTGGACAAGTCGCCAGGTCATCACAGGGCTGACACATAGACACAGACAACCATTCACACCCACATTCACACCTACGGTCAATTTAGAGTCACCAGTTAACCTAACCTGCATGTCTTTGCACTGTGGGGGAAACCGGAGCACCCGGAGGAAACCCACGCGGACACGGGGAGAACATGCAAACTCCGCACAGAAAGGCCCTCGCCGGCCCCGGGGCTCGAACCCAGGACCTTCTTGCTGTGAGGCAACAGCGCTAACCACTACACCACCGTGCCGCCTCACAGCTTAATATACCCTAAATTAATATTTCCTCTACTACTAGAACTTTTCTTTCTAAATGTGTCTGCATCTATTGGTTTTGTGGATTTATGAGAATTATGCTGCTTCACCTATATTTAAAAATAAAAAGCCTTCTGTCCTCTCCAAAATAAAATCACACTCTGGGCAAGTGGAATTGTTTTTCGGGCAAGTATGTTTTGGGTGCTGCTTGCCCATTGGGCAAGTAAGGCTGGGAGATTTTTTATTTTTATTTTTTTCTCCTTCTTCCAAGGACTGATGATGATTAGGTACAGTGGGGCCACTGTAATTGGCGCAGGCTGTTGTGGTTTCCCAGCCGGGGTGTGTGTGTCTCTATGGCAAAAGCTAATAAAGACAATAATAAGAATACAAAGAGCAATTAATACAGCAGGACTAGTTAATAAGGGAATGGATTTCTGGGGTTGGGGGTGTTGGATTTGTTGCTATTTGGTATGGTGGTTTCTCAGCATGTAACCTTTTTTTCATCCCTTTAAAAAAATAAAATGTGCTTGTCAGTGTGTCTTGCTGCAGTGCCAAAGTATCCCTTATGTGGGGGAAACATTGCTTTAAAATGACTAGGGCTTTTGCACTTTAATGTATTGTTTCAGCATAATATTACTTTCATGTCCGAAGCAATAGATACTGCTGCTTGGAAAAACAATCGCTATTAGAGGTGTGTGCGCACGCGTGTTGCTACGGCTTGTGGCTCTGAACAAATTGCACTTTTGTAAATCTACCTGGGAGCTTTACCTTGAATTTTTTTTTTTTTTTTTTCTTCAGTAACATCTGGTTTTAGATGTCACTAAGGCTTGACTCTTGATCATTGGACTCCAAGTTTGCAATAATGGTATACAGTATTGCTAATCAGATGGATATAATGGAGCCCTTTACTTGTTACTTTACCCAAATGTTAACTGATGTGCCTTTTTGAGTTGAGCGTTTATAAAACGGCACTTATTTGTAAATTTAACGACCTCTGTCATTCAAGTAACTTCCCTTCAGGAGCACTTTGTATTACTAACGTCAACCTCTTCAGTTACGTCAATTAAAGATGCAGTCAACTGTCTTATCAGCAAGGTTTTAGGGAATGGGGGGAAAGTTATATAAAGCCTAGGTCACAACCGGATGTACGATTTTTTTGGCCGTGCGATTTTTGGCATTTCCCAAATCGCTGCTTTTTTTTTTTTTTTTTTTCCTCATGGAGAAAGACGTGCGTTGGCCGTAAGTTTGTCTTGCAACCTGAAAAAAACGTAAGCGCCCGTAGAGTTTGTTTGACATGACAAAGAACCTCTGCGGCCAGTCCGCGGCTCGAAAATCAGCACGTCACACGCGCGCCCTCCGTGCGTTTCTTGCGTTTTTTGCACGTAGACCGGCCGTAGGAGCACGTACGGCCGGTTGTGACTGAGGCTTAACTAATGTATCCTCCTTTTGCCACACCTTTTTTTTTTTTTATTTGTAATACTGTTTAGCTTAGGTAAGTTAAATATAATGAACATGCAGCTAATATAATTGTGTACATTTTCATTGGATATTTGTCAGTACCTTTTTTTTTTTTTTTTTTTTTTTTAAGCTTTGTGTGCAAGTTTGGATTAAGTTTTGTCCTTACAAGTTATCCAGGACCAAAGAAATGATGAGCAAAATAACAGTATTATTGCTGACTAATCACACAGACTTTCAGATTGTCGTTATTGAAAAGTAATCTGCTCAGGGGTATTGTACAAATTAAATCTAAAACTGTTGAAATGAAAGTAATTGTTTTACCAATAGCATGACCTTGAAATATTTTTATTTCTTAGTTGATTAATCGTTTACTGTTAATGAATGCTTCCCTGCAAACCATCATGCAAAAACTGCGGCCCAAAGGTAGTGGCGTTGCTTTGTTTTGCTTTCTAAGAACATTCAAGGACATGCTAAAAAGGTTGACTGCTTTGTTTGGCTTGGCTGCTGGCCAGGTGTTGCTTGTGCACATGGTCACTGGGGTCAAGCGAAGTGCAATGTTTGTACTTGTCAGGTTTCCTTCTCTTTATCATGCATGTTTGTGATGTGACGATTCAGTCACAAATCAAATCTCTATCCACTCTCTTCTCTAGTTTTGAGAGCACAGTGCAGATCAACAAGTTGCAGGATTTGGTGAACCGCAGTAAGATGGCCCGTTGTAGAGGGAGATTCGTTTGTCCAGTCATCCTCTACAATGGCAAGGTACAGTTACCTGCTTCTAAAAGGAAAAACGGCTGCCTAGCATAAACCATGCTTAATTGGTGCTGGCTTGGCGCGCACACAAGGTAAATGTAATCTTTCGTACTTAATTTAGCTGTTGAGTGGAAATGTGTATTTGGGCTCTGTTTGTAGCATGTGTGCCGGTCATCCACGCTGGCAGGCTGGGGGGAATTGTATGGACGCACTGGATACAACTACATTTTCTCAGGTACGGTATCATTATACCAGTCTCTTATGATTTCTTGTGAAGTATGATCTTCATTTCTCAGCTCTTCCAGCTGCCTACTGTGTAGTTGATCTAGTACAAGAAACCTGCCATTGTGCTGATGGTTCCTTTCCCTATCTTAAAATTACACGGATAGTCTTAATCCAAGTCTTTCATAGTGGTCTGCTTTTATCAGGGTAGTGTGACGTGTAGGTGGCAGTTCAAAGCAGTATGGAAATGAAACAGTCATTGACAGAACTGCAGTTACCGTATGAACTGTCCACATATCCATTATATTCATGTTCCTTGGACGTCACATGATTCCCTGCTCTGTGAACAGCACTCTGTTGGGGAACTGGAAATTGTGCGTAAATTAGTCAGGAGATTGAGTTTGTTCCATGCGGCGGGTTTTTTTTCTTTTTTCTTTTCTCTCTCCACAGGGGGCTCTGATGATACATGGGCAGATTCAGAAGTCCCAGAGGATGATTCTGCTGTCCGGTAGGAGTACTAACTATGCATTTGTTCGTTATGCAAATAATAAGCAATTATTGGATGAGGTTGAACAAAATGATTTGTTCGTGGTGAGCAAACAATTATTTGCCCACATTAATTTTTTGTGGGACGCTAAGTCACGATATTTTGTGAAAACCAGATTCAATGATTATCATTCAAATAATTTTTTTGAAATGCTGATTAAAGTTCATGCAGCGAGCCAAATGATAAATTGAGCTATGCTGACAAAAATGCAAAGTAACTATATGAGCAGACTGTTTTTGTAGGCAGTTATTTGCAGTTTGCTCAGCAAATCAAAATGGTTTAAAAACTGTATATTTTTATCTTGCTGTTACAAAACAAGTGAAGTTTCAGTTCCCCATTTTATTTGCACCTGTACTCATGTAAAGACCTATTGCGGTGTACTTGATTTTTCACAGTTCACTTTTCCAATAACCATTTAAAAGCAAAGTATTTTTTATAGCCTTATGCAAAGAGTCAAAATGGACCTTGCAGTGAAAACATTGAGACGTCGTCCTCTTCCTGCCAACTAACCCCCTCCCCTCTACTGAAACTACATATATGGCTTGAATACAATAAATTTCCGGCGGCACGGTGGTGTAGTGGTTAGCACTGTCGCCTCACAGCAAGAAGGTCCTGGGTTCGAGCCCCGGGGCCGGCGAGGGCCTTTCTGTGTGGAGTTTGCATGTTCTCCCCGTGTCCGCGTGGGTTTCCTCCGGGTGCTCCGGTTTCCCCCACAGTCCAAAGACATGCAGGTTAGGTTAACTGGTGACTCTAAATTGACCGTAGGTGTGAGTGTGAATGGTTGTCTGTGTCTATGTGTCAGCCCTGTGATGACCTGGCGACTTGTCCAGGGTGTACCCCGCCTTTCGCCCGTAGTCAGCTGGGATAGGCTCCAGCTTGCCTGCGACCCTGTAGAACAGGATAAAGCGGCTACAGATAATGAGATGAGACAATAAATTTCCCCCCTCTAACTTGTTCACCTGCCATTTCCCACCTACCAGCCAGCTTTTACACAACTACCACCCAGGTAGGGTCAGCATGTGCTTGCTGAGACACGTAAATCTGGCCTGCCTCAGTTTTTCAAGTTGTTGCTCATGTGGTCACTTGGAGTAAAGCACCATCTTCTGTCTGCAAGTTCACAGAAGCCTGCAATTGGTTAGTGTTGCTGTGATTGATAAGGCAAGATTTACTGTATGTTAACACTGCTATAAATCACGGGGGGGTCTTTGGTTGAATAGTTCCCAATGAATATTGATCAGTATTTTTGCTTGAAATGCCCATCCTGAATTGAAAGGAGTTATTGGTTAGACCTTCCTTAAAGGAACAGTCCACCGTACTTCCATAATGAAATATGCTCTTATCTGAATTGAGACGAGCTGCTCCGTACCTATCCGAGCTTTGCGCGATCTCCCAGTCAGTCAGACGCAGTCAGACGCGCTGTTACTCCTGTTAGCAATGTAGCTAGGCTCAGCATGGCCAACGGTATTTTTTGGGGCTGTAGTTAGATGCGACCAAACTCTTCCGCGTTTTTCCTGTT